>NC_133773.1:102255448-102259000 GCF_003597395.2 Chelonoidis abingdonii
GTATTTTGAGAGTGCTCCTCTTGTTTTAGGCTGTTTTAGGTAGGAAAATCCACTTGCCCAGATGTTCTCACACCTTTCTTACTTTTCCACTGGCTGTTGGTGGGTCTTCTTAATTTAGCCATGTTACTTTCCTTCCAAACTTCAAAATTATTTGGTGGGATGGGAAAAGAGGGATGATCGAAGAAAGGAAAGAATTCCCACATTCTCTGCAATATTTAATATCTTTAGGTAAGGCAGACCTACAAGCTGATCTGCCTGTGATTTAGTAGCAGGAGCAGACTCTATGTAGAAAGAATTTAGAGTACTCAAATAGTATTGCACAGATAAAACCAAAATTGGTCTCAATCAAAATGAGCCATATGAAACATTGACTGTTGTCTTTAAAACATTTGCATGTATTTCCTATTCCAGAAAGGCCAATCTGCCTCTACATCCATACCAGTAACCTTTTTTTATTCAGCTGACTAGTGACATTTTTGTGAGAGTTTAAATGTCAGTATAGAACACCTCTTTCATTTATGTTATAATGTACAAGTTCTTGGCACAAGCTGTGCTGTTTTACTTCAGATTTAAAAGATTTTATATTTTAGAATCTTTTTAGAAATCAACAAATCGTAATGGAGTTTAGGGGTGTGCGTATTATTTTAAGTAGCAAGTCATTAAAGGTGTCTAATTGCTTTCACTTTAACAGCTGCTGTGCATGTATGACATCCTGATTTCCTAAACTGTTTAGCACATTTTGTATTCCATAAGGTACAGAGAGCAGATTAGACAGTCTGTACATAAAATCTTCACTTGGTATAAACAAATAATGGATGTAAACTTTTTTCAGTGAGAAGCATTTAAAGTTACAGGTTGGTCCAAACTGTGTGCCAATATTATGGGGAGGAAGTAAAAACTAACCTTTAAGAAATCGTATTGAAGTACAGTTAAACAAGATAATTTTCACCTTCTTGATCTGTAAGAGGTGAAAATTGAGGAGAAAGAGTAAAATAAGTTATTTCTACTGTAAAAGCCTCTTTATATGTCTTATATCACCCCAGTATGGGAAGAACAGGTTGCCTCTCCTAAATTTGGTGATATATATTTTTCACATTACAAGGGTCTGTGCTAAACATAGGTGCTGACTCTGTGTGTGCTCTGGGGCTAGAGCACCCGTGGAAAAAAAAGAGTGGGTGCTCAGTACCCACCCCCCAATCAGTTGTTTGATGTGCTCTGCTGATTAGCTGTTTCGTGGGCCTCTCAGATCAGCTCCTCCCCTTCCATGCCCTGCACCTCTCACCTGCCACTGTCAACGGTGGGAGGGAGGAGCAGGGGCAGGAAGAGGCAGAGTGAGGGCACGGCGTGTTCGGGGGTGATGGGGCAGAGTGGGGGCAGGAAGAAGCAGGATGAGGGTGGAGACATGGGGGAAGGGATGGAGGGGGGGTGGAGCACCCACAGGGAAAGCCGAAAGTTGGCATCTTTGGTGCTAAATCCAGTTTCCCACTCTATGGATCCTTCCAGTATCTCAATTTTTTTTATGGAAGATAAGATCTGCAAGGGTCCTATTTTTAAAGTGGTGTCGGGTTGTACTCGAGCCAAGGGGAGGTAATGGGGTTATTTAGTGCTTCTGAGATGTAGGTATGGATAATATTTATCCACAGGGGGATGGGGAGTGGGAGGAATGAAGTTTCAGTGTGGTAGGACCAAATGATGAGTGATAGGGAGACATATAAACAATTACATAGTCATTAAAGTTAATAGCCAGGTATCTGGTTTGCTTCCAGTAGAATCTATTAAGTATTTTAGATTAGATGTGAACTGCTTTTCATTTTACATCAGATCCATTTCCACTCTTCATTCCACTGATGTTCCTTTTTTCCATTTTGTCCCAGATAAGGATGAGTAATGGATAGTATTTAGCCACTGGTAACATTGGGCAGGATTATGGAAGTCTGCTTGCTTTGGAGATAAACTTCTTGAGGGGTGAGGTGGTGAGTTTGAGGGTGCATCTGAGCATGGCTTAAACAGGAGGTTCAGAGGCACAATCATAATAGTACTCCAATGCAGCTTAATAGCTGCAGAGATGCAGCTATGCTTCCAATTCAATGAACTATTGTAATGGTCTGTGACAGTACATACACTTCCCCTTTCAGATAGTACAGAAAGTATTGTAAAATGGGCCATCTTTATGGTGATAGCCCTAGTCAGTTTCTCATTGTTACTGGGTGCATAGGTGAGATTTCAGCACTGGTGATTTTCTTCCTTAAATTCTGTGTCTGAGCTAAACAAAATGAAATTTATGATATCTGTAAGGATATGTGTTGACGTGAACTTTGATTTAACTATAAAAAAAAAGTTTAACATTTTCCCTCCTTATTTGGAAATATAATAAATGTTTGTGGAAGGAATGTTGCCTAGTGGGTAGAGCTGGGGCCAACAGGGCTAGACTCTTGACTTCTGTTCCCAGCTCTGCCACTGAACTGCTGTGTTCTTAAGCAAGTTGCTTCACCTTTTGTTCTCGTTTTGCCATCTGTAAAACAGAGCATACCTACTTGTTAAAGGGGTTTGTGGCTTAATTCACCAGTGGACTTGGATCTATCAGTGTAAAGACTCTTATTGACTTCTGTGGTCTTAGGATCAGGCTCATAATTCACCCAATCCTTTGAGAGCCTAAAGTCAGAGCTGCTTGAAAGTGCAAAGTATTATCTATAACTGTGCTTCATAACCATGTATTTATTTTACATAGGAAATCAAGATTTTCCTAATATTTTGGCAAGCCATGGTTTAGAAAGTACTACGACTCACGCTGTCGGTGATCACACAGGAAGTGGTATGCATCCAGAATATCTTGCTTATGGTTTGGTTCCTGTCTTTTTCATCATGGGCCTTTTGGGGATCCTCATCTGTCACATGCTTCAGAAAAAAGGGTATCGGTGTACAACAGAGGCCGAGCAAGAAATTGAAGAGGAAAAACTTCGCGAAAAGATAGGTAAGTAATGTCAATGTCTTTTTGTTAATTTGTATGCAGTATGCAACTAATCTGGAATGATCCGTAGCTGGACTCTTCTTTCCCCCCCCCCCACTTATAATATATATTCTCTATTAAATAGTTTAAGAACATTGACTTAACAGACAATCAAATGGTAATTACTTTTGGCCATTCTCAGCCTAACCAAGTGACCTCCATTGGGAAATTCTACCAATTCCCAATGCCAGTCCTCTGAAATATACTTTTGAAACCTTGTTTTGAAGGTTCAGAGTGTCCAAACTACTTCATGGAGACAAGGTGGGTGAGGTAATATCTTTTATTGGATTAATATCTGTTGGTGAGAGAGACATGGGCTCTTAAGAGTTTCTCTCACCAACAGACATTGTATTACCTCACCCACCTTGTGTCTCTAATATCCTGGGACCAACACGCTACAACAACACTGCATACAAAATACTTTATAGCTTTTGTGACTATAAACTGAGATCTGAGTAGCTAACCACTTCTTTGTATTTCATCTGCTGTCAGCAGCAATAGTGTGCTGTGTATAACTCTTTTAAAGATAGATATCCATAAACTAG
>NC_133773.1:102259121-102319472 GCF_003597395.2 Chelonoidis abingdonii
TTCAATTGGAGTTAATCCAAACCATTTTTGCTAGACTTATATTCATGCTCTCTAAAATTGAGGGAGGAGAGGAGAAAGTGAATAGACTTTGAAATACATAAATATGGAACTTAGAACCGCCTATCTTTATGTGAAGATATATTGCTAAAATGGTAGATGTCTTCAGATTTTCAAAATCAATAAAAGTGTTTTGTATTTTTAATATGGCAGTGATATAATATTATTTATATTATATAAAATATCATAAATTCCACTACCCTATGGTGGTATGTGTCTTGTCAACTTCGGTCCCTTGACAGAGGCTGGGAGTTTGAGGGTTCTGCGCAGTATCTAGTGTCTCGACTGACTCTTCTTGAAGAGATCTGATGTGTTCTGGGATTGTTGGAGACTCACCCACTTAGAGTACAGCCCTGAGTGCTCCTTACCACATGGACACTTTGGCTTGCACTTTCACATCTCTCTATTCTCTTGTCGGCCCTGGACCTGTCAGCTTTCATATTCCTTCTTCCGCTGTTGCTGTACTTGCACTTGCATTTATACCCGCTGTCTTCTGTCCTTGTTTAATCGACGAGCCTGGTGATGTGGCCTATCTGCCTGTCGTCTGGATTGGAAGTCGGCACATGAACTTAGCCTGCTATTCTTCACAACCTTTGTGAATCTCCCATGGTCTGAGATCTAGCCCATACGCTGTGCAGATCTGCTGTACACAATGCCAGCCACTTGTTGTGCGTTCAGGTGTATGCTGTTCCTCCTGCAGTCTTACTCCTGCCACTATGTTTGGTGACTTTTGGTGCATTCTCTGCACAGTCTGCACCTGGGTCCTCTCTACGTAGGTAATCCCTGCTTCATGTATCTGGTGCTCATGCCTTCTCGTGGCTATATAGTGCCTTCTCTGTCTTTAGTCCAGCCTTTCGCTGTAGGTATTCCCAGTGTCAGCCACTCAGCTTATCTGCTCGATGGTAAATCTCGGTTATTGTCTGCATGGACTTCATTCTGCTTGTCTCTCCCATTGCGCGCTCAGCTTCTCCACTGCTCATCTTTGGGCATCTACTGAATGTATCCTGATGTTCAGGGTTCGTAGGACGTGTGCTTTGACGCACCCAGCCCGCTGCTTCTTTCGCGGTATACAGTCGGTGGGTTGGACTTGGGGTCAATCAGTTGCATTGGTGAGGAGACGTCGGTTCACATGGCGCCTCCATGCTCTTTGCAGCTCATTATACCGTAGGGTATAGATGACGGCAGGACGTTTGTTGATGGGAATTCTTGGTCTTCCCATGAGCTGGCTCTCAGACTGTCTTATCCTTTGGTGATCTTGGATGTTGCTGCTTCCTGCCTCCTTCATAATGTTCCATGTGTCTTTGCTACTTCCCTCTTCACTAACATCCGGCAACTTCTTCAATCGAATGACATCCCATATCTCATGTAATCCGCTCAGGGGGATTAAGCGGCAATGTCATTCATCTTAGCGTACAGCTTATTCATCCAGTAGAGGTGGCTGATGTAGTTCATCCTGAATTGTATGTATCCCGTCTTGTGATAATCTGGCTTGAGGTTAAGCCTCAGAACAGCAGCGGACAGTGCATCACTTGGTAGCGCACTTGAAGGCACTTGTGCAAGTTGCCTTGAGTTACTCCAGTGTTTCTTCCATAGTCCATGAGTTTGAGGAAGTCTTATGTGCTTTAATTGTGTCCCAAACTTCAAGATCAGTGTGGGCATGATTCGTAGCTTCCTGTATCTTATCAGTGTGTCAGATTGGTTGTCTAGACACTTGAGTCTTGCGACTGCTATCTATGAGCAACTGTTTTTGACCTCTGTTGTTCCCAATGCCTTTGGCTGTGCTCATGTACTGGATATGGTGTAGTGAGCCTATTATCTATTAGGATTTCCCGTTGTGGGAGCAGGTTAATTGGCCGTATTGGATGTTTGTTGCCTGCGGGTTTTCATGTCGCACTGTCCTTTTTGTTGTAGCGTTGGGAGCTGTGCTAGCACTGTTCTCTGTGCTGCTAGCGTTCAGCACTGCTTGTTAGTTTTTAGCGTAGGTTGATATGTTGGTCCAGTCTGTCCCAGCGTTAGGTTCTCTTGACCCGCTGGATGTCTAACACCGTGATGGTGATGGTTTCTGTTCTGGGAGATTCTGTGCTTGTTTCATTTGCAGCTTACACGCTGCGGTGGTCGCTGTTGTTGTTTGTTGCGCAGTTGGAGTAACTTGAATGGTTATTGGGTAACAGGGCATTTACTTTTGGCCCGCTTCGTCTATGTATACCTTAGCTGGTATCAGTGCTGTGAGCTTTTTTAAGCATTTAGGCTTCAAGGAGTCAGCCTTGCATTTTTTTCAGTAGCGCTTTCTTAATGATACACCTTCCTGTAGTTCCACCAGTGATTAGTCTCTCCGATCGCTTGATTATCCCCAACTCATTTCCAGGGTAAGTACATCTGTTTTTTTTGATCGTTACCACATCAGATAAGAGGCTGTAGCATATAAAGTTGCCTGCTGGTTTTGAGTTAGGGGTAGCCAGATTATAATGAGGTTAGGATCTCTACATACTATTCTAGGATCTCCCACGAGCTCTTGGAATTGGCTCCGGATTGACTGAGTAGTTTCTCATGATTTATGCTATAAATGTTTGCTCTGCAATGGGGGGGGGGGTGCAGGAAGTTTCAGCTCAGTGTGGGCTGCACGTCCATTGTTCTTCCGGTCTTCTGAGTCTGGATGTATTGGTTGGTCCTATTCAACGTGAGGCGAGTTCTCTTTACTATTGAAGCGGTGGTAACTAGCTTTTTCTCCAGTAATGGAGTAGGTCTTTTCAATCATAGTTCTAATACATTTCATATTCCCTCATTAGTTACTGTGTATAGCATTCCTAATCCAGTTCTCTTGTCTCGTCAGGATGGTGTTCCAAGTACACTTAATGTCAGCTTATGTGTTCCATTGTCCCACATGGGGAGCCTTGTTAATGCCGCGAGCGTCAAGCCGGCAGTGATATAGTTAATGTATCTACTCATATTGATAGCAGGTGAAGCGACTGAAGCGCGTGTTAAGATCGCCAGGCTCTTATATACGGACAAACCCATTGTCGATACGAGAGACGGGTTAATCAGTTGTATCCACTCCCATAGCGGTCTTGGCAAAAGACCCTCATGCTCCACACTGCTACATCAAATATGATAGTACCGACTAGAAGGTCATGCAGGCTCAGAGTCGCCGGCCATTCAGCCGCCTCCACATGTTTAAACCCAGGAAATTAAGATAAGTGCTATGTAAACCATTCGATGGTATATATATATATTAATTATTTATTCCGTGAGAATTTTTTCCTTACTTACCATAGAAATTATTTCTAGAGGCTAATACATGATTAATATTTGTTGTTTTTCCCATAGAAATTGAATAAAGGTATGACATTAACGAAAGAAACTGTGGGCGATCGTCAACTACATTATGAAATAAGGTAGTTTAAAATAGATGCTTCTACTTAAGATTGAATCCTCTGATCGCATGTTGATACTATGTAGCTTTTGAAGTTTCCATAGTATATTATTAAAAGGCTGTCATTCCAATACACTCTTATCGTGTTGGGAATCTTATAAAGGATGCATATAAGATGAGAATATTGTTTGCCCTTATATAATCCACGGTATCACTATCGTTTATGTACTGGTCATTTACAGTAGTTGTTCTTCATTCTTCTAAATATAGTATTATATTCAGGCTCTTAAGACAATTGTTCAGAAATGGAACAAATGTATTTAGGTTCCTATATGAGAGGTAAAGAGCCTGTCTTCACTTGAAAGAGGGAACTAGAGAGATATAAAGTCTATAAAATCTGAGGGTGTGTGAAATGAATAAGGAAATATTACTTAACTGTCCCATAATTTAAGAACTGGCCTCAATGAAATTAATTGGGCAGCAGGTTAAAACAAGATAAGGAATTCTTCTTCACACAAGAACAGTACTGAACCCTTGCTGAGAGGTTTGAAGGCAGACAATTCACGCGTTTAAAAGAGAAAACTAGATAAATTCATGGAGGTTAAGTCCATTAACGGCTATTAGCCGGGATAGATAAGGAATGGTGTCCCTCACCTCTGTTTGTCAGAGGGTGGAGATGGATGGCAGGAGAGATTGCCTCTTAGGTTTGCTCCCTCTGGGGCATCTGGCATTGGCCACTGTCGGTAGACAGATACTGGGCTCGATGGACCTTTGGTCTGACCCAGTATGGCCATTTTTATGTTCTTGTTTGCACACACTTAATGTTCTGAAATTGCTTTTTAGAATGAGACTTTCCACATCTTATCTAAAGTTATTTTTTTTTCTTTTGAAAGGTTGGTTCATGTCAGAACTTTAACTTGTCTCTTTCACCAACAGAAGTTGGTCTGATAAAAGATATTATCTCACCCATCTTGTCTAATATCCTGGAACCAACACAACTGCAAAACTGCAAACTTGCTTTTCCTGTCATTTCTATTTTTTTTTTTTTAACTTTTCAGTCTTTTCAAGAGGCTGAATTTTCTTATTTTTAAAAGAAGATAAAAGAACTAGCTTGTTTGCTTAATGGTAACGTCAAAGCCTATTTGGGAGCATTTAAATACTACCATCACATTGAATGGCTTGAAATGGAGGGGCAAGTTCCGAGTACTGCACATGTGTGAGTGAGGCAAAGGTTTTCAGTGAAGTAGGGAAAACAGGACAGCAACACTGCTGTTTACTTTGTGATGGTTGTATCTAAACAATGGAAAAAGAAAGAAATGTTTGGAAGGGGAAAAGAATGCTTCTGAGCAGCTATGCAGACGTGAGAGTGGTGCCTGTGTAGCATTCTTCTCGGTAACATTGATGGAATCTGCTCTTTTCAATATCAAACAGTTGGGTTTACATGGGTTTATAGAGAGTTGTGGGATCTTAATCAGGGAGTAGCTGCTCTGTGTTGAACTGCTCTTCTAGTAGTTTCTCCCAGTGTAAATTTATGTACAGGTTAAGACTGTCCCTTAGACCATTAACTTCTCCTTTGTGGCTTCCAACCTGCAGTGCATAGCTGAACTAGTGATCCAGTAGCAGTGCAGCTCTAGGAATATGCCAAAAGTAACACAAAGGCTAGTATCTATGTGGATGTCCTGGAAGATAAGGGAATGGGACCAGATTTTGCTCCGGAAACTTGGGCTTTTTCACAGTTGAAGGCCTTTCTGTACATTCATAAATACCCTGAAGAGAGAATGTGGTGGCAGTTCAGAATTAACTTGTTTATAATTGGAATATTTTTTTTGTGCAGGTTGGGAGTAGCTGGCCCTCAATATGTTGCTTTGAATGTGTCATCTGCCTATAATTCGTAGTAGTTTACTTGAGGTTGTGTAGTACTAGTCTGTACTGTTACACAACTGCTTATTTTACCAAAAGGCAGCATTATGTTAGTAGTGGCTGAAATGATTCATTTGAGATCCATCCAAATAATTAAATATTCATTAACTCTACTGATCTTTGATTTGTGGCCTGGAGGTGCTTTTTAGGCAGAGTGATCAGTACTGATAGATTGTATGCATGTTATTAATGGCAAGCATTCTAATAACATAGACAGTAATATATGTGCTTTGCATTGGGACTGAGATATGTGTTCTATAGCAAGAGTAACTTTACCTTCTCAGTATAAACGCCCATAAATTTCAATAAATGGGCATTTCATAGAATTGTAGTACTGGAAGGGACCTTGATGCCTTTGGCATCTTGCGTTTTGGAGATTCCATAATGCAGACTTCTCTGGTCTAGATGGAACTAAATTCAGAACTCTTCAGTTCAGCTGTGAGATTCCTGTTAATGCACTTTAGCTAAGTGGGTTCTGGGTCAAAATTAGAATCTTCAGCTTGCTTACGTTTTACTATCTTTTTTGATTATACAAGGACATAGCAACACATTTCTTATAACAATGTCTGTTTATGCTTTTTGCAGCAAATGCTGATATGTTAAAGGCCATGGTGGCAGATAACAGTGTGTGTGATCCTGAAAGGTAGGGCCTTCCTATTTTAACTGTGTATATTTTCTCTGCATGTCAAGATGTACCCTGCCAATGATTCTGTGTTAATTAAAACTGAAATCTCAGTGAAATTTGAATCCTTTAAATGCTATTATGGTAACTGAAAGTTTTGTTCACTCTAGGTTTAGATTGAATAATGTTCAACAGCAGTCATTTGGGAGCTTAATCACAGGGATACTACTTCAAAGATGCAGTTACTTTTTAAAAACAAAAATAAAAAAAAATGCATATATTCTTGTAACACTACTACTGTAAGTTTATGTAGTATCCATTTTTATCAAAACTGGAAATGTACATTTGATTTCATAAAAACAAAGTATCAGAGGGGTAGCCGTGTTAGTCTGGATCTGTAAAAGCAGCAAAGAGTCCTGTGGTACCTTATAGACTAACAGACGTCTGTTAGTCTATACGGTGCCACAGGATTCTTTGCTGCTTTTACATAAAAACAAAGTATCTGTATCTCTTATTAGAAAAAGTACGGATTCCCACAAATTACTTTACTTTGCTAATCAAGCTTTTTCTATTCTTTTGTTCCTTCTTGCCTTTGATTGAAAAGAAAATATTTTGAATTAATTGTCTTATTTTTCTGAGTCGCTAAGATTTCCTTTCTTTCTTCTGAGAGAAACTTTTCTGAGGAACTTTCAATTCTGTGTGTATGCATTGAGATTTACAGCAGAAATCTATCATACTGAGGACTGAAAATTGACAGTAACTCATAGTGCCTTTGCACACTTGTTTAATTCTTTAAAACAAGGCTAGGGCCTAAACCAACACTTAACAGCTAGAGCAGGGGTAGGCAACCTATGGCACGCGTGCCAAAGGCGGCACACAAGCTGATTTTCAGTGGCATTCACACTGCCCGGGTCCTGACTTCCAGTCCAGGGGGCTCTGCTTTTAATTTAAGAAACTTCATTTAAAATTAAACATTTAAAAAACCTTATTTACTTTACATACAACAATAATTTAGTTATATATTATAGACTTATAGAAAGAGACCTTCTAAAAACGTTAAGGCATTAATGGCACGCGAAACCTTAAATTAGAGTGAATAAATTAAGACTCGGCACACCACTGCTGAAAGCTTGCTGACCTCTGAGCTAGAGGACTAACCCAGATTCCTAGAGGCTGATCTGAAAGATGAGAGGGGAACAGAGAGCAGCTTTCTAGAGGCTTGATTTGTACAAAACTTGACTTCAAAAAATGCACATCTTTCTTTTTTCTTAGAATATTTGTTCTGTTGTAAATGTGCATATACTTTGAGGTGGTATACACAGTTTTATTTACTGATACAACTATATATGTTTTAGAAAATGAGATAGTTAAAGTGGAACAACCCTCCTTAAGCCTCATCTACACTGGCAAGTTGCTGTGCAGTAAAGCAGCTTTCTGTGGTGTAACTACCGAGGGTACACACCGCCAAGTCACTTGTTGCGTGAAACTCCTCAGTTGCAGCGTTGCCAAAAAGCCACCTCGACAAGAGTCGTAAACCTTACAGCGCAGAGGGTCCTGTGCTGTATTGGCAGTGTAAACACATTACAGCGCGGAAAGCAATCATTTGGCCTCTGGAAGTGTCCCATAATCCCTCAAGTGGCTGCTCTACTCATTGTTTTGAACTTGGCTGCCCTGGAGACATGCGCCCCTCCCCTTTTAAAGCTCCGTTTCTGACAGCCCTTGCATGCTGTGCTGATCTGCTCCGGGACACACAGCAAGCCATTAATGTGGAATGCTTGTGCTGTTGAACACAGAGGGGTGTGTGTGTGAGAGAGAGAGAGAGAGAGAGAGCGATTGCTTTGCAGAGCCCAGGGAGGGAGGCAGACGCTGATGTCGGGGGTTTCCCCCTCCCCCGTCTCAGTCCTGGTTGCTTCCTTCCACTGTCCCAACTTACAAGACAGCATGCTGACACACTCTCTGTACCCCAAAACACACTGTCTCTCCCCACTTCTATACACACACACTATCCCTGTCTCACCCTCTGCCCCCACTCCTTTCAGTTGAAAAGCAGCTGGCAATGTAGTAGGATGCCCATGGAACAGTGGGATTGGGAAACCTGCATCATGTGATGCTGTGTCTGCCCCCTGAGGCATTGCAAACCCCTCCCAAAGCACCCTGCTGCCAATTGCACAATGGAATAAGTACCACAGTGCACTGACTGCTCTCTTTGCCATTGCAAGAGCTGCTAATATGGATGCGCTCCACCATCACAAGGAGCGCAGTATGAATACACAACAGCGGTTTAATTCCAACGCTTTAATAAAAGTGGTGTAACTTATTGTGCAGGAACTTGCCAGTGTAGACATATCCTTAGTGTGAATGCAGTTGTACCAGTCTCTAAAGGTGCTGGTGCCTGTACTGATAAAACATATTTAACTATATCCACACCAATATAAACACGTTTAGGCTGGTACAGCTGCATCCATGCTGAAGAGGGTTGTTCCACTTTTAATTATACCATTTTCTAACCAAATATAATTATAGTAGTACAAAGCCTGTGTGTAAATCAGCCCTCTGTATGCATTATTTACACACTTTGTTCTTTCTCCTTCATTTTACCTCCTATTTTACTTGGAGCAATTTTTTGAAGAAAATATCTTTACAATCTTGAGAGATGTCCATTTTCAAATATGGGCCAATTTCAAAATAATCTTTGCTGATGATGCAGGAGTATGTGGCTGACTTAAAATTTGAACAACTAAATGGTTTTGGCTTCTCTTTGACTTTTCACAAGAGAAAACGAAGGTGTGCATGTGTGTGTGTGTGAATTTGCAAAACTGCCTTTTTTGCTGGAGGGGGGTGTCTGCTGGTCTGCTCTAGTAAAAGGGATGGGGGAAGGCTGGAATAAATCATTGACATTAGTCTGCTGTGGAAAAGTATCTTTTTATCAGCTAAAACTACCTTCTGTGGGGGGAAAAACAACCTAATTTTAACACTAGCTGAATACAACCCTAGGGTATGTGATCAGAGAATAAAGTGGGATGGTTTATTTAAAGAACTCTATTTCTAAGAAGAACTATTATATGCAATTAAAGTTAAACATAGTTAATTTTTTGTTGTTTTGTTTTTAAAAATAGCCCTGTGTCTCCTACCACTCCAGGCAGTCCTACAAGTCCAGGCACTCCTTTGTCACCAGGTGATACTCCATCAAAACATAACTGTCGTGGCCATCACTTGCATACAGTTGGGGGAGTAGTAGAGAAGGGTGTTTGTAGTCGCTGTAGTCACAAAAGATGGCACCTTTTAAAGCCAACCAACAAATCTAAAGAACCAAGAAAAAGCCGCCAAGGAGAAGTTACAGTACTTTCTGTGGGAAGGTAAGACTCTCCTCTGTTTTATTTCATGCTTTATTAACATGTTATCTCGTCTGACTCTCACTGTAAGATTAGTTATATTGTGCTATCACCTATTTCTGTAACCACTCTTGCCACAACCCAGCACGTGGATTTTTCTGAATTGCAATACTGTAATTAACTTTCGAGGCATTGTGTTGTTTCACTAGACATCAGATGTCTGACCTGTAAATCTAAACTTTGTCAGTTCACTAGTTCTCTTTTTGATCAAATTTTTTAAATTGGGATTCGGATAAGTATACTGGCAAGCTAAACCATTTTAATTATTAATTATTAATTTGTATTACCATTAGTGTCTGGAGCCTTAGTGATGGACCAGGACTCCATTATGCTAGATGCTGTACAAATGCAGAATAAAAAGACAGCCCCTGCCCCAAGGAATTTGCAGTCTAAGGCCTGGTCTACACCTAAAACTTAGGTCATTCTAACCACATTGCTCTGGGCAATCAACATTTTCATTCCCTGTGTGGTGATGTTAGGTTGATCTAACCCCTCTGTAGATGCAAGATGGAAGAATTCTTCTGTCAAGCTAGCTATCACCTATCAAGTGATGGAAAACCCCCTTCTGTCACTGTAGTGAGCATCTATGCTACAGCACTGTAGCTGCACCTTTGTTGGTGTGCTGTGTAACACTTGCAGTGTAGACATAGTCTCTAGTGTAGACGTAGCCTTAAACTTCAAAGTGCTGCTGCGGGAGCACTTTGAAGTGGTGAGTGTGGTCACGCATGAGTGCTGGGAGAGAGCTCTCCCAGTGCTTCTGGTAATCCACCTCCATGAGGGGAAAGGCTCCGAGCGATGGGAGCCTGTCCACACTAGGCTTTTAAAGTGCTCAAACTTGCTGCACTCGGGGATGATTTTTCACGCCCCTTAGCCAGCAAGTTGGCGCGCTATAAAATGTAAGTGTAGACAAGCCCTTAGTGTAAGACAAAAGATGATAGATGGGGAAGTACAAGGAAACAATGAGACAGCGTTGGTCAGCATGATAGGCAGTGGTCTCAGTGCACCATGAACCTAACCATTGTCAGGGCTTTTGTAGGTCCTGTGGAAAAGGAGAGTTTGAAGGAGGAGGATGAGCTAGTTTTGCAGATATTTTATATGGAGCTCCTCCGAGATGTGAAGGGACAGCATGGGAAAATGCACTAAGATGTTTATTTGAAAATTTAACAAGTGATCAGTGGGCTGATTGAAGTGTGATCAAACACTTTGGTAGTGAATGAGAATTGATAGGGTGGGGATAGGCTATGAAAGACTGTGAAAGTGAAAGCAAGTAGCTTATGTTTCTTGGAGAGAAAGGGGAGCTTGTGGAGGGATTCATAGAGAGGGGAGATGGGATGCAAAGAGGTCAAAGCAGTGGGAGAGGAAATTATCTTTGCAGCAGCATTGTGAATGGGTATGACGGAGGCAAGATCTAGTGTGTAATTAGAAACTGTATCACAAAACATACACATTAGAGGGCTGAATGAAGGCTGCACAGAAACCTTTATTCTGGCATTTCCTATCTTTTGAGTGCTTGACTTTACAACCTTCATGTTCTTTTAGTGTGTGTGTGTGCGCACGCGCGCTCATGCTGCTGGTTTTTATAAAAGCAAACTTAGAAATTCTATCATGTGACATCGTATTGACATACCTGGGTCATCATCAGTGTCTGCTACATGGAACTTTGCTATTTGAGCAAAGTGACTGTTGTCATCCTCTGTGTGGAGGGCAATGAGACACTTTACCAGAGGCTTTCACAGATATTTGTTGACACCAAAGGAATGATAAGATTTGGGAATCTTAGATTGAAATGAAACCCCTGAGGGGGAGTCATGTTCTCTAGTGATAACACCTGTCTGCCCATTCTGCGCCCCCCCTCCACCCCCCCCATGCAACCAACCCCATGACCCTTCTGCTCCATAGTCCTCAACAGCCTGGCCTTTTCCCAAGGTCCTATTCTTGTCCACTTTGCTCCTCATCCCTTTTTCACCTAGCACATCACGACTCCTCGGGCTTTCCCATCCGAGTCACAGTGGACGTCTATACACTGCACGATTATTTCGAATTAGCTGAAACGATATACAAACAGTATCTATTAAATCGGTTTAGCGTCTGTCACAGTGGGATATCCGAATCGCATTGTTTGCGTCCATGGTCCAAAGCTTACCTCGATTTCAGGGCGGTGCACTGTGGTAGCTTTTCCTCAGTATCCATAGTCCCACTTCCGTGTTGAGCAGCACGTGTCTGATGGGGCAAGAAAACACTGCCCGGGTGTGTTGGGTCAGCGCTTCCCCTCCCTCTTGTGTGAAGGCAGCAGACAACCCTTTTGCGCCTTTTTCGCGGAGTGCATTGAGCAAACCATTGCACAGCAATCTTTCCCTTTTTTTTTTCACGTGGTGGTGGGGGGAAATAAACTGAGAGCTGTTCCCCTGAACCACGCCAGACACTGTGTTTGAACCTACGACATGGAGCAGCCAAGAATGCAAATAATTTTCAGAGACTGTCTGTGGTACTGTGAGAGCGTGAGTCCTCATCTACTCCTCCTCATGAGAGTCCATTTGAGTCTCTGGCTTCCGTTTACGCTTGTCACCGCAGCGTGTGTATCCTGGAGTTTTTTTTATTCAAACACTTTGGCATTTCGTGTTCATGTAACGGAGCATGAGTACAAACAGATTTGTCTCCATCAAGTGATAGTATGCATCCATTGCTAGTGAATCACTCCGTGGCCTCTACGGTCTACGCTGGAGAGCTTCTTTTCTGATTTCAAAACTGCATGCAAGCCTGCGCTGATCACGAGCTCCCTTCCCAACTGCAAGCAGAATGATAATTCATAAGAGTTCGCGGGACTTTTTCGTTTTAACCTGCGCCAAGTGCATCCGAGTTACCAGATTGGCTTCAAGAGCGGTCAGTGTGCACGTCTGGATGCGCCTCGCGGCGCAATGTAATGTCGAATTTCCGTCCACATGAACCTAATTCCGAGTTTATCGCTAATACGAAATTTAGCGGCTGACTCTCTCCTCTCGTTTGGGAGAGTTCCGAAATCGAATTTAATGAGCCCGTTTAAACTCGATATTAATGACGACGTCGTGTGAACGGATACAGCGTTAAATCGGTATATCGGCCATTAAACCGATTTAAAGTCGCAGTGTAGAGCTGGCCACAGTCTCCTTGCTGAGTTTAGAGGTTAAAGTACCACCTCCCAAAAGGCACAAAATGAGGCCTGAAGACCTGCGTCTTGTGCTAATCTGCTGTCATCATGAAATTCTTGATGAGTCCCCATTCTTCAATAACATTCAGGTTTATACTGAGTCTTCAGGGCTTCAGGGTTCCAGCACACTTGTGCATATTATTCCACCCCGCCCCCCCCACATCCTGATAGAGATAACTCTTAGCTGGGGAAGTCTACAAGCTCTAATTTTTCCTCATAATCGGATCTTTTTTATGGATGAATGCCTCCACCATCATAGGAACTGCAGAAGACCTGGACTCAGGTTCTTCCTCTCTTCTGCTCATGTGCATAGCATGTTGACATGAGTATTTGCAATTTAGTGCTTGGATTGCATGTGGACCCTGATATCTGTGACGTTGTATGTCTCCAAGTGTTTACGCTTTCTTTGAGGGGATGGAAATGGAAGATGCTTAAGAAGCAAAATTAAGTGAATTTCACCTCAGTGTGGGCTAATATGGTTAATATGTTTCTTTTTAATCTAGTCACGGATATTAATGAATTATACTTTGCCTCAGAGCCAGGTGGCTTTAGAATTTTGTGCTGTGGAATTTTTTAAAATCCCTTCATAGTGTGAGTAGAAATACAAAGCTGTGGATCCAGTAACACAATTGCCTAAGAAGAGAGCAAGAATTACAGATAGATCCTCATCCTTCTCTTGACTTTCTTTACAGTAAGTATCAAATATAGAAGATGCAGTTTTCCCTCTAGTTTCAGTTTTTTTGGCTTTTAGACTATTCATGATTGCTCAACCAATAGTGTAGTTTTTTCTTAAAATTAGAGATCTTCTTTCTTTTTTCAAGAGAGGTAGGTATGGTCCAAATACAGGAACTCCCAACTTTAGACTTCCCTCCTGCTGTATTCTTGGAAAGCCACTTTAAAATATCTTGTTTTCCATCTATGTAGTTGGGATAATACTTGCCTCATTGGGACGTTGAAGATTGATTAGCTGATTTCTGGAGGAAAAACCAACCAAGCTAACCTAAGTGGGTTCTTGTATTGCTTGTTTCAGATTTAGAGTCACAAAAGTAGAGCACAAATCTACATCCAAAGAACGGAAAAGCTTGATGTCTGTTAATGGTGTTGAAGGTGTCAGTGGAGAAGTGCCTGCCACACCTGTCAAACATGGATCAAGAGAAGTTCCTGCCACACCTGTCAGACAAGGAGCAAGAGGGAGAACTGGCACAGAATAATAGGTTGGTATTAAAGATTATAGACTGACATGGAAAGTAGGATCTGGTGAGAGGGTTAGATATGTTCTCACTGATTTCTTTTGCTGAGAGGTAGAATATGGATAGCCACATATTTAAACATATTTAATTATAAAATGTCACAAAGAGAAAATACATATCCAAATTTTATTACCACATTTTAGTTAATTTGTCAAGACTAACAGTACCCAGCCAGATTCTTAACCAGCCTGACTCTTACCCAATTATTTATTTATATTCTATATTTAAGGTTTACATTGAAATAAAATCCATTTATCTTTTATGGTGGCTTCCACAATCCAAAGAATGAAGAGGTGTAAAAGAACATCTGTATTACTCATTTTCTCTGTAAATTACCTGATTTCATTCCAGGTGCTGGTGAGGAATATGTGCTCAGTACAAAAACACTATCACTACTGGCACTAACTGGAAAATACTTGGGCAGTCAGCAGAGGCTCAAAGCGCTGAATGGGCATGGAACCAAACTTATTTATAATGGTGGTTGTTAAAAGACTTGCAGATCACAGCCTCACAGGAATATCTGAGATGCCTGTTATTTCCTATAGTTTAAGTGCTGAAGTTATTGCTTCTTGTATCAGATGGTACCATAATCGTGGAATCTTGGATACCTCTATATGGTGCACACACCCTGTTAGGAGCACCATTTCAGATTTTGGTTTGGGTCGAAGGCAACTTTAACCGTGATCTCAGGGGCTACTTAGGTACCTGAACACCTCCCCCCCCAGATAATAACTTAGAAATTAGCTGACAGGAGCCCTGTATCTAATTCCTATATAAAGAAAGAAAAAAAATACATACAAACACCAATTAAAGCCACATTTAAGTTTATATTTAAATTTAGAACAATGAGGAGATAATAAAGCAAGATATTCCCAATCCCAAAATTGGAATCGATCATTTAACTTTTGGAAACACCCTACTAGGACAAGGCCTCGTGAGTTTATACCGCACCTGTCTGGGATTCTAGGGGTGTTAGGGTGGTACAAATAATAATAGACTAGAAACTGACTTTAAATGGGAGTGAAACTAACATTTTCAGGTCACTTTCTCTTCTGTTTAAAGGCTGTTCACTTTCCAGAAGGCTCTTAAAAACACTACAGTGATTGAGTTGAAGTTCTCAAAGGAGAATATTTAAAACCAAACACCAAGAAAACTCTACATTTTAAAGTTGAGAAAAAACGGAGTCTTGTTTATTATTTAGAGTTTCTACATATGTTTTTAAAGTTCCAGTCTGTGTTTAGATGGTGTACCTCAGTTCTCATTGCTGTAAAATGGGAATAATAATACTTGCCTGCCTGCCATATGGAATTATAAGGATTAGATTGAGATCTGGGAGACAGGAACTGGGCCTTCTTAATGGTTTGTATGGTGCTTAGCACAATGGGGGTCTCCTCCTGATTTAAGGACTTTGGTCAGCTGTTGAGATGCCTGCTGGTAGTAGCTGAAGGGGACTGTGATGGGTTGGATCATTGAAACCCCCTTGGGAACTGCCAGCTGATGTGCCAAGATTATTTCTGCCCCTGCTTTCCCTGCCAACTTGGGAGTCCAGCACCTTATCTTGTTGAACCAGACACACTTGTCTTCTCCAACACAGACTCAGGGTTTGAACCATGTGCCCCAAAGCTGCAGACTTAACTGAAAGTGGCTTACAGAAGTGTTCCTGTCTTTAACACTCAGATGCCCATCTCCCAATGGGGTCCAAACCCCAAATAAATCCATTTTACCCTGTGTAAAGCTTAAGAGGGTAAACTCCGTAAATTGTTCGCCCTCTATAACACTGATAGAGAGATATGTACAGCTGTGGGGACTGTTCCCCCTCACTGCCTCCTCCCTCGGGACACAGCCCTGTGCCCTCACCCCTCCCTTGCCATGGAGATTGACTCCTCTTTCCCTCTCCACTGCTCCCCCACCCCCACCCCAGGATCCAGCACCCTCTGCCCCTGCCACTGGGGGCCCTGTGCTCACTCTCTCCTTCCCACCATCACCACAGGGGACTCTGTGCTCCCTCTGCTCCATCCTCACCACTGGAGACTCTCTGCTTCTTCCTGCCACCCACCACCACCGGGGACCCAGTGCTCCCCCATTCCACCCTGACTGACTTCTTCCTTGCCTGCCCCACTCCCAAAGGCCTGGCTCCTCCCAGGAGCCAGCCCTCTTCTCTTTGCCTTGGGCCCATTAAGTTGTCTGTGTCAGTCCTGGTGTTGTTTAGCCCCAGTGGGCTAGGCTATGGAAGTCCCTCATTTTCCAAGCTGTCAGACTCAGTTTGAATCCCCATCCTTCCATCCCATTGGAAGAGAGTAGCTGCTGATTAATGGAGACAGAGGAGCAGGAGGGGTGGGTGAGCTAGCGCAGTGGAGGAAACTGACTGCAGGAGCCAGAGAATCCTGGTTCCTGAAGGAGAGGACCTGGCTGCATATTAACTGCAGATAAGAGCTCCGCCTGGGGCTAGGGTGTGTGCCACGAGCAGACCTCCAGTATGAAACGGAGCGAAATGGTGCCTCTGCTTGTGTTGGTAGATCTTGGCTTTTTAATGGCTATTGCTGCAATGAGGGATAAAGTGACCTACAAAGGACTTCAGTTAAAAAAATTTATGCGGTAAAATGGTAACTTGAACACTTCTTTATTTTAATTTTTAAAAAGTGGGTTTTTTTTGCTTCCCTTTAGAGTCTATTTCTGCCAGCTAACCTGAGGTGATAACTTAATTCTACACTAGGGACTAACCTTGGCTCCTTTTCCTAGTCTAACCAAACCCTCAGTTCTCATCTCTGTTTCTTAACTCTGACTCTTGTTTCGCTGGTTCTCCTGTCTCCATAAAGTCTTCCAGGATAAGACAAGGTTGGGCACACTAATGTGCATGCAGAGTTTTTAAGTTTTTGTTTAAATAAAAAATAAAGAAGAAATCCAGGCTTTCTAATGTATATCATGAAGCAGCAAGAAAACAACACACAACATTTAAGTAAAAATTGAGTTCTAGTACATTTGGAGGGTTACCGTAAAAAAGTCTTATTTCAAACCTATACGAAACTATACATCAAGCATGTTTTGTGTATTTTTAATCTTTTGATAGCATACAACTTGATAGTTTTAAGACTCCGTTTGTTAAATAAAACAGTAATTGCTGCATATTACCTAAAAGCTGCTCTCTAAAATTTACTGTATCTTTTTTAAATTTAAAAATAGACTGTACTCTAGGAATGTTAGAAACTTTGAATGTCCATCTAAGACAACCCTGTTTGTATTGTAGAATCTCCCATAGGATTTAAGTGGTTGCTCTATATTGAAAACAGAAATAATGTGGGTAGTGGAGGAGTGACTCAGTGAAAACTTCTGTAAAGTTCATGACAGTCTGACATAACTGTTTTGCAAATCATCTGTTTTAGGCCATAATCAGGTCTTGACTGATGGCTAAAACACTTTTCCATAACATAGTTAAAAACTCCTGTTTTTTTCTGTTTGTTCTGGCAAAAAGCTGTTCTAATATAAATTGAATCAAAATCCTATTTCACAGTTGTGTTTCAAAAAATTGAAGCAATAGTCATTTCAGGAATGTAACCCACATATTCCTTTTTACTCTCTCTTAAGAAAATATCCTGACTTATTGAAACTGAACAGAGATAGGTACCTGTTCAGAGTTTTTGTGACTGCAGCCAGTAAACATATGTTGATGAAATACATTCACATCTAGAGAATTTTGACTCTGATTCTCAGCTACAGTAAAAGAGGACTTCATGCAGTTGCAGGACAGGGAGGCGCAAAAGCATCTTAAAAGCTATGCACCAGCTGCCCACACAGCATGAAGGGGACATTTCTGGCTGCTGAAGATCACTGGGATATAGCAGAGGCAGCCCTGTGCCCTGACATCAGCTGCAGGGTTTGGGCTGGTGTAGGAGTTGTTACAGCATCGCGGTGCCACTTGAGGATTCCCATATGCTGGGGGCATTCTTGCTTTAGGGCAGTTTTGCACAATATTGCCAACAGTTGCCCTAATATCCTTGAAGTTTTCCCTCTGCTCAAATTGCCTGTAGCCAGCGTAGTCTCAGCACTTTTTTGAAGTTAGCCCTGCAGTTGCCCAGCTTAGGCTTGAGTGTCAAAGCTAACTTCCTGGAAGTGAGAAATCAGCTTTCCAGAGTTTATTCCCAGCATAGCAGTCTGTTCCACCTACTTCATTTATTTTGAAAGTGTAAGCTTACTTAGCATATAAGAAAAAAGAGAAAATAATAAAAAGTTTTAAGCAGAATATAAACATAACTAGTCTAAATATTGCAGATAGTATAGCAAGCTCAGACCTTGCATTTGGATTGGAATCTATTGGATAAATAAGATAAAATCTTCACTGGTAGACAGTTCAGTATCTGTAGTCAGTGTCCTCTTTTCTCCTCCTCCAACTGAATTCCAGTTGCCCTGTGGAGTTTTTTCTAAGGAGTTTAAAATTTGTGGTTAGCATGTTTGGACATTGTCATCTGTTACCTTAAATAACCATATAGTCTCTATTACATCATAGTTAATTAAAATCCTATAAACCTTGTGTAACTTCTTCCCAATCTCTATGAATACAAAAAAGGCACCTTCCCATTTCAAAGTGCCCCTTTGAAGTTTATCCATTTAAATTGAATGCCTGTCTGCTTCATCCTAAAACTAATGATGGAATCTGTTATCGTTGACATTTTCTTAAAGGTGTCTTTAGCAAATTAATTACTTTTTTACACTCGGGTAATCTTTGTTTACTGGTTTAAGATTGGTAGATAACACAGTACTGAGAGACAGTACTAACCTTACTAAATGAATAACAAGCGCAATTCATATCAAATAGTCCATGTGCTGCAAGCAAATAATGTTAATTTTTACGGGGGGTGGGGGGGCGCGGGAAATCTGTAAATCACAGTACAGATAAACTAGATACAACCATAACAGGATTTATAGAATTTCAAAAGATAAATAGGTACAATCATTGTCACAACCACTAATGAGTGTAATCTTAAACTTTCAGCACCAGAGCGCTATGGAGAAGTGATATAATTAAGGTAGGTGTATATATATGCTCTTTGAATGTCTTTTGTAATATTTTACCCACTTGGTAAAATTCTCATCTCTGCACAGAACACGGTTAAAATTTTAGGAATGTCATTTTATATTAATATTAAAAAAGCATTTTCAAATTTTGGACATATTGTTTGCCTAGGGTTTTCTGAGAACACCAAGTTACTCTGATATACATTAAAATTTTAGCACAGGTAAATCTGCCAAGTTCACTTAAAAAAACAAACCCCACATCCGTATCTTTCACTTTTTTAGTATAACTCATAAATGAGAATTGTTCATAATAAATAAAATGCACTCTTAACTAGCATCAGCACTGTTACAGATTCTGTACTAGGGTGTAAAAACAACAAGCACTCCTTATGGCACCCTACAGACTAAGAAATTACTTGGGGATAAGCTTTCGTGGGCTATAACCCACTTCATTAGGTGCATGAAGTGAAAATACAGTAGGCAGGTATAAATATACAGCACATGAAAAGATAGGAGTTGCCTTACCAAGTGGGAGGTCAGTGTTAACAAGGCCAATTCAGTCAAGGTGGATGTGGCCTATTCCCAACAGGTCTTCTTTTGTGTAGAGACTGTACGTTGGCCAAATCGGACAGTCTATACACGAAAGAATAAATATACACAAATCAGACATCAGTAGGAGAGCACTTCATTCTCCCTGGACATGCAATAACAGACTTGAAAGCGGCCATTCTTCAACAAAAAAAAGTTCAAAAACAGACTTCAACAAGCAACTGCAGAACTGGAATTAATTTGCAAACTTGACACCATCAAATTAGGCCTGAATAAAGACTGGGAATGGCTGGGTCACTATAAAAAGTAATTTTCCTTCTGTTGATACTCACCCCTTCTTGTCAACTGTTGGGAATAGGCCACATCCACCTTGACTGAATTGGCCTCACTAGCACTAACCCCCACACTTGGTAAGGCAACCCCCATCTTTTCATGTGCTGTATGTTTATACCTGCCTACTGTATTTTCACTCCATGCATCTGATGAAGTGGGGTATAGCCCACGAAAGCTTATGCCCAAGTAATTTGTTACCCTGAGGTGCCACAAGGACTCCTCATTTGCTAATACAGACTAACACGGCTACCACTCAGAAACCTGTACTAGGGTGTGTGCTCTACTGCCATTTTCTGACTCCAGTGTCTTTGCCATCATCAGATGACCTAGTTACTCTAAGGCAACAAGGAGGAAGAGAAAACACACTGAGAAGAGGAGGAGAAGAAGAAAAGACCCAGAGTAAGGAATGTAAATAAGCACTAAAACTCAAGCAATTCTTCTCTACTGGTTGACTTCCTAAAGTCTGTTCAAAATATTGATCTGTATTCTTGCTCATTGTACTATGGATCAAACATATCTGAATTCGGTGGCAGGGCTCGTGGTGCATTCCTGCGCATAGTTTAGTCATTCACAATCAGGTTGTTAATCCCAGTATAATTGAAAGGTATGCGTACAGGTTTTGTTTTTTTTTCCCAGTTAATTGTAAGTTTAATTGTAAGGCATCTGCTATTTATTTACAGTTCTGTTAATCTAAATACATGGCAATTACTTACATTTGAGCATGCTGAAAAAAGCCTGCACACATACTGTTCAAGATATTAATTTAATATAGTGGGCTATCTTCTCCAGTCTGAGGACCCTCCTCCCAAATTGTGGGTTGTCCAGACACTGGTGTTAGAGTAGCCTGTAAACTGCTTTAATCTCTCTGTTGCCAGTGACCCTCTGAGCCCTTACAGCAGCCAGGAATTTTCCAGATAAAGGAATGTTCCTGGTCTTGCAGCACTTTTTTCCTCACCAGAGCCCCTCTAGCTGGAATTAAGGGTGGCCTAGGAGCTCAGTGATCAAGACATCATTTAGTGGCCAGTTAAGTTGGACTCAGAATTGTTTTGTGCACCTAAAGTGGTGCAGAGCAGCTTCAATATAGCAGTAAATCAGGCCACTTGTCATGAGTGGCGTTCTGTTGCATTGTCAACAACGTACTTAAAGTAACTTTTGTAAAGGAAAACTAACAGTCTGTCAGTTTTTTTGTGGGGTAAATAGTTTTGTTTGTCGCAGATAGAGTTTTTAGAAGTGTTTTGATAATGTGCTGAAACTGAAAACTTAGGAAATGTACTATTATGGGAAATGTATTTATAGTTTCTGTGAATGAATCTATGCAGGGGTAGGTCCTAAATACTTAAGATTTGTAGCCAATAAAACATTTCCAGTCACTAACATAGTGTTGGATCCTGTGATCAACAGCCTATTTGTTTGCCTTCATCTTACAAAGAAAAATTCATGTAACTCTTGGGGAAAGCAAAAGTTCTTCTACCAAAACTTCCTCACTGCTGTGTCCAAATTAAAATATTTAATGAGCTCAGCAATGTAAACAATGGAAAACATAGGCAGGTTATATGGGGACAGCTTTATCCTTTATTGCCAAATAAGAAACTTATGGCATGATGGCTGTCATGGTTACAGGGATAACTGCACTTTTGACCACTGTATGGTCTCAGAGCGTTACCCCCTCAGGTCCTGAGCTTGAGGTGTTTACTTCCCCTGGGGTGGTGATTCTCCCATGTTTAGAGTGGGTCATGGGCTACATTGGATTAAGTATGCTTATGCCAGCAGGTCCAACTACATTCAGCACCTGCTGGTCTTCCTTTGGGAGCTTGTTACCAGTGGCAAATACAATGACCAGAGAGCCTTCTGTAAACAAAAGTTTTTTAATCTTAACAGTTAGCAACAAAGTAAAACATGAGAGAGAGGATTTTTAAACAACAAAAGGCCTACGTATTGTCTGTCTCATCTAAGCCCTTCCACTCTGCAAGAGGACCTAGAAAGGCTTAGCTTTGTTAGACACTAAGTCAGGTGTCAGTCTGTTTCCCCTGAACAACTTCCCGATAACCGTCTGACTGTTGGCCAGAGAGTCTTTTTAACCAGCCAGAAGTTGTCTTCTCACATTCCTGTGCTTTGACTCTGCTGCTCAAAACCTATTTGGTGGGCTCCATTCAGGTCAAGCCCACCTCTTGAGTCATTGTTTTGCCTTCTTGTTTGTTTATTTTTTTTACAACAGCCTGCTATTAAACTAAACCAACATCCATAAAGTAAACTTCCTTGACAACTATCAAACAAATAGCACACAATACAGTATTCAAATATTATTATAGAGCAGCCCCATGTCCTTCAGAGTGTCTGTCTCTCAAAATAGGTACCCTCAATCCATTAGTGCCAACTATTAAGTCATAATGTGTCATATTTGAGTGTGACTTACTGATAGAAAATCAATGACTGTTAAGCAGTGCTAATTGTTGTTTGGATCTACTTGCCATGATTACCACTTTGCCTTAGAAATGATCTGTTAATTGGGAACATTTGTGATATTTTGGCAGACTTTGCTGTATAACAGAAAATGAAAAGTGACACTTCTTTGCTCTACTGTGTGCCTAACAAGAATACACATCAATCTGTAGCTTTAATGCATGTCAGTAGGGATTATACTAAATTATGAGAAAACTATAAAGCAGTTCAGTCTGCTTCACAAACTTCTTGTAAATAATTGTCTTTGTGACTGATTCATGTTTTAAAATAATGCTGTGTTTTTGTAGCTGTGTCGATCCCAGGATATTAGAGACACAATGTGGGTGAAGTGATCTCTCTTATTGGACCAATTCTGTTGTTGAGAGAGACAGAAGTTGGTCCAATAAAAGATATTACCTTACCCACCTTGTCTTTTTAAATGAATACCATCAATCTTCTTTAGTCTGAGTAAGTGCTCTAATATTTTTCTTTATCTTTGAAAGTGAGGTTTCTCCATCAGCTCATACAATGTTAATTAGCAATATGTGTAACAGCAAAAGAACTTTCCCCTGGCTATCATCTCACATTCCCCATAGGTTGCCACTTAAAGCTCAGGAATGAGGCACGTTGGTGCGTTATTGTAGGCGTATTGCCAACACCAAATATTCAAAAATCATGAGTTAGGTTCACTAAAAATCATCATGAGATTATGTAAAAATAATAGATTTGATGTTGTTTTTTTATTTGCCTCCCACTTTTTGAGTCTTCAGGATGCATTGGAGTTCACATTTTGAAGCTCTCCCCACAGCCATGGGGGCTAGAAACTTACTTTTTCTTTAAGAATGAAGGCTGAAATCACACATCCCTTGACTCCATGAGCTGGGGCTTTAAGGAAAACAATTGAGACGCATGAGAGCTGGCAACATTGTATATAGGGAAGTTTACGCTGCTGACTGTGCTCTACTTGATCCATAGGTGGCAGATGTAGCCCAGACAGCTCAGACCTACAAGAGAGACACGTTTTTTTTGTCAATTCTAAATAAAATTAAGTCTTTTAACACGTTTTATTTATAGTTTTCAAGAAGTAAGTTCCAAAAGTAACTTTTATCTGAGCCCGACTGCTACTTGGGAATAAATCCAAAGAGTTAATAAGATTTTTCATTATTAGTGTAAATAAGATATTTTTCTTCGCTCAGATTTAACTCAGACTACCAAAATAATCTTAAAACTACTAAAAGAGACACTTAAATTGAGAAATCCTTGGCTTACTTTTTTCCCCCCTTAGGTTTGCAGATTTCACTCTGTTTTCATGAACAGCTCTATAGCATACTAAAATGTATGCAGAAGGAATTTAAATAGTGTCAGTATATTAATTTCAGGATTCCAGGATATTGAGAGACTAGATAACTGAAGTGTACATATGTGACAGTATTTTTAATATTAAAATTACTGGATGAAAATGTGGACTCTAGAGTGAAAGTTGTTTTGTACTTACACAGCCAAACTAAACAGTTCATTGTTTTGAATATGAAGATGCATAATGGTAGAGTATCCCAAAAACTTTAAAAATTGAGATTTTATTCTGATAAGAGAACATTTTAGTAATATGTGGCTTAACACTGTGAGTAAATATGCTCAGAAGAGTGAAAATGTTTAATATATATGCTATTTTTACTTAATTTAACAATAGTTGCTATTTTGATTCCATTGGAAATATGCAAAAATGTTATATCCAGTACATTCAACATGTAAAATCTTATTAGTTGAGATTATCTAGTAATTATTAAACATGAATTTCTACTTAGACATAAGGCTAATGTTTGTGGGAAGTAAAATGTGTATTGCCACTTTAGCAAAATTATTTGGTGAACGTATGATCTTATTGTATATAACAAACACTACTAACAGCATTTTTCAGTGGTACAAACATTGTCATCACCAAAAAACCAAATAAACCTAAACTTTATGAAGTCAGTTTTTCTTAATCTTGCACATCAACTGTATTTTAATAATATGGTTTGTATAAGACTTTTGTACTACCAAAGTAGTAAAAAAAAAAAATAATAATAATAAATTGATTCTTAAATCTTGTGTTCCTGTTTTAAAAAACTTTTTCTTAAAAATGTATACATGCTGTGTATTTGTAGCTATTGTGTTTGCACTATAATGAAATTGTCAAGCTCTGTGGGGTGGCAAGGAATTTATGCCACACTTTCACTTTTGCTGCTTAACTTCCAGTGAAAGACCACCTGTAGATCCTTTTTTGAAATATATTTAATGTAGGAAGACAGATGACGTGCTTTAAACCTAAGATTTGAAGAATCGGTGCCAAATATATTAGGTGTGCACAATTCTCAATTTACTTTTCACATGGAATTTTTCTTGCGGTATTTACAAATGACAGTAAGCTATTTGTATTTGTTGCTTCTCAGCCTGGCCTGCAATGAAGTTACAAAGTTCTTTGTCACATTGCAATCTCCATGACAGCAGCTGTAATAACTGTTATGGCAACTGTACAATTATGACTTCATTGCAGGGTGGATCAGGAGGAAGCCCAAAGCAAGTTATTGCTGGGATTAACCCATGTTGGGTTATCAATATGCCACCAGGATAGGTATGTCCTGCAACCTTTGCTATTTTATACAAAAAGAACAGGAGTACTTGTGGCACCTTAGAGACTCACAAATTTATTTGAGCATAAACTTTCGTGTGCTACAGTGTTTCTACCTACATCATGAAAACAAGGCCTTTTTCAAGCTATTGTAAAGGATTTTTTTTTTTAATTGAGTAGTGCAGTCTATGGTGCAGGTTGAGCCATTTTTCTTTTGTTTCATTCTTCTAAATGTTGGAGCACCCTAGGAAGAGCTTAGCCCCAGATCACAACTGGTCTTTGTGTTGCAATGCCCAACTCTTAGGTACCAAGAAAATCATTGAAATCCACAAAGCCTGAGTTAGGTGCCACAAAAGCAAGCATCCTAGGCAGCCCCCTGCTTAAGTTAGCCAATATGACACATCCCTTCTGTCAGTACTTCTAAGCCCCACCTCTCTCTGGAATTTAGACACCTAAATCCAAGAAGTAGATCCCTCCCTCTGCTTGGGATATGCAGCAGGGAAACCCTCACCCAGAGATAAGTGACTAAGCCATTCTTTGCAAGAAATGGCTGGAGGAGGTGATGCTGCAAGTGCCTCCCTTATAACTTTTAGTCCGGTGTTTAGAGCCTTCACTGAGGAAGTGGGAGATGCAGGTTCAGTTCCCTCCTCTGTCTGAATGTGGGGGAAGAGAGAGGATTTAAACAAGATTGACCTCCCCCCCCTTCCGATAAGCGTCCTACTGACTGGGCTATGGGATATTTTGATGTGGGTTTCTCTCCATCTCTCCTGTTGAAGATGTTCCATCTTGGATAAATAGTCATTGGAGCAGGGGGACTGGACGTGGGTCTCCCACCTCCCAAGTGGGAGTAAATTGTGATGCTGTCTAAACAGGTTTCCGCTATGTCATGCAGACAGACTAGCTCAGAATAGAGCAACAAGGCAATTCACTTGTGTATGAATGTCAAAGAAGGGTTGAGTATCAATATTCAGGCCAATTCATTTGTTCTGATAGAAATCAAGAGAGACGTTGATTGTATTGTTTTCATCTATCTGTGACCTGTACTTAATTAGCCTTAGATTGAAATGTGTGTTAGCGTTTAAATAAAAGTGAATTGACTTGATGTGTAAGCTGCATGAAAACTAATAAAGAATTGTTTCTGGTTTTCACTTTGTGTTTACATTATGTTTACCCATTGGAGATTGGAATGTTGGTTATGTTAATTAAGGAACATATTTACCTCAAAGCCTGCTGGGTCATTCTATTCTGCAATGGGGAATACGGAGCCATGCTGTGATGGTAACGCTTGCCAGGCTGTTTTCAGCTACAAGGACCCTGGGAGTGATTCTGCATCTCTGATCTATTTGAATGCTGTTAGGAGGCATTCCAGATACAAGACAGAGATCCCCAAAACCATTTTGGGCAGCCTTGAGAGACCTATGGGAAACTAGCAGCTACCACATTGCTCCCATCATTTGGACTTACAAACTCTGACTTCTATCTTTTTTAACCTCTCAATATCTCTCATTTCTTTTTCTTAGCTAATAAAATTAGTTTACTAACAGATTGGCTATAGCGTTGTTTTTGGTGAGATCCAGAGCATCCGTTGACATGGGGTAAATGACAGACCCTTTGGTGCTGGGTGTAACCTAATGCATGGTGGTTTTTGGTTTTAATAACCTTTCTTCACAAAAGTCCAGTTTGTCTGAGTGGCAAGATACGCTGGAGAGCCTAAGAGGACCATGTGTAGCTCCATGGTAAGACTAATATAGTAATTTAGGAGTGCACACTTGTTACTGGTTTGGTAAAATCTAATTATAGACTATACCACCAGTTTGGGTGTGTTCACTGTTTTCTGACAGTCTCACCTGAGTTTGGGACACTGAGTTGTGAGCCACACTCCAGACACCATGACACACACATTTATCCAAAATGTGTGTCTCACTTAACGCTTCCTTTCTTGGTTTTCAGAGGCTTGAGATCTCAGCATTCTGGAAGGGCCTGAGAGAGCTTCAGCCAACTTTTAACTCTATGGTAACTAAACTTTTTGTCAGTGAATCTCTTTTGTTTATTTAAAAAAAAAAAAGTTTGACTTAATGGTCATTTAGGCTGTTCCTCACCTAGGTTTGCAGTTGATACCTTAGTGGGGCTAGGTAATAACAAAAAGACCAAGGTTTTATGTAGCACTTTTCATCAGTAGATCTCAAAGTACTTTTATATAATTGATTCCCCATTTTACAGATGGGAAAGAGAGGCAGATAGAGGTGAAGTGACTTGACCAAGTCTCTCAGCAGGCCAGTGGCAGAGCCTTAAGTAGGCCCAATATATGGGTCTCTTTACCAGGCCACATGGTTGCTGTGTGATTGTGCTCCTCCCCCCTGCTCTACCTTTAGTTTATAGTGGAATGGGAATAATTGTGTTTAAAAGATCTAATTGCTAACAGTGCCCGTGTGAGAATTCTCAGATATGGTCTACACGAGGCATAGAATCTAACAGTTTTACTGTATGGTGGCTACCATAACTTTTAAGTGCACGAGAGAAGACAGCTGTGTGTCATCTACCCTACCACCTTTCCCCACAATAGATAAGCCTCTCCCCCCCCCACACATGCACCAATACTTCCAGCTCACTCTCTTCTTCCCATCTCACTGAGCCATTAGTAAGCACTGTAGAGACTGTTGGCATGTAAGAAGATGCTCTTTGCTGTCTTGTTTCTTCTGTTGCTGTGTCCACATCGCAGGCAGCAGCTTACTGGAGGGCTGCCCACTTCCTTGTTTCTAAAGCTGGGCTAGGTCTGTCATCCCCAGCTGGGCCTTACACCCAAACTCCTCTTATCCTTTCCTATGTATAATCACCTGTCCCAGCTACCATTTGTATGTGAAATGTATTTTCTTTTCAAAAATAGTTTGGGCACCTTCTCAATTATTTGCTGTTCTCAGATACATTTTTCCAAAATAAAATTAAATAAAAAAATGAAACTTGGCAGAAGTGGATTTTACTCAAATATTTACAGTTCACTCTCAGACTTCTGTGCAGAATGGGTTTCAAATGTCAAAGTTGCTAAACTGAATTGTAGGAAATTTTTCCCCCCAAGGGTATGTATCTCAGGAACCCCTTGTTCAAATAAGCTCTACCATGACTGACTTACCCTACCCTACTCTCCCAGGAGGAATGGGAAATTTGAAGACAATCCATGTGAGCACCTGGAAAAGTTGTTCTTTAAAGAGGAAGGGCTTCCCAACCTTAACTAAAGCAAAGCTGGTGCTTCTGCTGTAATGTAGTATGAAATCAATCATTGTCAGTTGCTTTGCTGATCCAGATCCCCAGCACAGGGTAATGCTGAAAGAGGGACTTTTGAAGGAGGGAAGGGGCTTTATACATCCTTCTGAAGCACAAAAGGCTCCAGAGAGCTGAGTGTTCCCATTCCCCCTTCACTGTGCTGAAGAGCCTGTGATGTGCAACAAGCATGTCCATTCTCAACTCCTCACTCCAATCTCAGGAATGTGTTTGTGGTGTATTTCTGCAGCATACCTATATTTCTCAGCTCCCTACCCAGGAGCCAGGGCATCCCCAGATTCTGGCTCACATGGGGGCAGGGAGCAGGGTTCAGACCTAGAGGGACATGGTCCTACTGATACCAGCTTACATTGGCAGGGAGGGGTTGAGAAGGGCTTAGATCCCTCCCCACAACCCAGCTCAGAGAAGAGGAGACAGGGAAGGGGACCAAAGCTTTGAGCAGGGGGTTGGACTAGATGACCTCCTGAGGTCTCTTCCAACTTTGATATTCTATGATCCTGGTGCATGTGTACACACACAGGGAGTGGGGCTGAGATACCCCTAGAGGCTCAAAGCCTCCTATTGCCTAGCTCACATAAGGTAGGTAGGTAGGGGAATTTAGTCACCTATAGGGGCAGGGGCCCCAGATCCTGGCATGTACACAAAGGTAAGGAGAGGGGCTAAGACCCCCCACCCCCAGAGTTGGCTCCACACATGAGGGAAAGCTGTGGGACTGATGACAAGTGCCCCAAACCTATATTTTCCCAGCCACTCACCCCCTTGTCCCTTTCCTAGTGTCATGTCCTTCCTCTCCTGCTCTCTCAGCTGAGCCTCCTGCTACTACCCCTCCCCATAATTCTCTCTCCCTGTATTTCCCCCAACTCCTGTCTTCTATCCCGCCAAGTATTTGCATGTCCAATTTTTTTTTGTTCAAAATTACATTGATTACCTTACCGCATAATAATAATGAAAAGAGACTCTGACTAAGACAGTATTTAGCAATAGGTTTTCACCCCTCATCCAGATTTCTGTCCTGGAGGGGGCTTGGTCTTGAACTGACACTATGTAGTTCATAATCAAAGACTAGGCATAACCCTTTGAGTTATGAAGCTATCCTTTTTCCCCCCAATTCCTCTTGGCTCCTTTGTCTGCGCATGCTCAGTGTACTCTATTTAGGTCATGAACAATTAGGTGTGGGCGTAAAATGAAAGCTAAACTGTGGCAAATACCATTCTAAATTTGGCTCCCCCAAAGGGGTACTAGGTGCGACGGGGGAGGGCTAAAGTAACAGATTTATGTGCCGGGATCAGCTCCGTGGTTTGATTCCCAGGTCTGAGCAAAAACAAAAAAATACCCCGTGAAATGTGAAACCTTATTTCAAGGCAATGCATGTGGCTCGCAGAGCATTTATAGACCTGGCAATCCGCCCTACTAATGCAAAATGCAACTTACTGAAAGTCTGTAACATGAATGTTCTTTCCTTTGGAATGTAACCAGAAGTACAAAGAACAATGGGTTAGTTACCCACTACTTCCATGCGCGCACATGTACTCCCAATAGCTACAGTATTGCAAAAATCAGGAGTTGGAACGCTACAGAAACTCCGGAGATTAGCCTAGAAACAGTGAGACTTTAAAAAGGATAAATCATGGTTTTTCAGTCTGTCTTCCCCTCTATGCCCTCTCAAGGTGGGTGTGGTAATTAATCAAACCCTGTGTCTAGCAGCAGCAGCTGCTGCCCGCATACCCCTAGCCTCTATTACCTCGCGCTCCTTGCACCGGGGGGTTACTAGGTATTACACAAACACTCACAGGCAGCTCAGTAATTTTGTCTGCTGCAGTTCTCCGTTTCGCCTCCAGAAACAACTGTGCTCGAAAGTGGTAGCCTTGGCCCTTAGCTGCTCCCAGTGCCTGCAGAGTGCCCTTGCATGAACTCAATGGGGCAGAGTCCCTGGAGCAGGGGCTGCACTTATGGACCCGCCCTCCCCTCGCCACCCAGCAGTAGCCACCGCCCCAGTCTGAGGAAGGGGGAGTTAGTGGAGGTAGGAGCCTGGGGAGCTCCTCCCTTTTAGGCTGGAGCTGCAGTGGGGAGAACAGGATTGCAGGAGCATGTTTGGGGGAGTGGATTCGGGCGGTATGGGAGGGTAGGGTGGGGTGGGGTGGGGTGCGGAGGGGAGGAGAGTGGAAGGAGGGAAGGAAGTTGGAGTCCGGTTGGGGGAGTTGGAGAGAGCAGTAGGTACAGAGGAGAAGTTTCAGTTATTTCATCTCCTGGATGCTTAACAGTTTGAATGTCTCCCCTTCACGCTTTTCAGTTTATTCTCTCATCTTCAGTATCCCTGAATGGTAGTGCCCCATGATAAAATGCAGAATCGTTACTTATCACAATGTTTTGCTCATCCTACTGGACTGGTAGATTAAAATTGATTTGTTGCAGCTGGATGTAGGTTTCTTTCTGTGCAGTTTGCATTTACTTCAGAATGAATTTTGCCTGAGGAAGGATGGCAGAACTAGAACCCAAGTCTATAGTGGGTGAGATCTTCCCTCAGTGTGATTATTTTTATGGTTCTAGTAAGAATGAAATAAGATCTTGTTCATTAGTAACTGTTTAGTACAGAAACCAGGGCTCAGAAACAGGGCCACACCCCCATACTGGCACTTCTGTGTCTCCTTCCCTTCAACTCCAGGGGCTGATCAGACCTCCCCCATGTGCTTATGTTCCTCAGCGCACAGAGTAGCTACTGCTCACTCCTGCAAGCACAGAGCTGGGGAGCACAGAGCTGGGGAGCACAAGCTCAGCAGCCAGTGTGGAGAGCTGTTGTTCCCTCAGGTCTGAGGGGCTGGAGGAGAGAATCCAGTCTTGATGGGTCTGGTGGGGACAGGAGTATGTCACTGGGAGGGCTTGTGTGTGTCAGGAAGAAGACCAGTCTGTCTGAATAATAGCGTGGGGACTGGTGAATGTGTTAGTATGTTAGTAAAAGGGGTGGGGGAAGGTGCATTGTTGCATAATGTGTATGAGTTGTGGGAGACCTGAATTGGTTGTGGTTATGATCTGCAACGTGTGGGGATCTGCATCAGTTGTGCTTGCGCTGCATAGGGTGGTGTGTGTCAGTTGTGTGTATGGAGGGTCTATCAAGTAATGGGTGTTGGGTAACAGAATGAAAGGGTCTGTGTTTTCATCAGTGGATGGGGCTTCAGCAAAGACTGCTGTTTATTTTTCCCAGTCTGATTGTTATTGCTTCAAGTTAGGCACCTATATAGATAACATGGGAATGAGCATAATAGTAATATCTGAGTAGAGAATTCAGTTGTGCTAGTGTTTTGTCATGACAAGTAGTGGTTTGAGCATTGGCCTGCTAAACCCAGGGTTGTGAGTTCAATCCTTGAGGGGGCCATTTAGGGAACTGGGGTTTTAAAAAAATAAATAAATAAATAAATAAAAAATGTCTGGGAATTTGCCCTGCTTTGAGCAGGGGGTTGGACTAGATGATCTCCTGAGGTCCCTTCCAACCTTGATATTCTATGATTCTGAAAACTTTAAATGATATTTTACCTATATTAAATGAGCAGGTCAGGCACAGATAAATCTGAAATCTATAGGTGCAGACAGCAGAGGGAGCTGTTGCAGCTTTTGCTGATTATTCAAACAAACTTTTTGTAATGCCAACATAATCCTAATTTAACTTGTTAGGTATTAAAACAAACAAACAAGAACATACAACCACTCCCCAGCCCTCCTCCTTTCTTCTTTTAAAACAAACACCACCAAGACAAACAACAAGATCCATGTCCCTCGGGTCAAAACTCTAGTTTTATTCATTAGTTTTGTTGCCTGCTCTATTGATCGTGTATTAGTTACCTACCCTTTGTAGGCTACAGTATTAATTTGTGTGTCTGGAACAAGGTGGGTGAGGTAATATCTTTTATTGGATCAATTTCCGTTGGTGAGAGAGATGAGATTTCGAGCTCACACAGCGCTTCCTCGGGTTTAAGAAAGATACTCAGGAGTGTCACAGCTAAATACAAGGTGGAACAGAATGTTTAGCGTAAGGAGTTAATGCATGTTGTGAGACTATTCAAGGTGCAGTGGGCAGTTAACACCTCTCCAGCCATGGGATAAAGGAGTAGGTTAGTTAGTAGGTGATTGTTATAATGAGTCACAAATCCAGTGTCCTTATTATGACCATGATTTTTAAAGATTTTCATGCGACAGCTTTTGCGAGCTTTGTTTTTGTTATGATCATTTAGGTTTGTGTTTAGTACAGTCCTTTTTTTTTGACTCTCACAGACTAGATGTTTGTCACATTAACTTCTTATCGTAAATGCAAAACCAGCCAACCTAGTTGGGCAGTAATTTTATCTTTTTGTTTTGTATCTAAACAAATTGGCACAAATAGGGGATTTTGTCAGTAAAAATTAACTAGAACCCAAACAGCCAGTGGTATTGTTTTGACAAAACCTGCAATTTATTATTAGATTGTTAACCTTCAAGTGTTACTGCTTCAACCACATTGAAAGAAAGGGATAGTTCAGTGGTTTGAGCATTGGTGTGCTAAACCCACGATTATGAGTTCAATCCTTGAGGGGGCCATTTGTGGCTGTGTGGGGCTTGGTCATGCTTTGAGCAGGGGATTGGATTAGATGACCTCCTGAGGTCCCTTCCAACCCTGATATTCTATTATTCTATGAAATGCAGTGCTTTAATGTGGATGTGTAGTTACAGCACTGTAAGAGAGCTGTGAGAGAGCTCTCTGTGCTGTAAAAAAGCCATCTTGCAGCATTCAGGCTTGTTTTTTCACACTCCTGAGCAAGAAAGTTGCGGCACTGTACAGTGGCAGCGTAGACAAAGCCTAAGTCTTGGAGATGGTTCTTCTAGGTCAAGGACAGGCAGAATGAGGAAGCTTGTAAAGTGGTTTAGACCACTGTGGGCTTGTGCTATGGGTAGAGAATTTCAATATCCTAGCATTGTCAATCCAGCATCTTTTTCCTACACACCTACACATTTCTCAGGTTAGCACCATCTTCTGATAGTTCTCATTTCAGGATAACAAAACTATGATGTTATCCAGTCTTTATTCATAGGTTCTTAGAAACTAGAGATGGAAAAGGCCTCATAATATGTAGGTTACCAACAACAGTCTATCCCCATGCCAAATACCAATTTAAGGAGTGCTCACTACAGTATATCTTTTAGTGCTTTTAATACATAACTGTTTAGGTATTTCCAGATGCTTAGCCTATTTTTTTCCTTTCCTAATTTCATCCCATATAATCATATCACCTTTTTCACCCTAAATTCCTCTTCCTTTTCAGTAGTTACACCTTTCCAACATCTATGGGTAGCTATCATGCACTCTCCTTGTGCCCTCTGCAGATGGTATAGGCCCTTGGATTTTTGAGTTCATGGGACACAGTTCTCTGAGTGAATCTGAAGAAGTGAGGTTGTTGTCAAACTCTTGTAATCTGCACTGTGTTGTTCAGTTCATGAGCGTGAACCAAGCCCTGCAGAGGTTGCACAGTTTTGCTCTTTTCTCCTCTTTTGATTCTTAATGATTTTATAAAATAAAACCTGAACCTGGCATAGATTCTTGCCCTACTTCACAGTAATTCCTCAGTTCTCCATGTTGTCAGTTGACATGACCTTTATTCCACAAGCAGTGAGAGGAAAGGAGACTTTCAAGAAATACAAGCTGACTTCCTATCAGGAAGCAAAAAAAAAAAAAAAAGTCACATGAGGACTGTGGTGTAATTTGTTTGCTCACTGGCAGAGTTCTTTCATATTTGCTCTGCTATACATTATTGATTTTTAGAAATACTGAGGGCCGGATGTGCAAGTGCTCAGCACCATTGCAGCTCTATTTAATTTCAATAGGAACTGCAGATCCCTCAAAAGGGGACCATTGTGATTTAGGCAGACTTCTTGCATAATGCAGGCCATGGGCTGTCCCAGAATTAATTTAAAGACTAACAGATTTATTTGGGCATAATAACAGATGCATCTGAAGAACTGTTTTTTTACCCAGGAAAGCTTATGCCCAAGTACATCTGTTAGCGTTTAAGGTCCCACTGGACTCCTTGTTGTTTTTATGGATAAATATTTTTTAGATTTAAATTAAATACATTGTTCAGCTAGTTCCATTCAATGACTAGCTCATTCAAAGCTGAGAAACTGAATGAGAGTTGAAATAGCAGGAAAGTTCATTTTTTCTATTCTGAAAAAAAACTAGAGCTGTGCAGAAAAATTGTGTGTTTTTGAAAAAAAATCCCAATTGGGTTGAAAAGTAAAATATGTGGCATTTTTCACAGGAAAGGATTTCCAGTACAGTTATGTTTTGGGAGAGCCAGCATAAATGTTTTGGCTACCCAGCTGCTTGCCTTATCAATTTCACTTTCTCACCATAGGAAGAAAGAAATACTCAGGATCTTCTAGGCAGGTAGCTGGGGAGCTGTTATTGTGATTTTCCTGATGAAAAAGTATTTTTTTCCCCATGAATGCTTCAAATTTATAAAAAGGGCATTTTCCATTGGAAAATTGTTCTGATGGAAAATTCCTGACTGGCTCTAATAAACATGAAATGTGACAGGATGATCTGCTAGTTCTAAAATCTTGAAGAACATGGTAACCAGAAACAATTATTTCAGTTCACTAACTATGGACAATACTCCCTTTGTTTAATAAATCAGTTGGTTTTAAATGCAAAGCATGTTTTGATAAACATACTTTTTTCTTATATATCCTGCACATTTAAGATAATTAACTTATAAAAACAATTTGAGTGCATGAAAGAGCATGTTAAATTGACTTCCAGTTTTCATTCAAGTACAGATTGACACGAATCATAAAAAAATTAATCATCCTTTTAGCAGATAAGAAACCCATCATTCACCATTTTATAACATAATACAAATGTAAAATTAAGAATCTGAATAAATGTATGTTAAGCTAATTACCTAAATCAATGTGCATAGGTATCTCCTATGAATGAGAGTTGGCTAGCAAAAGAAGTAACAAGCAATGAGAATCAATCTTATTTTTTTAGTTATTTTCTTAAGGAAAAGTCAATGATTTGAATCAAGGTTTCTTGCTTGCTGTTTTAAATTACTATTTAAATCTGTGATTTAATCACTTTGATTTAAATTAATCCATCCTGCAGCATATCTTTTAGAAAAACATCCAATCTTGGCTTCAAAATTTTCAGAGATGGAGAATCCATCACAAGACTTGATAACTTGTTCCAGTGGTGAATTACCTTTTACAGTTAAAAATAAATGCCTTATTTCCAGTCTGATTTGTGTAACTTCACCATCGAACTATTGGATTTTGTTATGCCTTTGGCTAGTAGATTGAAGAGCCCTCTGTTATGAAATTTTTGTTCCCATGTATATACTTACAGACTGTGATCAAGTGACCCCATAACTTTCCCTTTAATAAATTAAAAAGATTGACCTTGTCTCTTTCTCACTGTGAGGTGTGTTTTCAAGTTCTTTAATCTTTCTCATGGCTCTTCTCTGAACTTTCTTCATTTTTTTTCAACCTTCCTTCTTTTATTGTGGATGCCAGACTGGGCGTAGTATTCCAGTAGCAGTTGTGCCAGTGCCAAATGCAAAGGTAACATAACTTCCCTACTCCTGTTCAGTGTTCTTCTGTTTATACATCCAAGGAGTGCATTAGCCTTTAGAGTTACACTGGGAGCTCATTTTCATCTGATTTTTCCCTGCACACCATCCCCCAAGTCTTTTTCGGAATCACAGCTTCCCAGGATAGAGTGTGCCCCCCTGTAGTTATGGTCTGCATTCTTTGTTCCTGTAAGTTTGATTTTACATTAGGCCACATTGAAATGCATAAAGTGTCTAGTCCCCCTAGCATACAGGTGGACAAGAGGTTCACTTACACTGACATGAAAGCTAGCAATGGAAGACTACAACTTTTAGAGCTCTGCTTTATAACGGATCCCTCTGAATAGAGGGAGCATAAATGATATTTACATTACTTGTAGTTCTGCTCTTCATTATGTAGCTGTTTCTGATGTGTGTTTGGGGATTTTTTTAACTGATACAAAGAGAGGAGAGGGCTTTTAAAAGGTGTGGTTTTGTGCGTGCAGCTTATGCTCACATTTCGAAGAACATTGCTTATGTCCTCTACTTTCCCAAGGTAGTAAATTTTATTCCTACTAATGGCTGGAATAAGAGGTTGTATGCAAAAATAACATGGACTGTAAAAGTTGATAGCATTTGCATTTCTACATGAATGCATTTTAAAGGGCTGAAAAAGGCTTGGTGATTACAGAGTTATTTAAAACTTATGGGGGAAAACGTACAGAGTTTGTGCTTCTGTGGAACAAGGGGAAGTTCAGGGTTATTTCAGAGGTAAGTTGCTTCTCTTCCCTTTTGATATGGGTTGTTATTTATTAATAACTGTTCTTTGCTGTAGTCAGTGAAAGGGGCTGTAACATTGGCCCGTATGCTGCTTTAGCTGCTCAGTGGTAGGGGTGACAGCGAGAGCAAATCTATCCATAAAACCACAGTATGACCCTGCAGAGCGTGAAAGCAGCTAAGTGGGAGGCAGCCCTCAGTTCCCACCAATTATGATGCCGGGGGTTGAGAATAGGAGCAATACTACATGGCATGATCCTCTGCAAAATTGTGACTGATCTCATTCAGTGCTCTGACTCATGGCAGAAGAGCCCATCTGGGACAGTAAACCAATGGCAGAGCAACTACTGGTCCTCCTGTGCTGCTATGGCTGGCGGTGGACATGTGGGGTGGCGGTAACCATAGGCAGCTTGCAGGGGAGCCTTTCCATGCAGCTGCTTGTACTCCACAGGGTTGGATTGTGGATCCTCAAACCTCCACTCCTTTTTGCAACCTATTCCCTGCCAACTCTGTTCCTTGCAAATTGCAGCATGCAGACTCCAGGTCTCAGTTTTTGTTAATTTGTTAACCTCCACATGCTTTATACAGAAGAAAAACATAGAGTGCTTTTCTTTTCTACAAACTGAGCATGTGCACTTTGAGCCTTATTTTGCATTTCCCTGTGTGAACAGAACTCTCACTAAAGTCAGTGGGAGCTTTGAGTTCACAAGAAATCGGGAATCAAGGCCTCTGTTCTTGAACCGAGTAGATTTGCTTTCAAAGGTGTAACCTGGGGACAGAGTTCCACACCAAGCAGGCATGGGTTACAAAGGGTGTATCCGTACAAGGGTAAAAGGTGTATTTTAAAATATGTTGGCTAACAAGTTTGAATTAAGGTGTTTTAAAATCCTATAGAGAGGGCAAGGTGTATTTAAACATGTTTTGACTGGTCAAGGTGAACTCTACAGGAGAACTTAGGGTTAAAATACATGCAAATAAGAGTCACAAAATTCCCAAGGGTTCAGAATTAGGGCTACTGCTGTGGACACTTATGCTTCTTAAACATGTTAAATAATTTGAGAAATGGGGAGTGTTTAAGTGGAGAACAAATCATAGTAAGTGAGGAAAAAAAGTTGCCTGGAAAAGAGCCCTAGTATAAAACCTCTAAATGTTCCATATTTATACAAGATACTTGGTCTGTGTATGTGATTTTCGGAATTACCTAAAGACCCACTAGCGTCTCTTTCTATCTCCCTCTCTTTTTTTGGCATTCCAGTAAACTGTTTATACTGCTTTCCGCTCTTTATTTACATAACATGTTAACAGCTAAGGCAGAAACAAAAAGCAGCTGTTCATAAGGAACCTGATCCAAAGTCGGTCAAAAACTTCCCTTCAGTGGGTTTGGATCAGGCCAAAAATGACAAGTGTGAAACCACTTTAGGGTCCATTTCACTTTTCAATGAAGTGGGACTGGCTCATTTAATTATCAAATTACTGTGCAAATGAGGCTATTTAAGTAATGGAGGAAGTTAGTTTGAAACACTGAAATAAACTCCATTACCTCCAAATTGCCCCCAAATTATTAACTGACTAAATCCAAGAAGTGGAAATCCAATGCTTTAAGTTGCTTTGAAATTGTTATATGCAGATGGCAGTCCAAGCATGCAAATACTTCCTTTACTTATTTGTGTGTGTGAGAAACTGTCTCCTAGCAATGCTGCCTACGTACTGTATCAGCAATGAGAAAAATAATACAGTTCAATAATATACCGCAAGTTGTATAGTCCGTTAGACACTATCAACATATCATTTTGATTTTATACAGCAGAATTATGGTGCACAACTTAGTATAGTCTGATCTTTATATTTTATGCAGAACATGTTGTTCCTTCATTGAGTTTTCTAATAAGCCTTGTTGAACAGATGAGTTCCTTTCTACTAAGCAGCTGCAGTATGAGAAATATGACGAAGAATATTCAGATTTTATATTTACATAATAATCTAGTTTCACAATATAAGGGCATATATGCAATTTCCTAGTATGTCTGGTTTATCTATAATGTACAAATTGTCTACAAGTGGAATTTGATAATACAGTAAATATATGTGTGTGTGTGTATATATCTATCTCTCTCTCTCTCTATATATCACATATGAAAAGATTTAGTAAGTATAACTTTGCCTTACTAAACATTATCATTTAACACGTCTCAGTTTCACCATAATATGTCACTTCTACAGTGACACTTTACAGACTATACACATACAAGAGTAAGTTCACTTCTTACTGAAATGGATCCACTGCCGGGGAGGCAGAAAAAAGGGACAGTCTTTTGAGACTACTGTTCCGTATTAAGGACACATGGAGCTTTTTTTATTTTAAAGATACAATGTGCCAACTATTTCATTTTCAGTCATGTTTAGCTTTCTTGAAGAAGGGATTTAAATCACCATTAGCAGGAATATGTGTAGTATTTTGAGAAGCAGAAATATGGATTTACTACTGTAGGACTTATTTGGGAAGAACTAAGATATGTCTATGCATTGGTGACTGCTGGCATAGCCATACCGCTCTAGTTATGCTGGCCTAATCTCATTGTGTAGACACAGCATAGATGGATGGAAGGGGTTTTTCCAACAGTGTGGGAACAACGCCACGCTGCATCATGGTAGCCAGGTCGACGGAAGCATCATTCCGTCAACATGGCCGCATCTTTGCTGGGATTTAGGTAACCATAGCTAGGTCCGTTGGGGGGGATGTTTTTATTTTTTTCACATCCCTGACCAAATATCGATGTCGACTTAACTTTTTAGTATAGTTTAGGTCTAATTAAAGACTACAGATTAAATGTTTTAGGATGGATCAGATACGAGCTCTACCTTCAGAATTCTGATCCATCGACTAAAATTAGCAGAATTACAATGGCATAGTACCACTATCATTTCCTCACTTGTAAAGACTGTTTGCATATAGACTAGCGGAAAATAGCATATATTGCACAGGCAAAGGTGACAAACAATTGGTAATTTTCACACACATTAATTGAGGATAGGTTTTATATTAAGTTTCTTTGAAAGTTTATTTTTTAGCAATTGCTGCATAATTTAGAAACCTAACAGTATAAAAGTCAACAGATAATGGTTCTTTAAATTTTAAAACAATTATTTTATTAACAGTTTATAATCAATTCAGGAGCCACCAATTCTCAATATAAAACTTGGAGCACGTTTTCTATCTCAGCCATTCGCCAGCGTCCAGCATTTGGCGACTTTAAACATGAAGTGTTTATTTTCCATATCTCCCAGGCTTCCAATCGGAAATCGTATATGAGGAAGTTTAACATACTAACTAAAAATTAAAAATATGAAATTATCCAGAAAGGGGAAACGTTTCTGAAAGTAGAGATTCAAAAGTTCTAAAGTGTAGGGTCTTGATTCGGGGCCATCTGTCTCCCTGCTGTAAGTTTAGGGACTGCTGTCCAGTTACAGCAGGATGAATTTAGCCCTCACTGTTTTTTTTATTTTTATTTTTTTACAAGTGGGTTTTTGCTGCTTCTGGGAGGCTCTGAGGCAAAATCCATTTGTAAACAATTGGTGAGTCAAGAGATTGTGACTAAGAAATTAGCAGAGCTGTGAGATGCAGTCACAGTGAAACCCAAACCATGTGAAACTTGTCTGGTTTCATGCGTTGCAACAAACTAGAATCTCAGGTCAAGTTTGCTGAAAGGTTTTTTGAACCTAGGGTAAATTGTATATTTTTTTTACACTGAAATAATTCAGTTCTGTGGTTTTGTATGGCTTCTACCTGAAATGGAGAAACTCTGGTTTTTATAGTTGTGCTTTGAGATTCATTTGAACCTGAAACTTGAGGTGTGTGCAAGCCCTCGAGTCAACTGAAGAAAACCTTCACGTGAACTGTATTGTAACATGCTGGCTTTGTGTGAGTGATGCTATGCCCTTGTTTGTGGCCTATGGGAAAGATATGGGCCTTATTACTACCAGAAGCCAAGGGAGTTCCTCAGTTCAGGTGGTAAAGGACTGTGTTTTAGCAGCTAAAATGATCAACATTCTAGTCCCAGCTCCTCCTGTTTTTGTGCTTTATACAATAATTGTCTGTTCTGTACAACACATGCATTCCTTAGTGTTTCACGCAGCTCCAGAGCTAAGTTTACTATGAATGTATTAGAAAGAAAGAACTCTCCATCTAATACTCCTCATCCTCTTCGTAATCTTCCCCTGCGGTTGCAGCTTCCAGCGCTGCAAGAGCTTCTGCCACCTCTGCGTCCTCCTCCTCCTCCTCAATTTTTCCATTAATTTCTTTATGGTTAATGTGTTTTTCCTCTCGTGCTTCTGTTATGAGGCCCTCAGATGCAATACTGTCAGGCATGTCCTCTTTGACACACACATTTACAGACTCAGTTTTAAGAGCTTCCTCCACTGAATCATAATTTTCCTTCATGTGCAAAGGCAGGCTTAGGCTAGGGCCCTCACCCTTATTTATCACTATATACTCTGCATTTTGGTCTGAATGTGTGTAATTGTCTGAAAAACTATCCTTTTCAGGAGCATGATAGTTTCTAGTTTGGCTACCACGTGAGAGGTAATCCAGGTCTGGTAATTGGATGGCATCGTTTTGTGTCTCCAGTATTGCACTTTCTGTGAGAGAGCTGTTTTCTCCTGCAGACGGCGAGTTCTCATCTATAGAACATTCTGGCTCTTCTGACTCCGGCTTCTTATGATCGCCTGTTCCTGGGTCACATTCTTTGCCAGATTCATTTGGTAAAGAGAGTCCATTGGTGCAGAGGTCTCTTGTCCTGTTGGCTAAAGAAGAACTTGCTGACTGGCTGGAATTTCCATGTGTGATGGTTTCTTTGGTTCGGTTTGTGTTGTGATTAGGAAGGGGATGCATACCATGACAGGAATTGCCACTACTGTGGGCATTGTCAAACTTTTCAACACAATTTCCTAGGCCCTCCTTGTCAAGAGCAGTTCCTCTGTGATTCCAGAAGGCCTCTTTTGTGCTATTCAACTTGTTTTTATTTTCTGTTCTCTTTAATTCATCATTTTGCAGTTCATTTTTATGCACCGGAGTTTCACTGTTCTGATCGCCTTTGAATTTATTGCTGTCTTGCTTGTCTGGTTTGTAACTGTTTACTTCATTGGGGTATCTCGAGGATTGTACATCATCTGGATCAAAGAAATAGCTGGGGAAAGGAAAATTTTACCAGTTAATATTTTCTCTGTTTAGAAACTGGAAACTGATTACACCCAACTTTGACGTGTTGAGATAAAACAACTAACGCAACTATACCCAATCTACAGTATTGTGTACTAAGCATAAAATACACATACTTAGTTGAGGTCATTTTCTGAATGCTACAGAACAATTAGGCTCCAGGTCAGAGGCTCCACAAGGGGACAGAGAGGCCATGGAATGCCTCACTGGTATGTCACAGCCACAGGACAAGAAGTCCTTCCACCTTTATAACAACGCAGTTGTTCCCAGCCTTTATCCCCGGGGGGCTCGATTAGCAGGTGGACACCCCGTAGATGTTCCCTGTGATCATGTCCTGACCCAACTGCCATCATCTTTCCTTTTCTCTGAGCATTTTATCTCTCACATCTCCCTTCTGTTTCCCCTCTCTTTTTATTTTTTCCATTCCTTTTTTTACCCCTTCTACTCCTTTTCCATTTCTGATTTTATTTTTAATTGCTCTGACACAGGTGTTCTTGTTTTGTCTTCACGATGCCTCTCCTCCTTTATTTTCTCTGGTAGTTTCAATTTCCTTCCCCATTTCCCTCACTCACCATGGTTACTCCTGAGGGAATTCTGCACCAAAAAATTAAAATTTTTTGCAGACAATATTTTAAAATTCTGCAAATTTTATTTGTCAAATGTGGAGGTTCCAGCATGGCACTGGAGAGCACATACCACTGGCTGCATGGAGGTGGGAGATCACTGTGCAGCTCCCCCAACCCCGAACACGAACTCAATGGTGAGGCTGCCCCCAACCCTAACCCAGAGCAAGGACCAGGCCTGCCCCAGAAACACCCGAGGGCCCTGTCCCCCTCTGTGCCAGGTGCAACAGGTGTGGGCAGGTAGGCTCAGCAAAGCAGGATTCAAATGTGGAGGAGCTAGTGTGGGGAGATCCAGATGTGGATTGAGAGGGTTTTGTGTGGGGCAATCTGTGTGCAGGTGGCTCAGTGCGGGATTTGGGTGTGGGGGGATCTGGATCCAGTGGGGCTTGTTGGAGGTTCTGGATGCAACTGTAATGGGACTGTGCAGGGGGTCCAGGTTAAGGTGGTTGGGACTCAATAGGGGGGATCTGAATGTGGGGGAGATAGAGCTCGGTGGGGAAACAATTGTGTTGGTGTAGTACAGGAGCAGTGCTGACCTCAGGAACAAAATGCTGTTGGGGGATGGNTCGGGGTGGGGAGGACTCAGTGGGGGGTCAGATGTTGGGGGAATGGTTCTCAGTGGGGTGGGGATCTAGGTGCAGCTGATTGGGGATTGGGTGAGGGTGGCTCATAGGAGTGGTCCGGGTGCAGGGGGAGTGGGGCTCATCGGATGGGAGGATCTGGGTATGAGGGAGTCTAGGTGCACAGGAGTTGGGTGGATTGGGGGGAGAGAGAGGGTTTCAGAGCTTCCTGCAGCTGGGGGAGAAATCTAGGGGGTGGGTCTGACCCAGCCCTGGATGCCATGCCGGGGAAGAGGAAGTCCCATCCTCCCAAGCCCAGCCAGGACTAGTAGCTGATTCTGGCACAGGGTTAGGAGCTGGGTCTTCCTTAGTCCCTTGTCCTGCCCCCTGCCCTACCTGTTTGCCAGCTCCCCTGGGTACCCAAAACATACTGCTGGGGAGTGGAGGTGGGTGTTGCATGACTGGTCTTGTGGCTTCCCCTTGCTTCCCCATCAGAAAGTCATATTTTTCTGCAGGGAAGCAAAGAAATCTGCAGGGGACCTAAATTATGTGCATGTGTAGTGGTGCACAGTTCCCCCAGGAATACATTGTGATGGGGATGGCGTCCACATAGGGTTGAGTGGCGCATTGAGAAGCTTGGGCTGTCAGGGCTGTCTAAATTGAAAGCCCTTTACCATGTGACCTACCCAAAGCCAGTTATTGTAAAGGCTACAATGAAAGCAGGGATGGAAGGTGGGGGATTTCATGGACCTGTCTCTGCCCTACCTGCAGATTTACAGAACATTTCCAGTGTTTAGAAGATGATGGATCCTACAGCTTCCCCCACGCACTGAACTAGTCTGGCTTCTTGCCACTGAGGTGGGAAAACGCTACAGTGAGAATTTGCCTCCATTGCCACATAGCTTCTGTGGGCTAGCAGCTAAAGAGATGAAACTAAATTAAAATAAACCAACATGAAGTTTACAGGAAATCAGTATTTCTGGGCTTCAAAATACCTTAATTGATCTAAACTGTAAATTCCTGGATTATTTGCAACATGGTAAATATCCTTAACCTAAAGGATGAATGCAGGTGAGAATGGATTTATTTTTAACAAGCTTTTATTTTATTCTGATTCCAAGCACCATTTGTTCTGCTGTACCTTTGTATCATTTTACAGCACCTGCACCCCATCTGGATTACTCGTTGTTAACATCTGAAAAGAGAGAGAGAAGGCAAGGGAAAAGAAAAATGAGGGATGAATTATTTCATGCAAATATTAAATGAATAAATGGTGGTTGCACTGAACATGAGTCTCCTGTTTTGAAAGGTTCTGCTGGTTGGAGAGAGATTCCCTGTGCTTAGCAATGGGGAATATTGCGGGAATTGGTAACAGCTCTCGTACAGAATGAACTTTTTCAGTGTTACCGCTATGTCACCAGAATAAATTCTTTCCTTGCAGTTTGACTAGAGATAACAAATTGTTGTATGTAGCTTTCTTTTTGTACATAGCATCTCACAACAGGCAACAACAAAGCGGGCAGAGCTTCTCCTGTGGGGTGCTAGATGCTTTCAAATCCCGTGGACAGCCCAACCCTTTATTATGATCAGAATCAACATGTTGGTTTGTCCCAATGGTAATCTGTGTTTAGAGATGCACTGAAAGCCAAAACCCAGATCTGAACATCTCAGAAATTTGGGAAAAATTTGATTCTCAATTTTATGGCTTGGGCCTACCTTTGTTTTTATCAATGGAACCAGGGCCCTTTGTAAGCTTCTGTTTGCCAGAAGCTGGGAATGAGTGACAGGATGGATCACTTGATCGATACCTGTTCTGTTCATTCCCTCTGGGGCACCTGGCACTGGCCACTGTTGGAAGACAGGATACTGGACTAGATGGATCTTTGGTCTGACCCAGTAGGGCCATTCTTATGTTCTTATGTTAACTATTTTGCAATAATGGAATTTCTATCCATTACTAGTTAGGATGCCCAGTTTCTCTTGACATTTGAGTCTGATAGAACCTGTTACCCCTTTGCCCAGCGATAGCAGATCAGTTTCCCATTTAGGAGAGAAATTGGTGACACTGGATCAGGGTATTTGTTAGTGCCATTGATTTAATGTATTTACAAAAATCCTGTTTATCTTGAACAGAAGTTCTGTAATTCCATTTGCAGAAATTTGAACTAAAATATCAGCGTCAAAAAAAAACCCCCACTCTCTTCTCTAGACTTGTTTCACCTGGTGCAAGGGATGAACCTGGCACAAGGCCTGAGAAGGGAGGCAATGCCTGTCCCCAATCCTGGCCCCGGTGCAGGTTAGAGTAGCATATAGGGCTCCACTAAATTGTGGACTGATTGTGATGAACCCGTTGACCCATTCCACAGCAGCAATGAATTCCCATCTCTTTGTTCCTTGGTTGCTGTCTCCTTGCTTTCAGGACACTATCACTTTCATCATCATCTGTTCCTTTCATCAGGGAAGTCCCTTCTCCCAAAGTCACTAGCCTTTGGCTGTGTAAGGGCAGGTCCCGGCACTGACCCTCCTTTAGAGCAGCTGTTCTGCAATATAAAGGAATTCAGACAGGTTTCACTAGACCCTGAGTGTCCATTAGAGCTGGCTCCTCTAGTAGTCAGACCTTGTCCAGATAAAACAGAGTGCTTAAACCCAGTAAGTCCCCTTTAACAATTTTCTGAGGACTTGTCTACACAAGAAAGTTGCACTGGTTTAGCTTAAGGTGTAAAGTTAAACTGATTCAGTTTAGCAAGCCCCAATATGGACACACTGATTTTGATTTAAGAGTGTCCTGTTTTGGTTTAGCTTAAACCTGTTCTTAATCGACTTAAACTAAACCAAAATAAGCCTAGTAAACTGAAATAAGTGTCCTCGCTGCCTTTGGCATTGGTTTAAAATCATACCTTCAGTTAAACCATTACAATTCTGTGTGTAGTCCTGAGCTCTGTCACTGCAGCTAGCTTTCTTGAGGGACCTTGGTTCATACCCTCTAGGTTTAACCATTTTTATATTGAGTTTCTCATTAAGTGCTGATATCAGTTAATTCATATCCTGTATTCTGTTAACATCTTTTTCCACAAAAATATCTCAGCAGTGACTTTTAACCATACCAAGTGCTGATAACTTTTGTTTTATTTAGTTGTAAAGCTGCCTGAGACATTCTGTAGAAAGATATTATAAATGCAAATTACATCTGTCGTTTCTATAAGAGCACTTTCCATGATTTTACACTATTGTGAGTATTTGAATTGTCTCTGCATTTACTCCTAGGTTTTACAAGCTAATAGTTACAAACATCTGTATTTGTCCTCTTGTATGAATAAACTAATTTTTATGGGAAGTATTTTCTTCTGCATTCTTTTGTAAATAATTCTCAGCATTGAAGTAGGAATACAGGATTTTAAAATGTCAATGTTTCAGATCTTATTTTTTCTAGGTTTACAGCAAGTTTCAGAACCAGGATTGCAAAGTAATGGTGTGAAGTAATACAGTCATATACAATGAAACATATGTTTTAGTCCTATTAGTATTAGACATCTTGCTATAAAAATTTCAGTGCTTATCTTACTAAAAGTGCCATAGATGTGTCAGTGTTTTACAATGCACATAGTTTTGATAGATTCCCATCCAAAGCATATTACAATTTGAATCAAATGAATACTATGCAGGCTACTGGTTTGGAACAGTCCGCCATAGTCTAAGTGCACAACTGTGTTTTCAGAAGAGATTTCCACACAGATATAAGAGAGCTGTCGCAAATGAAGGCGAAGGCTCTTCAAAGCTTAGGGGGAAGCAACGTAAAAAAGGTGGAGAGAAGTGAGATCACAGAAAGGGACACAAAGCGAATATTGGGTAGAATATGGTGTCTGAGAACAAGTGTAGGAGGAAACCTGTTGTATCTTTATATGTTCTATTTTTAATAAGACATTTTAGATTTGCCTTTTGTGACATTTTCAAGTCTGACTCCCAGATATTTCCATACTAGTGAACCATGAGTGAACACACAAAATATATCAGATTAAGAAGATGTGAGTCAGAGCCTAAACTTGCAAAGCACTGTGTGTGGAATTTTCAAAACAGCTCAGCACTGGTCAAACTCTGCTCCTGTTGAAATCAAAGGGAGTTTTATCTTTGACTCCAATTGGAACAGAGTTGGATCAATGCTGAGCTCTCTTGAAAATCCCCCTTGAGTGCCTTCTGTGAAATTCTGAACATCCTCAATTCTAACTGATTCCATTCTCAGTGGAGGACACTCAGGAGATACTTAGCCCTTCACAGGATAAGCCTTCACATTTTAAGGTGTTTGTGAGCAGCTGAACCTAAAAGATGGTGGAATCACAATATGCTACGAATAGAAATGCATTGTTGGTAAAATAGTTACAGATCTCAGCATAAAACTCTCACTGGCAAGGCCAAGGCCATATTAGTGTCAGAAGCGAAGGTCCACGTGAGCAATGAGGGGAGACTATACCCTTAAATCTTATATAATTAAATAGCACTAAATAGAGTTGCATGGGCCTGCTCCCTGGGTGTGTTCTACTTGACTAAACCAGCTTGCGGGGCTGTAGCTAGCAGTGTGAAATGTGTGCATATATTGGCCCCCCTACACTGTCATCACGCTTGCAGTATCTCTGTAATCCCCCACAATGTATTCTCCTACATTCTATTACATACACAACAGGTGCAGCTGATGGATGAGGCTATCGGAATCAGGACCTGCAGCAGAGCCAGCCTCAGGACAACCTAATAAATGCAACTGGCCTGTAGTAGACTGCCTGATTGACTACACAGACTGATTGGTGGGAAGAGTCAGCAGACCAGCTCTTAAGCCCAGCAGCTGCAGTTTGGTGGGTGCTCAAAGCATTCACCCACAGCTGTGATAGCTGCTGCACCTGCCTCATCCCAGCCCTGCTCCTGCCTTTTTCCATCCTTGGAGCCAGCCCTTCTGTTTCCTTGGTCTCAGCCCATCTGCTGCCTTGGACCCAGCCTTGCCTTACTCCACATAACCTGGCTCTGACCCTCAGCTCTGATTCCTGACTTACGACTTTGACTCTGATCCTCAGTGCTGGCATCTGGCCTCTGACTCTGCTTTTGACCTTCGTCTCTGGCTTCTGACGGCTGACTCCGGCTCTCACCACTAGGTACGACTGTCCACGTCTGTCAGTGACAATTTGAGCAGCCCCAAAACAGGGAATGGGAGCTGATATGGTGACTATGGACCCTACAAAGGCCATTATCTCTCTGACAGAGTATGGGAGCCCTATGGACCTTGCAGACCCAGGTTGCCGTCCTGCAGATGCAGAATGCTGTCCTGCCACTCCCTTCAGATCCAACCCAAGCTCCTGCACCTGGCAAGTTTGATGGTGATCGTGGCAAATTTTGTGGATTCCTAAATCTGTATCTGCTCCTATTTCTGCTACGTTGTACCTACTGACCAAGGCTGTGTGGGGCTGATTATCAGCCTGCTTAGTGGGGAGTCCCTGGCTTGGGCTTCTGCACTCCTGGAAGAATCAAGCCCACTTCTGGGACAGTTTGAGGACTTTGTTCAGGCTATGGAGGTGATCGTTGATGGCCATACGCTTGTGACGTGGGTCAAAGTCACACTTCAGGTGATGCCAACCAGTTGCTAGCTACTCCACGGAGTTCCGATGCTTTGTGGTAATGCCGAGTGGAACAGTGCCACCCAGCATTATCATTTCCAGCTCAGCCTAAATGACGACATTAAGGTGAACTGGCTCCGTTAGAATCCCTGTCCGACGCAGATGGGTAATATTCAGCTGAACTGCACTCAGGGATGAACGCAGAGTGCAGCGATTTCTGGGGTTCACTAATTTCTACAAGTGATTTATTAAAGGATTCTCTATGGCACTCCTTGAAAAGAGAGCCTGGTTTGTCTGGTACATGGAGGCTCAGTTGACCTTTGATCGACATTCACCTAGCATCCATCCTGATTGACCCAGATACCACTAATCCATTTACAGTTAAGGCTGATGTCTATAATTTTGCTATATGTGCAGTACAGTCTTAACATGAGGACTCCTTCTAGAAGGGGCTTGATTCCCAGTCCAAGTCCTGATTACTGCAAGAACCTGGATTACCCATGGACTGCTAGATGCCTTAACCAGCACCAGATCTGCTGATCTCTCTTCTTTGCTCACTTTGACTTTACAGTTACCTATCGCCCAGAGATAAGGAATGGGATGGTGGGTGATCTATCCTGCAAAGATGAATATATTGAACCTGGCAAAGAGCCCTCTGCCACCATGCTCAAGGTGTCCCACTTTGTCAACAGGACAGTTGGCAGCAGTCTGAAATCCTCCATCTGCTCCCTGCTCCCTGACAACCTGTTTGCAACCCAGATCTACCAGACCTTGAATGATGTGGGTATCCGACCTGACTCCAAGTTCCAATTTCAGAAAGGCCTTCTTTGTTGCAAGGATTGTATTTATGTTTTGGGGGGGATAATCTAGGCTTCAGGTATTGAAACTGTGCCACTATTTACCACTTGCAGGCTCTTTTGTCCAATTCAAGACCTGGAATCTGGTCTAGAGGAATTTCTGTTGGCCAGGCCTACCAATTTACATTAAGGATTATATAAGGTTCTGTGACCTCTGTGCCCGTACCAAGGACACACAATCAAAATCCCTAGGTCTCCTCCATCCTCTGTTCACACTTCCACTGCCTTGGTTTATTATATCAATAGACTTCACTTCAGAACTGCCACACACTCAGGGACACTCGGTAATCCTGATTGCCATCAACTTCATAGCAAAGATGGTGCACTTCATCCCATATTGTATTGTATTCCCACTGCATGGGAGACAGCTTGGCTCTTCCTGGAAAATGTCAACCGCTACCAAGGGTTATGAACAAGCATTGTATCACACTGGGGACCTCAGTTCATCTCCTGAGTCTGGAAAATATTTCTCGGACTCATTGGCATCAAATCTCTTCTCTCATCAACTTATCTCCTGCACACTAATGGGCAAACAGAGAGACTCAATCAAATCTTGGAGAAGTCTCTTCACTGTGTTCTGAGTTACCGCCAGGATGACTGGGTTCCCTTGTGCTATGCCAAATTGGCGTATAACAATGCAAACCATGCCCTGACCTAACATAGCCCATTCTTTGCAAACTATGACTTTCACCTCTGCTTCACTCAGACTTACCCTTAAACTCCTCAGTGCTGGCCACTGTGGATTTTGCCTCCCACCTACACTGGGAGAATAAGGAACACTTGCAGTCTCCCAAAGAAGCCCTTAAGCAACACGTGGACCAAGAATGTTGGTGTCATGGTATAATTCCCCACTCTGAACCTTAGTGTCCAAAAGATGGGGTACCAGCATGAATTCCTCTAAGCTTGACTACCAGCTTAGAACCTGTAGCACTGCCACCAACCAGGAATTCCAGTGCCTGGTACACTCTGGTCCCCCCAAGACCTTGCCTGGGGAAACAAAGACAGACCCTCTGGGATTTACAACAAGGAAGTAACCCTTTCCCCCACTGTGGCCTCTCCCAGGCTTTCCTGCCAGGTTACCCTGGAAGATCACTGTATTCAACTCCTGAATTTAACAGAGAGGAAAGGCACCTTCCCCTCTTCTTCTCCCTAAGACTCCTGAGAGAGACAGTAATCCTAATACAGAGAGAAATTAGCCTCTCTTCCCCCCCTCCCTCTTTTCCCCCACAGTCCTGGTGAATCCAGACCTCCGTCCCCTGGGTTCACCAGAATAAAAAAACATCAGGTTCGTAAACAAAGAATTTTTAATTAAAGAGAGAAAAACAGTAAAAATTATCTTTGTAAATTTAGATGGATTAGGACAGGGTTTTTTAGCTATAGGCACTGGGATACTCTCCCCAGCCTAAGTATTCAAGTACAAATTAAATCCTTTTAGCAAAATACAAATTTGAACTCCTTCCAGCCAATGCACATTGCAAATAAGGAAACAAACATAAGCCAACTGCGCTTATCTACCTAGTACTCACTATTCTGAACTTATAAGAGTCTGTATAGAGAGATTGAAGGGAAACTGGTTGCACGTCTGGTCACTCTCAGAACCAGAGAGAAAACAGAGCACACACAGAAACTTCCCTCCCCCAAGATTTGAAAGTATCCTGTCCCCTGATTGGTCCTCTGGTCAGGTGACAGCCAGGCTCACTGAACTTGTTAACCCTTTACAGTCAAAAGAGATATAAAGTACTTTTGTTCTATTAACTTCTGCTATCTGTTTATGACAGTTGGGCTGTCCCAAATCTGCCTGTAGGGGACAAGGTGTTGCTCTCTGCCCAAAGCCTTAAACTGAGCCGCTCATCTGCCAGACTGGATTATTGATACCTGGGCCCTTCAAGATTACAGAATTGATAAACCCAGTGGCTTTCTGGTTACAGCTTCCCGAGTCCTTGAAGATCCACCCTGTCTTTCACATTTCACTTTTAAAGCCCTACACTGACTCCAATCTGGCACTGCCACCCATAATAGTCCATGGATAGGAGGGGTACTTGTTTCATGAAATCCTCTGCTCTTGGCAAGTTAGGGGAAGACTCTAGGACCTGATGGGCTTAGAAGGCTACCATCTGGACGACTGGTCTGGGAAGTGGTAGAGAACATGCATGCCTTGGACCTATTGTGAGAACTCTATGGGAAGAACCCAGAAAAACCAGGCGCCTAGGAGGTGCCCTTGAGTGGGGAGTACTGTCAGGAATCAGGGCCTGCAGCAAATCCAGTGTCTGGACAACCTAATGAGCACAACTGGGCTGAAGTAGGCTGCCTGATGGGCTACACTGCCCAACTGGTGGCAAGAGTAAGCAGAACAGTTCTTAGGCCCAGCAGCAGCAACAATTTGGTGGCTGCTCAAAGTATTTGCCCACAACCTGCCCCTCTCTTGGCCCCAGCCTTGTTTCACTGCAGTAACTCAGCTCTGACTCTCGGCTCTGATTCTTGACTTCGTAATTTGGTTCTGACCCTGGGCTCCTATTCCTGGCAATCAACTCCAGCTCCAACCACTAGGCATGACTGCCCATGTTCCAGTTGTTCACAGTAGAAGCTTCTAATGAAGAGTAAAAGCCCTGTAAATCACAACAAGAAATACTGCCTATAGGAAATGTAGTTATAACGGTGGCATGTGCTTTCCATGACATTGCTGTGTACTTCAATAATTTGTTTGAAGAAGAAGTGGTATTTTTACCCATGAAAGCTTATGCCCAAAGAAATCTGTTAGTCTTTAAGATGTCACCAGACTCCTAATAATTTCTTTGTGGCCTTTATCATCAAGATGAGATCATTCACTTTCCATTTTAAATCCTTATCTATTCTGGTGTTCCAGTCGTCATCATCATGACAATTAATACTGTTGAAATGCTTTATAACCAATTATAATATTTAACAATTTCCTGGAAGTGAGCTAGTTGAATAGACAATAACTTCTGTTTGCAACAAAATCTGAAATATTTAAACAATTTTATTTGTAATTTAGATAATGAACTATTTGCAAAATTAACATTGTTTTTTAAAAAGTTCACTTTGATGCTTGATCTTTAGACTAAATACTGTGTGTATATATATATTCCTTAGCATTATTTATTTTAGTGTATTTTTAGCGCTTGTGAAAGGTATGCAATTATCTATAGAGCCTGTAGTTTCTTATTCACAGAACAGGTACAGCTCAGTTAGTGGCAGAACAAACTTCCTTTCATTGCTTGGGTATTGTGCTGCAAACCTGAGATGAAGGGGTCATATATAGATAAGAGTAATTCATATCCCGCAGCTAGGTAGACATTGACATCAGCACTATAAGCCAGATCTTCAGTTGGCATAAATGGGTACAACCCCATATGGAGTTAATTCCAGAATGTTCAGAACACTTATGAAATATTTTCCTGTAATTCTTCCCCCTCCCCCGTATCCTTTGCATTCTTTTCTTTTGGAATATTTTATGATTTTGAATTCCAGTGTCACCAGGGCTAAAAGCAAGAGTGCCAACAGAGCATTTGCATTGAGGTGGCAGTTTAATCTTATTCTTTTGAACTGAAATGAAAATTTGCTTGGAAACTTCTTATTTTGATCAAAATGTCCTGGTTTTTTTGATGAAAAATGGAAAACTTAAAAAACAAACAACTTCAGTTTTTATGTGTTTGGTTCCTTCCCGCCTCTATTCTTTCACCCTGTAGCGGAGTAGTCACCCCGCTCCTGTCCTGAAGCGCTTAAAACAGCCCTGGGAGAGGGCTGCGGCGGGGAAAAGCTAGGCCGAGTGGGAGAAGCAACCACAGGTGGGACCATATCCGAAGCAGCCACATGTGGGGCCATGTCCCAATCAGGCCACAGCTGGTCCCATAAGAGGGCTGAGTGCCAGAGAGTGACACACACACTCTCTCTAGCGTCCTAGTGAGAGAAGGACCTGGCTGTCTGGGAAGCTGAGGAAGGTACCTAGGGTGGAGCGGTGCTGGGGAAGGGCAGAGGGAGCGGGGGAGCTCCAGCCTAGCAAAGCCCTAGGCTGCAGGCCAAGCTAGGGACCTGCAAAGGGGTACTAGGAGGCAATTACCTTTTAGACTCCATGCCATTTACCTAGGTTCAGCCAGTCCACAGGCAGGAACCCACCTGGGTGATCCTAAGGCAAGGACGTAGACTCCTAAGGGAAGCAGTCTCTCCAGTCTGCTCAACTTCAGTACCTGGTCGGGAGTACTCCCACAGCCTAGTAGTTCTGATAATTTGCCTGTGCTGCTGCTCCAGCTAGCCCTTGCTTCCATTCTTGCTTCGTCCTATGCCTGTTTCTACTCTAGCCAGCCCCCTGCTGGTTCTGACACTGGCTTTCTACTATTAGGTGGTTACATTTCAGTTCTTCTGGAAATCAAGCCACTTTTACTTACATTACATAAATTTAGGAGCCCAATGTTAATCACTCACTTGAAAATGTTGATCTTCACCTTCTCTGTCCTAATCTGAAAACTGGGGATAATACCTACCTCAGAGGTGTTATGAGGATTAATTAATCCTTTTTACAGTGCTTTGGAAAAAAACTATAAGGGACTACGTAAATGCTCAGTAGTAGTGTCGCTGTTCTGTAGTTCACAATGTGTGTGTGTGTATGCAAGGGGGTAAACTAGAAAACCATTTCTGCTTTTGTATTAAAAAAGAAGAACCAGATTTCAATCTGTTTCAGTCTGTGGTGTTACTAATCTGGCTCCCACTCATCTGAGAGATAAAGGGCCAGATATTCAATTTGTAAATCTGAAGTAACTCCACGACTGCAATAGAGTTATTGTCACTAGAGGAATGAAATGAGAGTTGGGTCTCGTCTACACTACGTGTTTAAATCATATTTAGCAGCGTTAAAACAATTTAACCCTGCACCCGTCCACATAACGAGGCCCTTTATATCGCTATAAAGGGCTCTTTAAACCGGTTTCTGTACTCCTCCTTGACGAGAGGGGTAGCACTGAAATCGGTATTGCCATGTCGGATTAGGGTTAGTGTGGCTGCAAATTGACGGTATTGGCCTCCGGGCGGTATCCCACAGTGCACCACTGTGACCGCTCTGGCAAGTAATCTGAACTCGGATGCACTGGCCAGGTAGACAGGAAAAGCCCTGCGAACTTTTGAATTTCATTTCCTGTTTGCCCAGCGTGGAGCTCTGATCAGCACGGGTGGCGATGCAGTCCCAAATCCAAAAATTCAAAAAGAAGCTCCAGGCTGGAACTGTAGGGAGATACGGATCTGATCGCTGTATGGGAGACAAATGCCGTTCTACAGACCTCCGTTAACAGAAGATGAAATGCAAACATTTGAAAAAAGTCTCCAGGCCTATGATAAGAGTCCATAGCCACAGTGCTGTGTGACGAGTGTTAACGGAGAGCCAAAAAACTCAAAATGGACCTCATGTGAGGGAGGGAGGGGTATTGAGGCTCCACACTATCCACAAGTCCCCTCAGTCTCCGAAAAGCATTTGCATTCTTGGCTGAGCTTCCCAGGTGGCCTAGGGTCAACACATGTCCGGGTGGTTAAAGGGTATATCTCGTCGTCCGGCAGAAAAGGGAAACAAAAAATCGTTTGAACTTTTGCAATGTTCGTATGTCTACTGCATGCTGCGATAGACGCAGTGCGTGTGGAACTAACAACAGCGATCCTCTTCCCTCCCTTCCCTCATGGCAGACAGTAACAGTACAGTGCAGAAGGACTGTAGCCATCCTCAATCATCATCCATGCAGTGCTCCTGGTTGCCTCAGGTGAGGTCGGCCAGGGATGCCTGGTTAGAAATAGAATGACTCCCATGTCATTTCCCGGCAAGATACAGAAGGCTAGGTAACCATCTTCATCATCAGGCAACTGGGGGCTGAGCTCGCATCAGCCCCAGCCGTTATGTCTAAAGAAAAGATTCTTGTACTGTCTGGACTAATCATAGCAGATGGGATGCTGGGCTCCCTTTCCCCCCACCGTTTAAGTCCTGCTGGACCTATCAATGCAGCGGAGGCTGCCTCCCTCTCTTTTATCTCACTAAAAATGTCAGGGTTTCTTATTCTGCATTCTTTATTACTTTCCCATCAAAATGGAGGAGGTACACTGCAACGGTAGCCTATGGAGGCGTGGGAAGCAGGGAAGCAAAGGGGTTTTGCAGGGGCCAGCCCTAGAATGGCAATCTAGCTCTCATTTCTGCGGCATCGGACACAGAGTGGCTGTGCTCTCATGTACACTTGGGTTCTGTAGCATCACCTTGCCCAGTTTCCAGGCAGGACTGACTCTATTTTTAGATACAACACAAAGGAGGGAATGACCTGGGAAGTCGATTCCCGATTGTTTGTCTTTGCGCCCCCGGCCAGCCTCAGCGAAGGTCAGCAGGAGGATCGATGACAGCAGCGAGATTGGTCACAGAACCGACTGATAACTCATCTCTGCTATCTTGCCAAAGGCAAATGAATGCTGGCTGTGTAATGCTGCAGTACGCCTCTAGTCAGTGGCACAGTACACATACAGTGACATGACAAAAGGCAAAACGGGCTCCATGACGTGCCAGCTATGTGTCTGCTAGGGCAATCCAGGGAAAAAGGGCGTGAAATTGATCGTTTCGCGTTGTTTCCATGAGGAAGGAATGAGTGAAGAACATTTACCCAGAATCACCCGTGACACTGTCTTGCACCATCGTGCACTGGAATCTCAACCAGAATTCCAATGGAGTGGGGAGACTGCGGGGAACTATGGGATAGCTACAGGATAGCTACCCACAGTGCAACGCTCCAGAAATTTGAGCTAGCCTCAGAAACCATGGACGCACACCACCGAATTAATCGTGCTTTAGTGTGGCCGCTGCACTCGATTTTATACAATTCTGTTTTACAAACTCGGTTATATGAAAATCGGATAATCCCGTGGGATGTGTAGACATACCCTTGGGCTCTTTTTGCTCAAATGTCATGGCTGCTAGTCACTGCAGTAGTAGGACCACTTCTAGCTTTTTTTTGACCAAAAGGGAGAGAGACTCCTTCTTGTCATAGAAATGGAGTATGCTAATAGAAAGAAACACCCCAGCTATTGTAATTCCTTTATACAGTAGAACCTCAAAGTTACGAACTGACTAGTCAACCGCACACCTCATTTGGTCGGGAAGTTCACAGTCAGGCAGCAGCAGAGAGAGAGAGACGCACACAAAAAGCAAATACGGTACACTACAGTGTTAAACGTAAACCACTTAAAAAAAGAGGGAAAATTTAATGAAAAAAATGTGACAAGGTAAGGAAACTTTCTGTGCTTGTTTCATTTAAATGAAGATGGGTAAAAGCAGCATTTTTCTTCTTCATACTAAAGTTTCAAAGCTGTATTAAGTTAATGTTCAGTTGTAAACTTTTGAAAGAACAACCATAACGTTTTATCAGAGATATGAACATTTGAGAGTTACAGGGCATGGCTATACTTGCAAATGTAAAGCGCTTTGAGTTAAACCAGCCTTCGGAGAGCACAGTAGAGAAAGTACTGCAGTTTGTCCACACTTAACTGACAGAGCACTGGCATGGCCACATTAGCAGCTCTTGCAGCAGCATTGGGAGCGATGCATTATGGGCATCAATGTCACAGAGTACCTCTTCCCATTCTGGCGCTGTGGCTTGTGGGAAGTGAGTGGGGTGTGCGGGCCATTCTGGGTCCTGTCCCAACGCCTCGTGATGCATCACTTCGCATCCCAGCAATCCCTGTGCTTTCATCCACATTTGGTGCCATCTTTCTACGTTTTTTGTACTGCATGCTCTGTCTTCCCTTTCGGTCTGTGGGAATGGAGCCAGAACTGCTGAGGAATCTCGCCAGCATATCGCATTTGGCAGTCGAGTTACTTCTTAAGATCCAAACTGACAGTGAGGAGTCCAACGATGATATCTACTCGGGTAACGCATATGACACGAGATTGCATGTGGCATTCACGGACATGCTCACCACCGTGGAATGCCATTTTTGGGCTCGGGAAACAAGCACTGAGTGGTGAGATCACATCGTCATGCAAGTCTGAGATGACAAGCAGTTGCTGCAGAACTTGCAGATGAGAAAACCCATTTTCATGGGACAGTGTGATGAGCTCACCCCCACCCTGCTGCCCTGACGATGAACAAGCAGGTGGTGATTGCAGTCTGGAAGCTTGCAACTCCAGACAGCTACCGATCTGTCGCTAACCAGTTTGGAGTGGAAAACTCGACCGTTGGAATCGTGTTGATGCAAGTTTGCAGGGCCATTAATCACATTCTGCTCAGAAGAACCATGACTGGGTAATATGCAGGATATTGTGGCTGGCTTTGCACAAATGGGTTTCCCTAATTGCAGAGGGGCGATAGATGGGATGCATATTCCAATTCTGAAACCAGCCCACCTAGCCTCCAAGTACGTTAATCGGAAGGGGTATTTCTCTATGGTTCTCCAGGTGCTTGTGGATCACTATGTGTGTTACATTAACATTAACACAGGCTGGCCCAGAAAGGTGCATGATGCAAACATCTTTCAGAACATTGGCCTGTTCAGGAAGCTGCAAGCCAGGACTTTTTTCCCAGACCAGAAGATCACCGCAGGGGAAGTCGAAATGCCCACTGTGATCCTTGGAGACCCCCGCTTACCCTTTAATTCCATGGCTCATGAAACCCTACACAGGGAGCCTTGACAGCAGCAAGGAACGGTTCAACAACAGGCTGAGCCGGTGCAGAATGACTGTGGAGTGTGCTTTTGGCCATTTAAAGGGCCACTGGCGCTCTCTGTGTGGGAAGCTGGACTTGGCCGATGACAGCATTCCCACAGTTATATCCATGTGCTGTACCCTCCATAACATTTTTTAAGGGAAGCGTGAAAGATTCACTCAGGCATGAAACTCGGAAGTTCAACATCTGGAGGCTGAATTTGAATAGCCAGAGAGCAGGACTATTAGAGGGGCCCAGCACAGGATTTCAAGTATTAGAGATGCCTTGAGGGAGCAATTTGAGGCTGAAAGCCACCAGTAATGTTTGGTGCTCTGCACAGGAATGAAGTGCAGTGGTTCCAATGTTAGTAGGAATCTGTGTTTGCTATGCTGACTTGCAGTGCCTGTTGCTTTCCTGGGCTAAGGTATCTTTTACTTTTTGCAATAATAAAGAATGTTTTCAAAACCAAAAAATCTATTTATTGAAAAGAAAATTAATTTATTGAAAAGAAACATAACTGCTTAGCAAACAGAAGGGCAAGAGGGTGGGGTGGGGAATGGAACAATCACAGATTTGCTTATGTCCTGTTATCATACTCAGCCTTCCTGTCTGGAGTGCTGTGCAATGAGTGCTGCACTTTAGGATGGCTATAATGCATGATGATGGGGGTTGAGTGCAGTGGGTAAGGGTTGTAGTTTTCAGGGCCGGGTGGTGAAGCTATAGATGTTGGATGCAGCTGGTGGCAATAAGAAACTGGATGTTGGGGAAGGTGGGTTGGAGGTGACATGCGGACACGAGAAAGAGTTTTGGGACAAGGGCTGCAGGGGGGGCGGCCGTGGCAGTGCTCCATCTGCATGGCTACAAGCTCCTGGATCGAGTCCACTTGGCACTCCATGATGCTTATCAGCCGATCTGTGCTTTCCTGCCAGCACTCCTCATTCTGCTGGAGGATCCTCCTTTCACTCTCCCTCCACTCCTGCACTTTTAGATTTTCGTTAAAGGACTGCTGCATTACTTCATATAGCATGTCTTCTTTGCTTCTACATGGCCTGTTCCTAATTCTTTGGAGTCTTTCGCCTGGTGATAACACAGACAGCTAAGATCTCAAGGTTGCATCTGTAAAGGCAAAATGCAACACTTAACAGAGGCAGCATTGTTCCCACCAGATAGAGCAATGATTTTCCCTGTACTTAAGGGCAGGCACAGTCTACATATGAGCATAATTTGCCCCTCTCAAAGCGAGTGCACATAACCCATGGGGGCCCCAAAATGGTGAGTAAGCACAGGGTCAAGGGGCATTGATTGTTTTATGGCTGTACTGTCCTCTGGGTTTCTGTGCCTTGGGGAGAGCCAACAGCTGCAGGAGGCCCCTATACTGAACACTGTCCCCACATTTTCCACAGGAGTTCATCCTGGGAAGCAAGGGAGGGTCTTCTGCTACAATGCAGCTTCCACCCTGGCCCATATGCAGCTTTCCTGTGTGCAGCAGTTGTCTCCCTGCTCCTCATGGCACAGTGGCATGAACATGTTAGCCTGACTGGGACAAGGACCACAGTGGCTCTCCCAAGAAACCTGTGCAAGCACGTTGCCCAACTTCTGGATGAGACCTTTGAAGAGATCACTGAGGCCGATTATTGCGATGTGAGAGTGCACATCAACGCCCTATTCCGCATCTAGGCATGCATGCAGTCCTAACCCTTCTCGCCCCAAGAGCCTGCACCGAATAACTTTCTTCCCAAAAGAAAAGCTGCTTACCAGGAGCCTCCTCTGGTGTTTGTCTTTCCCCAAGAACCGGCCGCCGTGACTGGCTACCTTCCCCCTGACTTGAGAACAGCTCCTGGCTGCATGCATCTAGGGATTCCAGGGTGTCTTCCTCCTCCTCCTCAGCACCCTCGCTCCCGCTTTCCTCCTCCTGCATTGTTGAACTGGGCTCTGAAGTGTCCATGGTGGTCCTCGGAGTGGAGGTGGGGTTGCTCGCAAGTATCGCGTCCAGCTCTTTGTAGAAACGGCAGGTCACGAGGGCAGCACCGGAGAGGCGGTTTGCCTTGCGGGCTTTGTGGTAGGCATTCCGCAGCTCCTTCACGTTAACACTGCACTGTGTCTTGGTCATGGCCCCTCTCCATCATGTCCCTTGATATCTGCCCAAAAGTATCGTAATTCCTACGGCTGGAGCGCTGCTGGGACCGGACAGCTTCCTCCCACCTAAACACTGATGAGATCCAGCACCTCACCATTGCTCCATACTGGGGATGACCTGGCACATGGAGGCATGGTCACCTGGAAAGATTCGCTGAGAGCACTCCATGCCTTGCTGAGCAAACAGGAAGGGGATTTTCAAAATTCCCAGAGAATTTAAAGGGCAGGTCTGGCAGTTGGTCACCTTAGGGCATGGCAGTAGAGTTCAAAGTGATGACCAGAGTGGCTAGAACAGGCATTGTGGGACACTTCTGGAGGCTGATCAGAGCG
>NC_133773.1:102322181-102337933 GCF_003597395.2 Chelonoidis abingdonii
TGCATAAGGTGAGGTTCCCGTTCCTCCTACAAAGCACAGAAAACCTCCCTGCTTAGAGCTACCTCGATGGAAGTCCAGCAGCCTACGCCTCGCTGCCAAGATAAACCCAGCCATGTTTCACTTAGTTTCTATCACTGTCTTAGGCCTCATGCAGGCACCCCAAAAACACCTGACATTTTCAGAGGCAAGTGTGGGATAATAATAGATTATGTGGGGGAGATGGATGGGGGAAGGGAAGAGAGGAAACAATAGATTTTGGGCATTAATATCCTCATGAAGTATGCAAGCAGCTGTAAACACTTAGTGGGCTTTTCATGGTACGAATTCTGGTTTGTATTCTGTGCTGTGTAAGTATCAGAATCTCATTTAAGGATTTCAAAGGTTACCTTGTGTATATGCATGCGGGTGCATATGTCTGAGGTTTGAGAGAGAGTAGCAGGGCTGTGTGTGATGGGGAGTGGGGTAATGCAGAGGATTAGTGATGGGTGGAGACAGCGGAATGAGCAATAAGGAAGATGGGAAAAAATCAATGACAAATAGGTGAGAGAGGAATGGAAAGATTATGGAGCAGCAAGTAGAGCTGGGAAGAGGAGAGAACAAACACAGAAATAGAAAGGTGCCTTAAACATAAGGCAGAGAAACACCAGCAGATAGTAAAAGGAGAGAGAGAACGTTATGAAAATAAGGGAAATAGAAGAAGAAAAATAAGAGAGACAAGTTATTTACAAACCCAATCCAGCAAAGACTTAAGCAGTCCCTGCCATTTGGACAACTAATGTGCTTAAAGTTCAACATGCTTTGCTGGATTGGTCCCTATTTAGTGTACAGGTTAAAGCCAAACTGTTACAGAAATAAAAACTATGTAGAATGTTCAAGTTTAAAATGAGACACAAAATTATTTGGTAACTTCCTTTTGGTTTCTAACCCATAGTATGCCTGCATTAGCATCATTTGGTATGGAGGCATCAGCAGCAAATCCCTAGTTAAATTTGCATTAAGATTTGTACTTAAAACAGGCCTGAAATCCCTCTGCTTCCTATTTTAATAACTGAATTTGTCCTGAAATTATCCACAATAGCTCATCAAAGGAAAATTAATTTTCCATGTAATTCTCTTTGTGTGTGTGTAAAGCAATTACTAACTTGATCAGAAGACAGGCTTTAAAATAATCCCTTATTGAATTTTGGTCCTGACCTGTCTCGTGTTTCTTTGGCTCCCTGTAGCCAAACAACCACTATCACCACAAATTCCACCCCCTTTCTGCACACCCACACCCTTTCTCATAATGTAACTTGAGAAGTCATTTTCATACTGTATATTTAAACATAAAGGGTTGAATTGGCACCTCACAATCCATCCCCAGGAGGAGGAAGCATGTAGCTGTGCTGTACCAACAGTAGAACAGGGCCAGGATTGTGACTCAGAAGGTCACAGTTTAGTCTCTGTTTCCCCCACTGCTCTGTAAAGAAAGTAAGTTCTGCAGTAGTCTTTTTCCTGGGGCAATCCACTTTACCCTCCTTGTCAGAGCAACTAAAGCTCTGCGTGCAGTGGCAGTGTCTCTTTCCCACCATGCTGCTGCCCTTGAAATGCTTATGCTGCCTTGGTGCTCTGCATAGGAGCATTGCCAGGGATCACAATCAGGTCCCAAAAGAGCAGTTTCCCTAATTTGCTATAATTTAATTTGCTTTGCATGGAAACACTTCCAGAGTTGCCTGGATCCACCAGCTGCTACTTTTCTCCCTTCTTGTCTGGCCTGACTCCCTAACTCATTATCTGTCCTCCTTCTCACATGTATCTCCCCTATTCCTGACTGTGGGAAGACAAGCTGCCTAGCAGACAGCCTGCTCCCTAATCCATGCCCCTTCTTCCTCCACAGTTGCACTGCTGAGATGGATTTTACATGAGTGCAAGCTCAGGTTGTCAAGCCTGATTTTTGCAGCAACTCCCACCCTGTGCTTTCTCCAACCCAACCTCAAGTTTGACTTCATATTTTTTCATATACAGACTTCACCACTACACGTGTTTTGTGGTCATTCGTCTTTAGGTATGATGAATGTTCTAGCTGTTACGAGGACTTAGATGTTTTGAGCAGGGGGTGGGACTAGATGACCTCCTGAAGTCCCTTCTAACCCTAATCTTCTATGATTGATTGTGTGTGTGCAGCACAGGTGTTTCTATGGTGGAAATGAGAAGGAGGTTAGGGAGTTGAACAGACAATGTGTGTTTGGACATTATGATTAAAGCTGGTTGAAACTTTTGAACAGTTACTTTACTGGTAAAAAATGGGCTTTTAAAAATGTTTGCAAATAAATTGACATTGAAATTTTTCCATCTTAAAAAAAAAAGAGGCCTTTTGTAATCATTTAAAAATTTTTATTCATAGGATTCTGGTAAACAATGAGTTGTATGTCTTCAACAGACATTGTTGTCATTTGTTTCTATAAAAGTTTTCTGTTATAATATTATCTCGGAAAATCCCCCACGCCATTGCTTAAAGAGTAAAGAAAAAATCGTTAGAACATTTCAAAATAATGCAAACTTCCAGGAATTGTGGGTGTAGAAAATGGTTTTTATTATTTAACCATCTCCTAATTACGATGTTGAGTGTAAAACATATTTGAGGAGTTGTGTGTGTGTGTACAATTGTTCTACTAGTGAGTTCCTGGTTTTAAAACAGAACTCTCATTTAGTAGGCAACTGCGATTTGTGTAGCAACATGATAACGGTCTCAATTAACAGATCTGTTTTTATGGGGGTTTGTGCTGTGTGCAGTTGATCTGCGCCCTCGTTGGGAACCTGGTGCTTTTGTTAGAGCTTCCCAGCCAGTCTCAAGCTTAGCTTAACAAGCTCATTCCAAAATGCTACTTTGTCAAGCCTAACAGCTAAGGTTGAACATGAAAACAAGTAGATTCTGTTTCACTGTCAAAACTGTTGATGCTTTACGCATGATGGATTGGGTTTTTAGTTCCGAAACACGGAACAAAAGCTAAGGCCTGCTCTGAAACATCTTTTCCACCCCCCCCCAAGAAAAAAGCCAAGTGTCAGGTTGGTAACTCAGGGGGAGATGGGGGAGACCACTGGAATGCAGGCAACAGTGTACAGAGTCATATCCCTTCAGGCTCGTCTGTAGAGTGTTCCACTTTGTTAAATACTAACATTCACTTTAGACCAAGAGAGGAAACGAACTCTGGTAGCCCCAGTCTTCAAAGGGAACTCTACCTCCCAGTGTTGCGCCTAATGGACTATTCTGGAGGTGGGTACCATATCCTTGTCTCATTTTGACCAGAAATTGCATTCTGGTACCTGCAGACATCCTTTTGATTGTGTATGAATGTGGGTCCTGCTGTTGCACTTTGCTGGACAAAACTCCATTTTAGTTGGAAAAATTCCCATCTATCATTCTTTTCAAAGCGGACCCGTGTTAGTCCGTATCAGGCAAAACAAGGAGAGAGTCTTGTGATTATGCAGGGGTCCCAAGGAGGCCAGTGACTGCAAGGGAAGTTAATAAGCCCTAGGTAATTAAGGAGCGTGGGTTCCGCTGCTAAGCGTCACGAGAGGTTGCCTACAGGTTAAATTGGAGTCACCAGTATCAATTAAGGTCCTGTTTAGCGCAAACCTAAATCAAAACTCCTGCTTCAGGGTCAGTCAGCGGGGAAAAAGAGACTCGGGCACCTAGGAGCGGAGACTTAAGAGGTGTGCTGTGCAGAACTTGAAAGTGGGAATATTGGAGTAAGGGAGACCCGGCCACAACAGGGGGAAGAAGTCTCCTCCAGCCCAGTTTTAAGGATTGAATGGTATCCCACCCTCAAGCGAGGTAAGAGAGTAAGAACCGTGTAGGTAGTTGAGAGGCTGGACGTTAGGGTTAAGGAGCAAATTCCAGACCCTCTTCTTCTGATCACTCTCCGTTATCTCCATTACTGGGCACTAGCAGGGCCCTTGGTGCCCCAAGGTAGGGGCCATAGGGGTGGCATCTTATACCTCCGCACAGAAAGATGCAGCGACACACAACATACTACAGTTGGCCATCTTTGTCACGTCTACATAAATGAATACGACTTAGAACATATATTTTATTTGGAGCATCGAGCCTTTTGTGGGCTTAAAGACGCCACTTCATCAAGACGCATGGAGAATAGTTGAAAAATACAGGTAAAGGTCATGTTGAAAAATTTTTTGGGTTAGTTTGTTCTTTTCATCTATAGTGTTTGAGGGGCTCGTGCATATATTGAGGGCTATTCAGTTAACCTAACGTCGCGATTCTTAGAGATCCGGCTACTAGTGATGTCGTAACGTTTCCTCCTAACCAGTGGTTGATTACTTTTGGTGTGAGTACTAGCATGTGCATTCGTATACGTTGTGGATGAGACTATGTTCTAGATACAGCTGACAAGAAGTGTTGGGCAGTGATCGCAGAGGGAAATTACTGTGTGCTTACCTCACCTAGCACTTCTCGAGTCTTTCCGTCAGGCCTGTAATATGTGTTGATGTCATGGTTTGAGTGGCGGACGATATAATACCATTTGGAGCTTCTTATTGAAGTCTGTTCGCTGAAGGTTTTTTGTCTTGAGAAACTGCGACTTTCGGTAAGTCGTGTTGTTTTGAATGATCAGGGAGATTGAGTGCTTTCCTACTGGTTTGTTGAATGTGTAACATTGCATGTCAGATTTGTGTCATTATTCTTTTCTCGTACAGGCGTGTGTCTGTATTTGGCAGTTTGTTGGTCAGATGTCGGCAGCAATGCTCCGGGACATTGCTGGAAGAGACATTGATTAGCATCCTATCATATTTGGTAGATTCTGTCAGGGTGAACAAGCCCCTGATGCGGTGTTTTTGAGGCTTTATTCTAACTCAAAAAGTATATAATCCGTATATTGACCTAGGACGCCCTACCAGATTTAGTGCTGTGGAAAAATCGTCCTGCTGTGTTCGCATGGCTCGTGAAGATCTGATTCTCCTTCCTCATGAATTTGCTAGTGTGCAGGGTTAAGTGGAGCCCGCGCGTTGGGTGCGTTCCTAGGTTGTGGAGCAGGGGAGCTTCAGCTGCTAGTTGCACGCCAGGTTGAGGAGGGAAGGGACTTCCTCTTCCCCTGTTAGGGGTCTGCCTCGCGCCTGAGGCCAGATGAGACCCCGCCTTTTGTGGTCTTGCTGAGCTGGGGGGAGCCCAGCTCTGAAGGCACCATCACCAGTAGCAGCGCAGAAGTGAAAGTGGCAATGCCTCATCCCCCATAGCTTTGCGACTCCCCTCATGACTCCCTTTTGGGTTAGGACCCCCATAGTTACAATACTGTGGAATTTGCTATTGAAATATCTGAAGCCATGAAACTTACTATTTTTAAAAGCCTATGACCATGAAATTGACCAAAATGGACTACGAATTAGGTAGGGCCTTATGACATAGAAGTTTTGACATGGGAATTGTTTTGTTGTCAAAAATAGGACTATTACTTCAACAAGGGTATAAAGCAAAAGTAGCAGAACCCTTAAGTAACAAAGTTACTGTTATACAAACATTCAGAGTAACAAGAAAACAAAATAATACAAAATGGAATAGGTGACACTTAAGCAGAATTGTTTCTAAATTGTTTACCTCCACATTTTCCTGGAAATGACAAATCTATTTAAATTCACAGGAACATAGTAATTAAACAACTGACGGCAAACACAGGGCACATTTGTAATGAACCATCAGTATTTAAAAATATCAATTACCCCTCAAATTACAGCATACTTACCAAATAGCCAATGGGAGTTGACTGATCATGATTTTAACATCTGGCTGAGTGGTGACATCTGAAAGTACATGTATGTGTTATTTGTCTGTTCAAGATATTTGCCATAATAATAATTAATAAGAAGACTTACTGTGTTTTTCATCCCAGAATCTCAATATGCTATTGCAAATATTAGTAATTACAATTTACTTGCAAATTACTTCAAATATTAAATGCTATAAATTAATTGTTATACTTCTGGCTTATTCACAATGGCCACCCATGGGGGAGTGTGGTCTGCTGGCCAAGGGACGTGTCTAGCATGTATTGTGGTCAGGTGCATGCAGTCACATTCTGAATAGTAAGAAAATGCATCCTCACCCCATGGAGCCCAAGTCCTGACTAGTGGAAACTTGCCCTGATTGGCAAGATGCCTGGAGCAGAGTGTGTATCTGCTAGCATCCCGCCTCCCACTCACCGTGTTGAAAGGGCAGGGTTTGGTCTGTACTGTATTAGTCTAAAAATATGTATTAATTGGTTTCAATATATGCAGTAGTAATATCAAGAATTTTTATCAAATGCAGCTTTGCCAACTTGTAAACATTTTGAGTTGGTGGCACGAGTACATCAGAGGCAGCTCCCTTTCTGAACCTCACCCTCTTCCCCTTCTCTATTAATGTTTTTATATGGTCACCGTGATATGTTCTGCCCCTTGCACCTTCTTGTTCTTCTTTTCTCCACTTTTTGAAGACTCACTGACCAGCAGCTACAAATAGGCAAAGAGTTTCCATTGGAAGCAAAGTTTAAATGTTCCCACCCAGCACTGACAGACACTTCCTGGCACATGCAAGTGTTTGTTTAATGCTGCTTCGCAGGTGGCCTGACACCAATGTGATATAGTTAAGGTTGACTTTCAGCAATGGTTTCTGCAAAAGTCATATTTTTGCAGTTGTAAATGTTAGCTGTTGCCTAGCTGAACTTCCCATAAAACAAGTAGTAATCATTTGTGGTTATTTTAAGTCCTACTGGCTCCTCCCTAGAATGTTCTCCTGGCTCCATAATCTCATAACTTTGCATGTAAAATCCTTCCTTTTTCTTTCTCTTGGTGCAGCATTAGACCTTCTCTCTCTAGTGGGAGCTTTTTTAACTCTACTGAGCACCATCGGAGGTGTGTGTGTTGGCTATTTCCCTCAGGAAAGGAGGGGAGGTATTTCCCAGCCAGGTATTTTATTTCCTTTATAAAGGGGCCCCCTTACAGGCTATTCTCCATACCTGAGTGCTGTGCTCTTGCAATGCTGCTCCCTCTTTCCAGCTTTCTCTCTCCTCCTCGCCAACATTCCTTCTCTCTATAAAACAAGCTCTAATGTCCAAGGCTGCCTGTGTGAGTTACTGCTGAGTACTTAGGGCCTGGTTCTGCTTGGTGCTGAGTGTCTCCTGTGAGGTACTGAGTGCCCTTAGGTCTCTCAGAGGTTGATGGGAGTTGTGGGTTCTCTGCATCTGGCAGGAGGTGCTCAGCATCTTGCAGGACAGGCCCTTAATGACTAACATGTTTGCTTACAGTCACTGCACTGCTAGTATCCAAGTTACTGCTTTGAGATACCTCAGCTTTGACAAGAGCTGTGTAACACTATCTAATGCCCAAATACTCTTCTGTTCCTCTTCATCTCTCTGTGTTTCTCTGGCAAACACTCATACTCTGGTGTTGTCTCTCTCACATACACACTAATCTCGGTTTTTATGTGTAGTTTCTCTCCTTTCCATCTCCATGGAGGAAGTTTGAGGGGATACAGCCTTCTAAGGCACTTATTACCAGAAGCACATGGTGGGTATTAATCACACTGATCAGTAAAACATAATGAGGTCTGAACTCGTCCATTACAGGTGTAAGAATGTAAACAGATTTTAAATATTTATTAAGGTTTAGAGAGAACAATGTGTCCTGTCTGATTTCCACCTTCTACCACCTAAAACAATAAGTCAAAGAGCATCTCCTCACCCCACTATTTACCATATCAGGTTAAAATATGATTTTCATTTTAGATTATTAAAAGGAAGAGTGGGGCAAAGGGTAAATCCCTTGCAATCATTAGCTAGTTTGTACATGGGACAAACAAATATGACCAGTAGCATAAATAATCACTCACTTTCTCTTCAGAAGTCTTTCCTGAGTTTACTTTAATCTCTCATGATTGCTGAAGTTCATTTGTCCCAAGTTCATAGTCACTTATCCCTCTATTATTCACTACTTGTTCTACCATAGTGACTAGAGTCCCCAATCAGGTATCAGGGCCCCACTGTGATAAGCATAGTATACATGTCTAAAAATGCAGTCCCTTTCCCAAAGAGCTTACAGCCTAAACATATGGCAAGAGGTAATAGGTAACTCCAGCAAACAGCTGAGCGGAAGGACAAGTTAATAGTGTGCAAACCATATTTGGCTGAGTGCGCAGCAGTCACATATCCACTACTTACCCATTTTAATACCCTTCAGCCACCTGGTCACTGCTTGTAATACTACATAACACTGTAATATCACTGCATTATCAATTATTACTTGAGTGATCAGAAGATGGACAGTTGGTCATTCTAGCCAGGGGTGATCACATTGCTAGGATTCTGTACCTCTGAAAGACCTCACTGGAATGCACAAACAGAGCCAGCTCTGAGCTGAGTTGGCAGCTCAATCTTGTGCCAGCATATCCTGTTTGGCCAGCGTTGCTGGTGTCTGACATCACCAGCTAATCCATTGCGGTGGTATTAATTTAGGTCAGCTTGCTCACAGTGGTAATAATAGGTATATCAGATACATGCTACATATATCAGTGGGTATGTTTCTATATCACGTTGTGCAGAAAACTGTCTTGCCTTGTTCTTAGGGTATGTCTACACTACGGGATTATTCCGATGTTACATAAACCGGTTTTGTAAAATGATTGTATAAGTAGTGCACGTGCCACACTAGCTTAATTCCGGTGGTGTGATCATGGTCAGGCTGCGTTGATTTCTGGGCTTTGCACTGTGGTAGCTATCATCGTTTCCACAGTTCCCTGCCATTGGATTCTAGTTGACCCATGCATGATGGTGCACAAATAGTGTCCGGTGATTCTGGGTAAATGTGTTCTTCCTTCCTCCATGAAAGCCGTTACATATTTTCTGCCTTTTTCTGGTTGCCTGGCATACGCCATAGCACGGCAACCATGCGCTGTTCAGCTTTTTTTGTTGTTATGGATTGCTAACGAGGTGTTCTACAGCGCAACCATATTCATTTGCTTTGAAGATAGCGGACAGTTTCAGTTGTTCTGTACGTTGCTGCTTTTCATTGGTTGCCCTGGTGAATGGCCAGGGGTGCAGACAAGCGGGATGATCCGATCAAATCCTTCTTTATGGTTCTAAAATTAGTCAGTCGTGCCTGTATGGGGCAAGTGTATAGAGAACTATACAGGGCACAGCGCTCCGTGTAGATCCGCGAATGATGGTACGTGATTTGGGGGTGCCCTGCAACAACCACTGCTGCTTTCCCTGCTCCCGCGAGCTCCTGGGCTCCTTGCGTTCCCCTTTGTTTGATGAGTATAAGAATGCGATAAGAACCTGATGTTTTAGTGAGAATGAGGGGGCCGCTTCAGGTGCTTGTTGCGGCGGCTACGGTGTGGGGAGAGCGAGCCCGTTGGCTAGATGATTTTTTGTGCGTGGTTCCTTTTACACATGAAGGGGGGGTGATGGGTCGGCCTCAGTGCTATGTGAAGGGACCGTTACCATTTCTGTCATGCTGGGGTACTCCTTTTTTTCCCAGGCGCCACGGCCGATTCATGAGGCCGCAGGGACTTGGGTTGATGATGGATAGCAGTCTATTGTCCGTCTGCACGGGAGGGGGTCTTGTTCACTGCTGCAGATCGCGTCCTAGCAGCAGCGAGACATGTGGTGACATGAAAGGTAATGATTTTTTTCCTTTTCTTTCATGGGGGTGGGTAACATTATACAAGCTACACCTGACCCCCAGACATGTGTTTACTACGGCATTGGGCTAGCCAAGATGCATCTTTTTGGAGACTGGGGACTGTGGTAGTGGAGTCCTCAGTCGCCCTCCTCCCTCCTTATGGATCATTTGTCTTTGGTTTCTGCTATGCTTGTGCGCGCACTGTGCTGTGGACTCTGCTCATAGCCTGGAGACTTTTTTCAATGTTGTGATTTTGTCTTCTGTAACGAGCTCTGATAGAACAGATTTGTCTCCCCATACAGTGATCAGATCCAGTATGTCCCATACGGTCCATGCTGGAGCTCTTTTTGGGTTTGGGACTGCATCGCCACCCGTGCTGATCAGAGCTCCACGCTGGGCAAACAGGAAATGAAATTCAAAAGTTCGTAGGGCTTTTCCTGGCCAGTGCATCCGAGTTCGGATTGCTGTCCAGAGCAGTCACAATGGTGCACTGTGGGATACCGCCCGGAGGCCAATACCATTGATTTGCAGCCACACTAACCCTAATCCTCTATGGTAATACTGATTTCAGCGCTATTCCTCTTGTTGGGGAGGAGTACAGAAACTGGTTTAAAGAACCCTTTATATCGATATAAAGGGCCTTATTGTGTGGACGGGTGCAGCGTTAAATCGGTTTAACGTTGCAAAAATCAGTTTAAATGCGTAGTATAGACCAGGCCTTAGACTGCAAGGAGCATGAGCACTCCTAAACTCTTACGGGAGTAATAGGCAACGTCCTTGACTAGTGAGGAGATGCAGAAGTACATCTAGCTGTAAACTGAGTTCATTTTATTTTAACATTGATGCAACTTAATATTAAGTACATTGTAATATGCTGCTCAGTCTATTTTAAATATTCTACAAGTGTGAGGCTCTTGTGGTAGAAGAAAGTGTTACTGACCAAATAATGGGGTTAGAATGGGAAGTAAAATCTAGAACCTGAGTTGTTGTTTATTTTTTTTTAAAACTACGTGTCTCTAACGACATTATTTAAAAGGCTTTAAAATAGCCTGATCAGATGAACCCCATATAATAAGCTGTAGAATGACTCAGATGTATTGATGGCAGCTTTATTAAGCATTCTGGACAAGCTGTCTGTATTTAACTTCTATGTCTGATAGCTAGACTTGACTCCAGAGAGTTTGAGGCCTAATGGCATAGTAATAGTGCAGTGGGCTGCCATGTTAAAAACTGAGCATTAGCAGCTGATTGGTGACTCTTATCCCTGGGGGTAGTGGACACTCCATGCATTACAGATACACAATGGATTGACTCTCTTGGAGGGAAAAGCAGGACATGCATACTCATTTGACTAGCACCCCTTGAAGGCTAATTCAGCATTTTGCTGGAGGATGCAGCTTGTGAGTTTTATGGCAGGCCCCTTGCAGTGAAGAAATGAAGTGGCAAGTGCATGGGTTGTGAGGAGAAGCATAAAAATATAAACAAAACCAAGACAGTGGTTGGGCTAAAGCCCAGGTTCCTAAGATTCTGAGTTTAACTGTTCTTCAGTATAAGCAGAATTTTTTTGTGTTAAGCAGGTCTGATTATCTGCTCCATAGCTTTGGAAACACAGTTAGCTGCAGCAATGGTCCTTTGAATTCCCCAGCCAGGGCTATTATGCTTCAGGGACTTTTTAAGGAAATCATTAGAAAAATGTCATGTTGTGAACTTGTTTGACTTGGTGTATGGGTATGCTAGGAGGGAGGCATATGGGAATGAATGCATGCTAGAGGGACTTAAGTTCTAATGTTTTGTTTTAAAATGTGGCTACTTGACATGGAATTAGTCAGAAAAGTTGTGATGTAAAATGGCAATTCTGTTCCTTGTGTATTTGGCTTTTTGTGACAATCTTTAAACTATTTTTGTCTCCTAATAATGGACATTTAGCTTCCAGGACCTCCCTCTTATACTCCCTTATATTATTGGTACCATTCTGTATCATAACCACAGGCTCCTCCCTAATAGATTTCACTAGAAGTTTCAGTACATGTCTTGTGAGATTAGGGTGACCAGATGTCCCGATTTTTGCCTTTTTCTTATATAGGTCCTATTACCCATCCACCCCATCCTGATTTTTCACACTTGCTGTTTGGTCGCCCTATGAGATCTACCACCTTCTTGCTGTGAAGACAAGTCATCTAATGTCTCTTATAGTCACCCAGCTATTGATATTTCTCCATGTGTCCTTCAGTCATGACACTGACTTCATCAACTGGAGGATCAAGACAGTCTTTTCTGAGGTAAGAGTGTCCTAGAGTGCCCCTACACATTGTCTCTTTAAATAATTAAGTCTCCCTCAGTTCAGCAACTCTGTCCCAAAGATGCCAAGGGACATGTGTTTCTTGCACTGGGTGCATACATGTGGCCACAAGGCAAATAGTAATACATATGCACTCTCGGAGTTATCCAACTCCCTTGAAGTAAACAGAGGACTTTCCATTGAGTTCAATGAAAGTTGGCTCAGGCACTGAACTGCACACAGCCAAAAATTAAAACTAGAACTGGCTAGAAATAAGTGTGAGAAGCTTACATTCAAAAATAGGTGAACTAGAATGCCTGACAATAAAGTATCTTGATAAAGTAGGCATTACTGAAATATGGTGGGATGACAATAGTAATAGGCCGGCCAACAGAAAATCATGCCACCTTCTTACAAGCTGATTATTATATTACAGTTTTCTTACTGCTTCCTCTGATGCATCAGGTGCTGGCCACCATCAGATGCACTGGTCTGATGGCAATTCCTATGCTCTCATTACTGTCAGCAGTGTAGTCAATACAGCAACATGAGAATGAGCTGGATTTCTGACTCTTGCATCATCAGTTAATTCTGCCCTTATTTACATTTTTGCAACCCCTAGGAGATTTGATGAGAATTGAAAAGATGTAATAAGGGCAGAATTTAGCCTGCAAAATAGTTTATTACTGCTGGTGCTGAATGAACTGAAAACAACACAGCTTGATTTTTCAATGCCTAGAATGAACTCTGAGTTGACAGTTATTCAAGTCAAAAGGTTTGGTTTTGTTTTTAAATCTGTAAGCAGAACTGCATATTAAGCCACTTTCTGAGCCAGAATAGAGAGGGAGGTTTTGCTTGCATAGTACCTCAGACTCCCACTTTAGACTTGACCAAAGCCTGCAAACCTGTTGAAGGTGGAATCGCTTTATCAATTTGGGATAAGTTTTTTTTTGTTTTTTCGTTTTCTTATTTGACCACTTTTAGAGTAATTTTTTGCCTTACCTGTGCCAGTTTTATAAGTGTCCAGTGTGGTGAAGGACACTGCTCAGAGTACACCTCTACCCTGCTATAACGCAACCCGATATAACACGGGTTCGCATATAGCGCGGTAGCAGCAGGGCTCCAGCAGCGCTTTAAAGGGTCCGGGGCTCCAGCTGCTGCAGGGAGCCCCAGGCCCTTTAAATCACCACTGGAGTCCTGCTGCTGCTGCTACCTCAGGGCTGTGGCAGCAGGGCTTTTCTGGCAATTTAAAGGGCCTGGGGCTCCCTGCGGCCGAAGCCCCAGGCTCTTTAAATCACTGCTGCAGCCCTGCCACCACTACTCTGATATAATGGCATTTCACCCATAACGCGGTAGGGATTTTTGGCTCCCAATGACTGCGTTATATCAGGGTAGAGATGTACTATAGAGGGTGAGAAGACTAGGAAGGGTGTTTTCTTTTCTTTTTAATTTCTCTAGGGTCAAAAACTGTGCGGAAAAACTCTATAGGACAGAAACAACGAGGAGTCCTTGTGGCACCTTAGCGACTAACAAATTTATTTATACCCAAATAAATTTGTTAGTCTCTAAGGTGCCACAAGGACTCCTCGTTGTTTTTGCTAATACGGACTAACACGGCTACCACTCTGAAATCTGTAGGACAAACTGGTTCTTAGCAATTAGCACTGGCTGGCCAACATGAATTCTGTTTCATGAAGTTTTGACATTTGGTTTCATTCTGCATTGGAGCAAAAACTAGAACTCTTGCAATTTAGAGAGAGACCTCAGAATTACCAGTAGCCTGGTGCTAAGGTGGTTCAAGTCCCTGATTCACAGCAGCAACTTGAATCTTTCACATACCAGGGGAATATCCAATTGCTATTCTAGGGTGAGAGGTCTTTTTTTTCCCTGTAGACCTGAGAAATCTTTCCAGTGAACGACCACTTTTATGAAAGACTTGGTCAGGAATTTTTTATCAGCAATACTGCTACTTAATTAGTCCTCTGTGCCACAACTTCCCCACCACTACATGGCAGCACAGTATGACTTTATGCTGCTGTGAGGTCAAAGCTCTATTTGGCCTGCTTCAACCCAATTGTCACTCTACTTGACCATGTTGCCTCTTGCACAAACTTTGCTTATAAGCTCCATGCAGCGAGGTAATAGCCTACGGTGGTTTTACCTAATTTCGTGGGTAATGCTGGGAATGTGGCTAACAGAACTTTTAAAAGACTAATTATAGCACAGAATATCTAGTCCAACTGGAGAATTTCTGAAGCAAAACATGGGCTCAGCAGTTCTAGATTTAATGAAACATGTAGGCCAGATTTTCTAAAGGAGCATCTAAGTGATGTGCCCAAAATTGCACCTTCCATTTTTTTGCAAATGTAATTTTAGTATCAAAGGTTATTGCATGCCTAGAATCTTGTGTGCAGATTTGGTAACTGGTGGCTCTATCTTCTGCTATTCGTCTGCCTGTTTGGTGCACACACTTATTTTTAATTTGGGTTTTGGGTTGAGGTGTTCAAATGGGTTTGGTGGATATCTGCACATAGGCAGCCCTCTACATAATGTAGAATTGTGTATTTTAATTTAAGGGAGAGGAGTCCTGAGTGTAAGAAGGATGGCTATGGATACCATTCTAAATGTACAGCTGAGTTTTCTGGGAACATGAATTTAAAGTCAGGATTGAGGTCAGTTAGGGAATGGGGCCCCTTGCCGTCATGTTCTGACTGTCCTGGTATCCTGAAAATCACCTTGCCCTGGATATTTTAAATACCTCTGAATGATGCTGCCAAAGACATTGCCAAAGACACTTAAACTGTGAGCCACTTGCAGTGAAAAAAAGACTACAGTAACCCTGGAAGCAGTGAATGTGACTGAAAGGGATTCTGTTCTGAAAAAACTACTGGAGGGGGCCCAGAGGTTTCTTCATATTTATAGGAATGCTGGGTTTGTCCCTTGGTTGGAGCGAACTGGGGGCCTGCAACCAGCTCAAATGGGACCTGCTGAGGTCCTGGCATTGCCTCTCAGGTTTCCTCTTTTTTTTTTTTTTTTCCTCAGTTCCCTCCTATCTTCTCAAAGATCTTATCCTGTTCTGCTCTTTTCTTTCTCTACATCGTTGTCTGTCTGTCCTTTTCCCATTTGCGCTCTTCTCTCTCTCACTCTCCTTTTTTGGATTGGATTAATTGATTTTAATCTGAGTGAGTACTGCTGTACCCTGGTTAGTTAAAATCTCTTTATGATGTTTCAGTTTTCTGAACTTCAGAGTTGAAAACAGGGAGGCTTTCAGCTGTCACAAAAGAATGAAGATCAGGCTGGAAGAAAACACAGTTCAGAACCTGTCCTGTCCGTCTGTGTAGGTATGACCACACATCAGCATTAGACTATGTGATAGGGTAGCACAGAGAAGAAAAAAGACTGATGACAAGCTTATTATGCCTGATATGCAGAGACATAGTAGACATCTTCTGATATGACTATTAATCCAAAACCTACAAGAGGCGAATAAAGATCATCTTAACGATCAGGAGAGAATCCTGTTGGCCACTTATAGACTAACAGACGTTTGGAGCGTTTATAGGTGCACAGGATTCTCTGCTGCTTTAACAGGATCCAGACTAACACGGCTACCCCTCTGATACTTACCGATCAGGGTGTACTCCAGGGATGTACCAAATAAGGGTGTGCACTCAATTTCCTCTAACGTTTATTCTCAAACGTCCTGATCCTACATAGAAGAGCAAATAGTTTTTCACTCAAGGAATCCAATAACATTTTGGGAACTGCCCTCTTAATGTTTATATGCAAAATATTTAGCAACAGTATTAGCTCAGTTCTTTGACCATTA
>NC_133773.1:102338751-102344796 GCF_003597395.2 Chelonoidis abingdonii
GCAGAAGACATAGTAGACATTCTTCTGATATGACATTAAATCCAAAACCTACAAGAGGAGAATAAAGATCATCTTACCGATCAGGGTGTACTCCAGGATGTACCAATAAGGGTGTGCACTCAATTTCCTCTAAACGTTTAATTTCTCAAACGTCCTGATCCTACAATAAGAAAGCAAATGTTTTTCACTCAAGGAATCAATAACATTTTGGGAACTGCCTCTTATGTTTATATTGCAAAATATTTACAACAGTATTAGCTCCAGTTCTTTGACCATAGCAATGTAGTAGGGTTCCCAGCTCTACCCCTTCCATATACTTTAAAAAAAACAAAAAAAAATCAGATTAAGCCCTAATCCAGCAAAGCACTAAGTATATACTTAACCCATTGAAGTGAATGGGAATACTAGCCTACTTAAAGCACATGCTTAATTGGAATGTGGTTTATGTGAATTACTGGCCTTTTAAATTAAAAAAAAAAAAAAAAAAGCAAATACTCAAATGTGGTTGTACAGTATATTTTTGAAGGGACCAGGATACTTATATCATCACCTAAAACCTTCTGTTCACCTTACACTTGTCTGAACCCCCACTTTTGAATCTTCATGAACCTGGAAACTGATCAAATGCCTCAGGCATTTCCATAATACTGCACGTACTAGTAAAGATATTGTTGTCTCTGATATGTGCTCCGGGCTGAATGAAAATGGCATTGAACTGTCTATCGACCATTGATAGAGTAGATATGTTCATATACTGACAGAATTTGAATTTGAATATGCAGATAAACTTTTATCTTTTAAAGGATATTAACTTTTTGCTTCCAGATATCACACACCCACTATTTTTTGTGGGATTGTGAGAGGCCGGACTGTATAATCAGAAGGTCAACCTCATTCTATGAAATGGGCAAAATATGGGGCCTGGGCTATAAAGTTTGTCATGTACGCATGTCTTACTAGTGACAGTAGAATGTTTGTACAAAGATTGAGGGCAGTACAACCATTATAAATTACTTCATTTGCAGGTGTCGATCCTACACAGGGTTCTGCTTGCTCGAACCAAGGGTTCTGCTTGCTCGAACCATGCACCCTGTGTGGGGCATCAGTAAAATTGGTGGCACGCCGCATGGGCCTATGGATGCCTGTTAGCAGAACCCCATGCAGGATTGGGTCCTTAGTAATGTCATTCTGAAATTCAGCAATGGTTAGTAGGGAAAATATTAATACAGAGCACTTTCAGAACCACCATTGTTCCTTCCCTATTTTTAGGCCATTTTTGCATGCAGTTATTTGTTTTGTGTATGTATTTGCCATTATGCAAATCAGGCTCACAGTTCCACACCTAAATTGTTGGATAATAAAGCTCTCAAAATCCCATCATGAGATTTCGATGTTACCAGTCAAATTATACCAGTTAAGCAGTTGACAGTCACATCTTTTTCAGAGCTGTCATTTCAGACTGTCTGCAGCAGAATCATGCTGAGAACCCTGCGTTAGGTTAGTGTGGGTTTGCACTAAGTCCATATTTGGAAGGTTTCCTATGCAACCAAAAGAATTACTTTGCCTTCCCACTCCTTTCCCTTTTCTTGCCCCCCTCCAAAAAAGGGGGCCTGAGTTCTGTAGAATCAGATTATGTGGGTTTTTGATACTACCCTTGGAGTTTGAGGAAAACCTGGGAACTCCTAACTACTTAGGGGTAAGGCACATCAGATGCTATGGAGTAAATAGGTTTATGGAGACTTTCTTCTCAGAGTGATGCCATGTAGTGTTTTAATAGACTTTTGCCCTTGAACTTGTATCTGGTGGTGTCAGTTTGTGAAGAAGAGTTCTCTGGTGTCTGTCAACTTTAATTCTGTTATTTGATGTAGATGAATTTGCTCATTCTTAATTACAAAATAGGTCCTCTGTGTGTGTAAAAAAAAAAAAAAAAAAAAAAAAAAAAAAAACAAAAAAAAACACACAAACAAAAAAACCTCTCATTTCTGTTCTGCTCTAGGATTAACAGGGGATTGTTATCTTCATGTCCTTGCTTGTTGGATGTAGGAATCCAGGCTGTGACCTAAGAGTTTATACACACTACGGAGCATTACAATTTCATTTGACAGTGAAATCTGCATCCTGCTTACATTGCATTGAGAGAATGCAGATTTTAGCTAGCAAATACAGAAGCTACATTTTGTGCTAATGAATTAAACCCTAAGGTACCTTTTTATTTACTGTGAATTCTTTTCATTTGCTGACAAAGTTTGGAGTTAAAGATTAGCAGGTACAACAGTTTTTCTTGCCAGGAGTGAATTTATATATATCGACTAGAAATGGAGAAGAAGAAACCCCAAAGAGATGAGACGATATGAGTCAGTTTTTGGCAAGCATATCCATTACTAGATGTCAGGTAATTAAGTTGTTCCATTCTGAATTTTGCCTAAACCACAACATATGGGATCAGTTTCTGTTAAACAAATGGGAATGTTAAAGAACTCATTCATAAGATTATTTGCTTAATACTATAAGGACTAGCATTAGAAAACATAGTAGTGTTTTGAGACTTTATGTGTAATGAAGGAGAACAAGGAAAAACTGACAGACATTCAAATGAACCTGCAGATCAGTGATACTCTTGCTCTTCATGGTATCAACCAGAAGTGGTGTAACCAATCTCAGTTTAAATATAAACTTTTTTGATTTTTTTTTTTCAATTCTTGGACTTACACAACATGATTTAAAATTATTCCTTCCACCATGTTTGGAGCATGCTCACATAACTTACAATTCCAACTGTGTATGTTTGTCATTCCCACAAACCACAGCTGCCTCCTAAAACAAAGTCCTCTTTCTCCATTTATCACTTGCTTAGCAATGTCCTCCTCTTAGTGACTTTAGGAAACTTTCTCAATTTGTCTAGTCAATAAAACAAAGGCATATTTCCATATCCTACTCTATTTTGTATTGTTCTGAAAGACAGAAAACTCCTGTGTGCTTCTGAATGCATTTGGGTACTGCTATGCTCTTATATGCCATAAGATACAATGACATATGATTTGACGCATGCCCTATAAAGTAATGCTTACCATGTCTATGAAGGTTGAGTGCACTTTTATGAGACTGAGTGGAAGCCACATAGTTGTCATGGGTCCAGGCAGGAAGCAATTTTCATGTTACAAATTAACCTAGGATTTTTAATACAAATGATTAGCCTAAACTCCATGTCCCATCATTGGCTCTTCCAATTACTTATGCCATAGACACACCTATTTAGTTCCTGAAAATAGTCTCTCCAAGTCACATGGTTAAAATCTAAATGAAATATAAGCCTGCTTTGGCATAAACACTGGATGCCCTTTTGTGCAGCAGCGGAAGGAACCTTTTAATCATTGTGATCAGTAGCTTCCATGTTTACCTTCCTGATTGGTTTTGCAACCCTTTTTAGGTTGGTTTCGTTTGGTTTTTTAAAATTGTATCTGTGATCAAATGCAAAGCATCCATTATTCAAGTTATTCTGCTTTCTCCGTGCAGCTATTACTCCATCTTTGCTGTGCTATTGCTTTGTTTGGAATTTAGTCCTTAAGGAATTTATGCACCATGCAGGGCTCTTTTGTTGTATAAGGTTACATGAAGAAAATAGACTCTCACCCTAAGGATCAAAGGGGAGTAGTGTTTGCTTCACTCAGTGAAACAAAACAATGTTTAACCCTTTCTCCCTGATGCCAGGGCATCGTACATTGGTATTCCTGATAAACAGGACTGTAAGCAATACTGGATTTACACTGTTTGAACAAGTGTACTGAATTTTAATTCCCCAACTCATGGTTTAGGATCACGTGTGGTTATTAAAACTATTTCACTTTTAACCTAAAGGAAAGTGTTTTTTATTGCCCTCATGACTTTCCCCCCTTCTTTGTTCTGCCTGTGTGTGTAGTCTTGCTACTTAGTTCAAGAGCCTTCTCCTCTGCTACTTCTATTGTCTGAAACAGTTTCTGTCTCAGCAATTTTCCACCTCAATTCAAATTTCAGCTGCAAACCTCTGAATTCCACGAGGTCTTGACCTTTCTGTCATACTCACTTTGCTATTTTTTATATATGGCATATCACTAACTGTATTGTGCAACCTTTGGTATAAAGCAGTTTGGGATGAATTTTGAATGAGATGCTTTTCGAAAGGCGTGTCAATGGCAAAACTCTTGTTGACTTCACTAAGAGCAGAATCAAATTCTTAAAAGTTCTGTTGTAAAACTGAAAGGAAACTCATATGGAACTAAGCTGAACTTGAAATCATACATATTATTCTCAGGAAAGCTCTGGGATATAGAAATTTTTGCAATCCTAAAGCTATATGCCTCTTATCTAGATACCATAAGGATAGGGGTAAGTAAATACCTATATTACTAAAGTCGTCTTAACTTTCAGGGGGCAAAAGGTAAACAAGCATTTATTTCTTAAAATTTTAAGAAAAAAACACATCTTTCATCAATTTGTGACTGACTTCTAACAGATATTTGTAGTGAGATTTTAGTGTATTTATACTAAACCAATTCATAAATTCTTGAATTCTGCTGCTTTCTGGATATTTTCCTTTTTATAAATATTAACATTCAGTCATTAACAGAAAGTAGATAAATGAGGAACCAAGATGCCATTCATCTTTTAACCTGTGGTGGAAGAGAAGACACTGTCTGGTATTTCTCATGGGTCCAGTTGCTGAAACAGGAGAGTTTTGCTTGGTGATGTATCTGAGCAGTAACCATAAAGGTCCTGGCCATTTCCTGGGGATTAATGGTATGCTTGACAAGAGAAGATGGTCTGAGACTATTAACCCAAGATGGCATTAATCTCCAGGAAAAGTCCTGTGCTCTAGCTAGTTTCTGTATTTAGATGCCTTGCATCCCCATCTACCATCCGGGAGGGTATAAGTAACTGTTTTGCTCACCTAGACATAGAGGGCAGGGAGAAGTCCCCTGAGACTCACCCCAGACAGTGAAAATATAAACAAACTCCAAATGTATGGGTTTCTAAGGAGTGACACCTTTTTCAGTCATACGTGCAAGGGATTTCTGAGAATTATTCCTACCTTTCTGCTAGCCAGTCAGGAAGGCTGAGAGAGCTCTCTCCTTTCAGCTCATGTGGTGATTCATTCTCACTTGCATAGTCCCTGGTATACCACTGTCATCAGTGATCGTTAGTGGGCCTGATTCAGCCGGGAGGGGTGAAAGTGCATGCCTTTGCCCTTGTGGGGTATTTACTGTGGGTGGGCACAGGTGCTGGTGCCAGTGCTGCACTCTTCCAGAGATTCCATCTGGGAAAGGAACCTTTAAAGCTTGGGTGCCACAGGAATAAACATATTTCTGGTTATACCTGTTCCACCAAGGTCATAGGCTATGCTGGCCACCTCCTGCTCCTCCCTGTGGAGTAGGTTGTGGGCAGCTTGTGCTGTGATTTCCCTGCTCCTAGCAGTCTTTTGGCTGCCTGGAGCACAGATCCCAGTGGAGTTGATCAGGGCTGTAATTTATTAAGTGCCATAAAGGTCCATAGCACTTACAAAACATTAAAATCTGGTAGTTTTCCCAGGCTTATGGTACCAACTGGTGAGTGGGACAAAAAGGAAACGGAAATGGTTTCACTCTAAGTTTTATAAAGCACTTTATTGGTAAAGATTCTCCACAAACCTAGGATTAAGATTCAGGTTCCTGGGCATTTAACATCCCAGAAAACTTCCTGTTCTTACAGTGGGAGTGTTTAAACTGTAGCATTTCAGTGTAGACACTACCTACACTGAAGCGGGGGCGGGGAGTTCTCCTGCCAGTGTAGGTAAACCACCTCCCTGAGAGGTTGTAGCTAAGTTGATCGAGGAATTCTTCTGGCAGCATAGCATACGCTGGGGGTTAAGTCTGAACAGCGCTCTCTCTGGCCACGTCTACACTATGGGATAATATCGAATTAGCTAAAATCGGTTTTATAAAACTGATATTATAAATTCGATTTCATGTGGCCACACTAGGCACAGTAATTCAGCGTTGTGCGTCCATGGTCCGAGGCTAACGTCGATTTCTG
>NC_133773.1:102346507-102450667 GCF_003597395.2 Chelonoidis abingdonii
GATATGTTAATATCGAATTTAGCGCTACTCCTCTTGTCGGGGTGGAGTACAGAAATCAATTTAAAGAGCCCTTTATATCGATATAAAGGGTGTTGCTGTGTGGACGGGTACAGCGTTAAATCGATTTAACGCTCTTTAAATCGATTTAAACGCGTAGTGTAGACCAGGCCTCTCTCTCAGCGATGTGGATTTTTCACACCCCTGAGAGACATAGTTCTGCTGATGTAAGTTCCCAGTGTAGACCAGCTCTCGGTTAAGATTTCAAACCATCTAACTGCCATATTTAAAGTAGATATGGAAAAGTTCCACGTCTTCATTTTGCCCACATATGTGGAGCATTGGAATATCTACCTCATCATCTTTTGGATTGTAGAATTTGTCAGCTGCTGAAAGCACACTGGATTTTACCTCTTGTGTAAAAAAATTTTTATTATCTCAAAAGATGATTTATTTTTTCTCAATACCCAGTAGTAATCAAATTGGTGACAATTTTTGCCCTTTTAGCATTGTGCTGACAGTTTTTATTAGGGTCCTCTGATTGACATTCTAGTGCAGGGGTTCTCAAACTAGGGGCTGGGACCCCTCAGGGGGTCGTGAGGTTATTATATGGGGGGGGTCACAAATATATAAAGTGTTTTTAAATGTATAATAAAACTTAACACCATAAGGGGGGCAGTTGCATTCAGGGGCTTGCTGTGTGAAAGGGGTCACCAGTACAAAAGTCTAAGAACCCCCCGTTCTAGAGCATTGTACATATACCTCAACCCCGATTATAACACTGTCCTCAGGAGCAAAAAAATGTTGCCGTGTTATAGGTTTAAGCCATGTTATATTGAACTTGCTTTGATTCCCCCCCCCCCCGAGAGCATGCTGCCCCCCCTCCCCTCAGAGCGCTGCTTTACTGGATATATCGGGGTAGAGGTTTATTAAATGGATGTTTTTCTTTGTGTTTGTAAGAGATGTCGTCATACAATTAAATAAAATTGAATTGGGGTAATATGAGCTGTGCAAATGTCATTAACAGATTTTCTTCCCATTACACTAGCCTCATTAAAGCCAGGGACAGGATCTGGAGTAGAACAGACTGAGGTGCTGCTGATTTCTAATTTTAAACTGTTTCCTGATGGCATGATCAAAAGAACTGCTAGGGGAGAAATGTCTTATGAGATAGGACTTCATTCTGCAAGTTTCTTAGCTCCTTCTTTGAAATACTGAGAACCCTTAGCCCCTATTGACTCTGCAGGAGTTAAGGGTGCTCAAATCCCCATGTGGTCAAAGCTGACAAAATGAATCTGCCCACGTGATTAAAAAACTCACTCACAGGAGAAAACAAAACCATCACACAAGTCCTGTAGCTGCCAAACCCCAGAAGTTGGCTCTGTTTTTACTTTTGAAGCTGGATGTGAGACTGAATTTAATTAATGGGTTTGACTTGCTCTAGAAACGCATAGTAAAGAGCCCATCCTCCCCACATTTCTCACAGATGCTGTAAACATACAAATCTTGTTGTGTATTTACTCATGAAAACTTGCCAGCATCATTGTGCTAGATACAGCTGAATGCCTCGAGCAGATGGCAAGCCAATGATGGCAACACATCCCTTGCTCTTTGAATACACAGATCATTTCCACAAAGAAGCAGCAGGTTACAAGGGGTTAGATGGCTAATGTCACTTCCTTGGTTCCACATGAGTTCTGCTCAAAAACCAGCATTAACAATACTGTTATGGAATATCATATATGCAGGCAAAATGTAAATATTGATCTTATGAAGAATTTGATTACATGCTAAATCCATGTATCCCAAAATATTTGAGTTTTTCCTGCCATACTGTGGAAAAGTTCCCTAATCCCTTTTAAAACAGGCAAACAAAAAGAGATTCCCACAAAAGTTTTGGTTGTTACTATGTTTTAGTTACATTTTGTGAAGTATGGGAATGAAACAGTCTGGCTATTTCTAGGTATCAGTCCCAAGTCTAGTCCACTAGTCTTAGTGGCCTGCAACAGATGCTTCAGAGGAAGGGCAAAAACCCGTCAGCTGACATTTCTAGGATATCCTTCCCCTTCCCCTCCCCCTAGGCAGTTTTCCACCTATTCCCCAGTACTTAGAGATTGCCATAAACCCTGAAATATGAAGGTTTGTTTCTTCCAAAACTTTATTTTTTTATCTTTATTAGCAGTAGTCTGGAAATTCATGTTGTCCATATAAATATCCGATCTCCCTTTGAATCTTTCTGAGTTCTTGCCTTCAATTGTATGTTGTGGCAACCTGTTTCATGGGCTAATTGTGTGTTTCCGTGTTTCTGGTTAAGGCACTAGATAGAGGTTTGGAGAACTGGGTTTGAGTCTTGGTTCTGCCACAACCTTCCTATGTGGTTTGGGGGAAATCATTTAAGCAAGCGCTTAACTTACATGCTTAAAGTCAATGGGCTACTCCTGTGTTTAAAGTTAACATAAGTGCTTTGTTGAAACAGGGCCTATAAATCTGTCTCACTCCCTTTCTGTAAACTGGGAATGACACTTCCCTACTACATAGAGCTGTGATGAGTATAATAAATTCATTAGTGTTTGTGAGGTGCTCAGATATTCGTGATGGGGCATATGGATAAATAATTATGGGCTGTACCAGTGCAAACCACACATTTTAATCCAGTAAACCTCTCTCTCCATTTTTCAATAACTTAAAAGGAAACATGGATCTTTTCAAATCTGGTTCAAAAACAAGTGTTTGGGTAACACCTTTTAGCTCAGAGCACATCTTCATTGCTAAGTTTAAACCTTTGGACACATTTGTAACTACTAACTTAAATACTGACACTGATATTTTTTTCTGTGAAAGTTCACAAAGAGTGCCGTCAAAGCACTGCCTGGTTTGGATGCTCCTCCTTACAAGAGAACGTTCAATAAGTCCGAATCTAAATGTTTCAACTAACTCTTCTGTATTCAACAGCTTTAAAACAGACTCTCTGCTCATTTTATTATGAAGGCTATCGCTGAAGCACGGAGAGACATTTTACCTTGTAAATGTTTAGTGTAACTCTCTCTAATGCACAGGTCTTGGCCCTGGTAGTGATTCTGTAGGTTCAATGGATTTTCCTGTCCAGTCATCTCCATTATGTCGCAGGTCAAACCACATTCCCAGGGTGAAATCCCAGCATGGGGCAGTTGCACCGGCTGGACTCTGAAGAAAACAGCCATAGGCTTTGCTGACTGGGGTGTTCTTGCTGAGGAAGGTGGGGTTGCTAACTGCCTTTTTGTAACAAGCGGAAGGCAGAGCATTACTGTCCCCCACCCCTACTTGTTTGCTTGTCTCCTCCACCTGGTGCATCATGTCAGTCATTTAGATTATGAACTCTCTGGGAGAAGGACTTTTTTTTTTTACTGCATGTTTATACAATACTTAGCACAATGGGGCCCTATTCCCTGACTGGGGTAATACAGATGATAATAAATAGCATAGGTGGGCTATGTCGAAGAAATGTCACATGTTTGGGCTCATGTACTTTTCCTTTAATTTTTGTGTTGGGGGGGCAGAATGCCTTTCTTGTCATCCCAGAACTGATAGGGAGTGGAACCCCCGAATCCACAGGATTCATGGAGACCCTGTTTCTGCCTAGCAGCTCCACCTTCTCTAGACCCCTAGGCACATGGCTCCTCCAGCAGTAGTGTTCCCAGGGACTCCTCTTTCAGTGCCCCTTGAGCTTCCCCAAAAGAAGGTTCCAAATTGCAGACAGGAGAAGAGTAAGTTAATGCTGGGAAGGTAAGAATTAATTTTACCTTCCAAAGTCCCACACGTTTCAGCCAAGTACAATATATTCTCCTCAGCTCTCCCACCAGCTTCACACCTCCCACACCATGAAGCCTCATGGAGGGGCATTTATGGGGTCAAGGGAGTAGGAGAAGCCATGTGGTAGAAGTGGTGTTTCCCTTCCGTTCACTCCTGTCAGGCTGAGAGATTCTGGATCCCAGTCCCTTCTCTCCTCTATCATCTGTCATCCTGGGTCATAGCTTGGAAAATGTAAAGATTGCAGTCTGATTCCATATATTAAAAAAAAAAAGTCCAGAGTGGACAATTTCAGAAGGGGAAAATATTAGATCCTGTAATCCCTTCACTCAGGTTAGAGATTTTGCCATTAGACTGACAGTAAGTAATAAATCTATAATCTCTGAAGGTTACAGAAAATCAAAGGACTGGCTTAGCAGCTATGGTCCAAATGCTGCATCCTGCATTTTAAAGTGAATGTGGTAGTGTAATATTCTGAGATATAATTAGTTGAATGTGACAGATCTCATGCAATATTTGGAATAATTATCGTGTACTAATGATATAAGGTATAAGATCAAAAATCAACTGTCTGTACAGTGCCTAGCACAGTGGGTTCCCGGATCCAGCAGGGCTGTTGAGGAACTACTGCAACACTAATACTCGTCCTTTGTTTACTATTCCACTGGTGATAGAGCTGCATCTTTCGGCACCTGAATACCTTTAAAAAGCTGGTCCCAAGTTCCCATTGAAACAACTAGTTTAGGCCCCTCTGAAAAATCCTAGTCTTAACTCTTAGAATGCTGGTATTTCCCCACCAAATCAAAGTTTGAGGATGCTGCATCTACAGTCTGCTGTGCAATAATAAAAGGGGGGCTATGAATGGATAGTAACAGGGCTGAAGGCTTTTGAGAATGAAAACACCTCCCTCCTAGTATCACAGGCCCTGTCTACACGGGCAGAATGGTGCCTTTTTCTTCCCAACCAAGTGAGCTCAATTGAATTAGTTTAACCTGACTGAACCCTTCCTTCCCTGCTCCCTCACCCCCAACACCCATGTAGATATAGTTTAGGACCTTGAAGATCACTTGGGGTGTAAAGTGGGATGCCGAGGCTACCACCAGACTAACTAAAACCATGTTAAAGGGGTTAAACTCTGTGCCTATATAGGTGCGTGTGTTCATTCAAGTTAAACTAACAGAGAAAGCTCTTCTCTTGCCTACATGGACAGGGCCTTACTTTGTAAAAAGTAAACACTGATGCAGCTGGAAGTGAATGCTACTGTGTCTGTTTATGTAATTTGTATATATTGGCTCTTATTGAAGAAAGCAGAGATCACACATCCATTCGTTCTCTATTTCTATCATTACTCTTGTGCTGACTGCATAGTGGCATGTTAAACAAAACAAAAATCTACCTGAACATCTGTAAACTCAGTCACGTGCACCTCATCCCATACTCAACACAATTGCTTATGCATTTAGAGCAGATTTTATCTGGAAATTTAAATTACTACTGGCCACTGTTTTGGAAACATCTGTTTTACTCATGTCATGTAACTCAAAACTATCTGAAAATGCACTGACAGACATTTGGATCAGATTGTGTGATGGTTCAAGGTGTATAAGCCATTGAGATTGGTTTAAATTTCTCCGTGGGGCAGGAAATGACTTCCCTGCAATCTTGTCTTTAATTATTTTTTTTTAAATCCTATGAGATTGAAGCAGTTCAAGCATCCATCTGAGTCTGAGCATACAAAAGTCACTGTTCCAAAACAGGGATAAAGTAAACCAATGCAAGCAAAGTTTAACCCAATGCAGAGTATTGCCCTGGTTTAACTAAATCAGTGCAACATCATATCTTCAGTTAAACTGGTGCAACTGTTGTGTATAGATCAGGACTGAAAGAGTGGATCTTTCCATTTACAGCTTCAGGGTATGGCTACACTTGGAAATGTGCAGCGCTGGGAGCTACAGCTGTGGTCGTACAGCTGTGTAGGAACAGTGCTGCAGTGTGGCCACACTCACAGCTACCAGCGCTGCAGTGTGGCCACATTTGCAGCGCTGTTGGGAGTGGTGCATTGTGTGGCAGCTATCCCAGCGTTCAAGTGGCTGCAACATGCTTTTCAAAAGAGGGGGGGTGGGGGAGTGTGACAGGGAGCGTGGGGAGACAGAGTGCGGATTTTTGGAGCAGACACTGTGAGCCCCCTGCTTGCAAATTCTGGCCATTTCCCCACCTCTCTCAATCACTCTTAAATGTAAAAAGGCTTCAGACCAGATAAGCAGCTTCTCCGACGGACTCCCTCCCCCCTGCCGTGCGTTGTGTCTCCTCAGCAAACAGCTGTGAGCATCTCAAAGCTCGGCTCGGCGCTCGCTGGAGCAAAGAGCAGCTGTGTTGGTAGCTCCGGGGATACCATCTGGTTTTTGTAGACAGGAATTCTGGGATACCTTTAATACCCTGGAGGCCATAACAGCACTGGGAGTGTCCACACTGAGAGCAGAGCTGCATCACCAGCGCTGGATTCGCTACATCCGTAGCAGACCAGGAGTACAGGCAGCGCTGCAGCCAGGAGTTGCTGCGCTGGCTGAGCTTTGTAGTGTGGACACCAAGTAAGTTGCAGCCGCTGTAACCCCTCACCAGTGCTGCAACTTGCAATGTAGCCAAGCCTCAGAGACAAGTTTCCCAAAAGCAGCAGAGTCACTAAAGCTCCTGTTACTGGGGAGGAAAGGAATAATGCCCGATCCTGCAAGTGTTCTCTGGGCAGATCCTGGCACATCACAAAGCTCCATTGATTTTCTCTGGGCTCTCTGCATAGGTGCAGTATCCACTGGACCTAAGGACTAGTCTACATGCAGATTTGCACTGCTGTGTTAAACATTGAGGTTAAATCAGTATAAATCTGATTTCAGGAGACTTCACTCAGTTTGAGTACATATTTGTTTAGCTTAGGGCTAGTCTGCACCGGCAACGCTAAAGCACTACACTGCAGTGCTTTAACGTGCTTTGTATGGTCCTGATGCCTGGCTACCACCTCCACGAGGGCGTGGCTCCCAGTGCTGGTGTCCTGTCTAGACTAGTGTAGAATGGGTTCCTGTCTGCATCCTGTATCACTTGCCAACCGATATTGCCCTGGCCTCTTCTTTGTCATTCATGTTGAACGCATTCTACAACAATAGCATTACCTCACCTTTTGGGCGAAGCCAGACCTTTTGCACCTCCCATTTGTGTAAACATTGCTGTGCCAATTAGAGGCGAACACACACAGTTTGGGTCTGTCCACTATGACACTTCTGTGATGTCATAGTGGTATTTTAGGGGTTGCCTGCCATGTGCAGGCAGAGGAGAGAAAACGTGTCCGTGTATCCCGTGTATGCCGTGTATGCCGTAACCGAGCCTGATCAACTCGAAGCCTCTCTTCTCAGCTCACGTGTTTCAAATAGAGCTTCTACGTTTGCCGGTCGTGATGTGTGGTTGTATTTGTAAGTATCAGTATTACTAAATGCTGCATTTGTTATAAAATTGTTAGTAGAAATATTTTTAGGCATTGTGTGTTTAGGTTTTTGTAACTCTATTAGCTATCAATAAGCTGCTCTCTACCCCTTGTAACTATCCCCAATAAAATTTTAAATTGATTGATTTTAGTTGTGTGTGTGTGTGTGTGTGTGTGTGTGTCTGCGTCTCGTGACCCATACTCTCCTTGCATCTCTTACCTATATAGTCTGTTGCCACGTGCAGCCTGGTAAATAACAGGCCTGCATTTTTTTTTGCCCCTGCAAATACGTGGCAATCTTACATGGCGTCACGACCAGGATGCAGGGGAGTTGCCATGCCCGGGCACCTGCAGACCGCGCAGACAATGAAACTGAACAGTTCCAACATTTGCAGTTTCACCTTTATAGCAAAAATTCACTGATCCAGTAATGGATGGATCTGTTCCTTGACTTGGGAAAAACTCAAAAGGCTATACTGTACCATTAACCCTGGCAGATACAGGTTGCCTCCTTCGGTGCCACTGAGCTTTAGGTGTCAGCCAGCGATTGTTCCCTGCAGCCTCAGTGCACGGAGGCGGTGAGAACCTCGTGCTGCAGATCCCTCTCAGCTTTGGAGAGAATGTAGCCGCATTGTAAAAATCCGGAGTACCGTTTCCAAATTGATTCCCCACCTCGGGTAATACCTGCTAATCCGCACGCAATTATTATGCCAAATGATAAAAAAATTAAATTTATTAAGAAAACCATAAAATTGCGACCGCGATAAATATAAATCTGAGAAGTCCTCAGAAGAAAATTCAAGTAAATGGTCAGGTGAAGCCCTAACTGAGAAAGAAAGGGTAAATTTGTGATGGGTGATGAATTGTTGACTATACGCTTGTAAAAGTGAACCTGAAATGGGTAACTGTGATTTGCTGGAAGTAGCTCAGGGTAGTGAAAAAAGCAGCAGCTTGTCTGTTGGGAGTGCAATGTGCTGGTAAGCTTATGGCTGTGTCTAGTCAGCAGTTTGGGAAAACAATAGTGGAAGATGAGTGTCCCTATCCCTTACCTGTTTCCTATGTGGAAAATTGTAACAGTGAAGGAATGTGCCTGTGTCTGTTAGGGGTATTGACTTGCCTATGGAGGAAGCTACCTCTGTCTCCAAGCAGTTGTCTGTAAACAGCCCTGTGTCTGGGACAAGGGAAATGAAATCCAAGTTGTGTGTCTGGTGAAGGAGAATGTGTCTCCAGCTTTCTGTGTCTGTGAGCAAACAGAAGGTGCTTCAGCCTGTGATGGTTAAGGGTAATTCAGTTGTCTCAGAGTTGGTTGTAAATACAGCTAAAGCCCAGGAAGGGAATGGTCCTGAGTTCCTGTCTGCTGGGAAGGAGCACTGTAACTAGGTTGCATCCAGTTTGTGTCTTAGCAAAGTTGGAAAGAGTGTAGCAGCTCTGTCTAAGCAGATGATACCTAGCCAGGGCAAGGAGAGCAGAAAGGTGATTTAATTGTGTACCCACTGACAGTTTAACAACTTGTACAAGAGGAAATAATTCTAAACTTGTGTGTGTTGAGCCTAACTTGCAGGTTGCCAGTGACTATAGGAAAGTTGCCAAGGGGAAGAGAGACCTCTAATTTTCTAGGAGTCTATGAGTTTGCCTGAAAAGAAATTGTGTAGGAATCTGCTAATGGCCAAAATAATTCTGAATGTAAGTAAGACCAGAAAGAATCTGTTGTGGCTCAGGGAAGTGTTCCTTTAGAGCAAGCCTAGGTGAAAAGGGTAAGGCAGAAGTTCTGAGAGGGTGAATTGTTGCTTAGAAAAGCTGCTAAGGAAAGAAATCCTCATGGTAATCTGTGCAAGCAATTTACTGCAGCTAAAGGTGTGAAAGTGATTTAATCAAGGAAGTTTTAGTTCCTAACAGCCAAAAGTTTCCGTTGTTAATGGATCCACTGACTTTCCTGTTGAAAATCCAGTGGGTAGCTTTGAGAAGGTCTCAAATAGAGTAGAAGTGTTACAAAAGTAAGCAGCCTGTAATCAAGTGGCTGTGTGTGTGCGTGGCCAGCTTGTTGAAAAACAACGTTGTTGAAACAGAAATGTCTTCATGCTAGTGTCTGTGTTAATGCAAATTACCTGACTAGCAGGAGAAGAAAGACTTGCTAATAGCTGTGAGTACAAAGAGCCCACCCCCTCAGCCAGTGAATTTGGTTAAGCGAGAGAAAATCAGGGTTTGTCCTGCAGGACAGGAAGAAAGAGAAGACTAAATTGCAAAGGAAGCCACAGGTTACCCTAAAATGCCCAAACTCCAATGGTGTTGATCCAAGGGTCTGGCATGACAACATGATTGTAACTGGAACTTGCAATTAATTTGTTGTTATCGCTAATGGTGATTTTTGCAACTAGTGTGTTGCTGTTACAAGAATTGTAAGAATGTACAGAAGCAGGAATCCTGCTGCAAAAGCAGATCCAATCCACTATTTTCTAACTAAGTTTACCTTGAGTCTGTAAAGAGATTCATCCTGTTATGAACATGACTTGATAAACCATTTCTGTTATACACTGATATGGCTTCTAACCCAAGCCTCTGGCCATCGAGAACCTAACGGCCAGCAAGTGCCCTAACACCTACTCAGTGGCTACAGTGCCCCCAGTGACAACTGTTCATCATAACTGGCTCAGCAATAATTGTTAATAAACAAACTAATGCCCCGAGCAGGCTCGTATTATTCTGTTTTACAGTATGCTGCTCTCCCTCAAACATCTTTGCCCACGGAGCCCTTAGGAGAAGGTGGACTACAAACTTGGTTCGCCACCTACTGGGTGGAGGTCAGCAGAAACCAGTCCCTGTCAGCGCTTAAGTCCAGAAGATTGCCTTGTTTGCTCCACTCAGTTCTCACCTAAATATCCATTACCCTTTTCAATTGTACAAGAGTTTATAACTTTTCGTCATTTAATATATCTAGTGTAAATTGTTCTTCACAATTTAATTTCTTATGTGTTTCAGTTCTTAATGATTCAAGTCAAAGTAATCATAGCTTTCCTTTAATTAAGGGTATTACAGTTCCAGCACCTCATTGTTGGGTTTTTTTGTAATAGTTTAACCCCAGCCCCTACTTGGGTTGGTGCATATTTTAATTGTTCTATGTGAAGTTTCTCTTATGCTAATACCTCCTTAACTAAACCACTACTCTTAATTTTACCTACCCCCCCCCCGTCCCATTAATTGTTTTATCGTTTTTTTGATCATGATATTTTTTTTGGAACCTTCTATACCTCCCTAACACATAGTATCTATTTCATGCCCTGCATATGCATCATGCTAAGGCTGCATGTATCAAATCGCACATCCACCTTTATTCTGCACCAATAATGGCGGAGCCATACCACAGTTTCATCCTAAACTGCCATTTGGAGTGCAGTGATGTTGCATTTGCTGTGCTTCTCCCTCGCATCCTCTATTGTTAGTTTTAACCCTGTTGGTATATGATGTTACGTGATCAATGCTGTTTCAATCCCTTGGCTATTGAAACGCTTGCTAATACTACGGCAAGGGCCTCTCCTTAGTTAATCAGCAGTTAAATTCCCTTGCTCAATATAGTGTTCAAAATAGATTATGATTCAATTTGTTGCAATTTTCTCATTTTTTACTAAATTTGCTGAAGTATATCCAATTTGCTGATAAATGTTGTGTTTCTTTGCCATCTATTTCTCCTAAATTTGTCCTCAATTGTTAAAGACCTGCAAACGTTGAGCTCTACTGTCAGAGAGTCACGAGAGACCTTCCAGTTTTGGTCATGGCTCAATTGGCTTGGCCTTGCGCCCTACAAATCCTATTTCCAATCCCTGTTTGTGTCCCTTCTGGTTGGCTCACTCTTCTCTGTCTCGGATGTGCCTTCATAAAAGCCTGCATTCACAAGTTTGTTGCCTCGGCCTACATCGCTTCCACCCCGAAGCGCACTCCCTCGTAGGTGGGAATGAAGAGTCGGACTCGGAAGTTAGGTTTTTGGCCAAACTATCTCGGCCAGGCACGGGGCATGTTAGAATGGGTTCCTGCTGCTCCTGTATCACTGCCTACGGTATTGCCCTGGCCTCTTTTTGTCATTCAGTGTTGAACGCATTCTACAACAATATGCATTACCTCACCTTTTGGGGGCGAAGCCAGACCTTTTGGCACCTGCTCCCTATTTGTGTAAACATTGCTGTGCCAATAGAGGCGAACACACACAGTTTGGGGTCGTCACTATGACACTTCTGTGATGTCATAGTGGTATTTTAGGGGTTGCCCTGCCATGTGCAGGCAGAGAGAGGAGAAAACGTGTCCGTGTATCCCGTGTATGCCGTGTATGCCGTAACCGAGCCTGATCAACTCGAAGCCTCTCTCTCAGCTCACGTGTTTCAAATAGAGCTTCTACGTTTGCCGGTCGTGATGTATTGGTTTGTATTGTAGTACAGTTATTACTAATGCTGCATTTTGTTTATAAATATTGTAGTAGATATTTTAGGCATTGTGTGTTTAGGTTTTGTTAACTCTATTAGCTAATCATAAGCTGCTCTCTTACCCCTTGTAACTATCCCCAATAAAATTTTAAATTGATTGATTTTAGTTGTGTGGTGTGTGTGTGTGTGTGTCGCAGTCTGCCTCGTGACCCATACTCTCCTTGCATCTCTTACCTATATAGTCTGTTGCCACTGCAGCCTGGTAAATAACACCCACGAGGGGCGTGGCTCCCAGTGTGCGTGTCCTGTCTAGACTAGTTGTCATGGTATAATTCCCCACTTGAACCTTAGCGTCCAAAAGATGGGTACCAGCTGAATTCCTCTAAGCTTAATTACCAGCTTAGAACCTGTAGCGCTGCCACAACCAGGAGTTCCAGTGCCTGGTACACTCTCTGGTCCCCCAAAACCTTGCCTGGGGACCCACAAGACCCAGAGCCTCTGGATCTTAACACCAGGAAAGTAAACCCCCCCCACCGTTGCCTCTCCAGGCTTCCCTCCCTGGGTTACCCTGGAAGATCACTGTGATTCAAACTCCTTGAATTGTAAACAGAGAGGAAAATGCACCTTCCCCCCGCCTCTTCTCTCTCCCCCTCCAGACTTTTCCTGAGAGAGAGAGTAATCCTGACACGAGAGGAAATTAGCTCTCTCTCCGCCTCCCTCCTTTCTCCCCACCAATTCCCTGGTGAATTCAGACCCCATCCCCTGGGGTCTCACACCAGAATACAAAAAAACCAGGTTCTTAAACAAAAACTTTAATTAAAGAGAGAAAAACAGTAAAATTATCTTTGTAAATAAAATGGATTAGGTACAGGTTTTTCAGCTATAGACACTGGGAATACCCTCCCAGCCTAAGTATACAAGTACAAATTAAATCTTTTCAGCCCAATGCACATTTGAACTCCTTCCAGCCAATGCACATTTGCAAATAAAGAAACAAACATAAGCCTAACTTGCCTGATCTACCTAGTACTTACTATTTTAAACTTATAAGAGCCTGTATCGGAGAGATTGGAGAGAAACTTGGTTGCACATCTGGTCACTCTCAGAACCCAGAGAGAACAACAACCAAAAACTAACAGCACACACACAAACTTCCCTTCTTCAAGATTTGAAAGTATCCTGTCCCCTGATTGGTTCTCTGGTCAGGTGACAGCCAGGCTTACTGAACTTGTTAACCCTTTACAGTGAAGAGATTTAAGGTACTTCTGTTCTGTTAACTCCTACTATCTATTTATGACTAGTACTTTAGTGCTGAAACTTGCAGCGCTTAGGGGTGTTTTTTCACACCCCTGAGCGAGACAGTTGCAGTGCTGTAAATTGCTAGTGTAGACAAGCCCTTAGTTTTAGGCCTTTACAAATCATGAAGCAAAGAAGGCAATTTGTTTTTCCTTTTTCAGGTTTAGCTTAGTTAAGCTAAATGGGTGCAATGTGTGTGCATGGACAGGACTCTAGTATAGACAATACCAGGAATGTAAATTCTGATCTTCCCTGGGTTTGCAGGAGGACGTCCTGGATGTCTCCTAACATACATATTATAAGCTCTAACACCTTAATTGAAGGGGTGGGGGTGTTGAGTATTTAACAAAGGCATCCTTTTTCTAAAACATACATTAGGGCTTGTCTACACTGGCACTTTACAGCGCTGCAAGTTTCTCATTCTGGGGTGTGAAAAAACACCCCCCCCCCTCCCCGAGCCCTGCAAGCTTCAGTGCTGTAAAGTGCCAGTGTAGACAATTAGCTCCCAGTGCTGGTAGCTACTCCCCTCGTGAGGATGGGGTTTTTTATAGCGCTGGGAGAGCTGTCTCCCAGCACTATGCCGTGACTACACAGCCACGCTTTAATGTGTCTAGTGAAGACATGCCGTGAGTCACTGACGTTTAAATAGGTGTTAAAATAGAGTTTTAAATGGTCTGATTAAAAATCGCCTTTGCTTTCATTTGCTGAGCCTTTAGTCTTGTGATTTCATCCTTTAACTACTTCTCCAGTTATCATGCAATTCTCCAGTCTAGAGAGAAGCTGAATTTCTAAAGTAAAACTCAAGTGGTGGAAGGTGGGGAAACCTTAAAAATATATAGACTTTTATAAATCATGAAGCCAAAAAGAACAACTTGTTTTTCCTTTGCAGGTCAACTTTAATTCAGTGTTCAAGTGATCTACAGGGCCTAGTGTGGGTTGAGGTGAATTTCACCCCAATGACTGTTCTCCCAGGTGATTGAGGTCGGCAGAGGTCCAATGTTAGGCCTTGATACTGCACTGAGATCTGCTACTATGGGCACCTGTGCTTGTGTGGAGTCTTGGGACTCTGCAGGCATAGGGGTCTGTTCTAGTTGACCCCAGTGCAGGATTGGGGTCCAAGTGTTTTAGATTTCCTGACATTGGTCACAGTGACTCAGGGTAGAAATTCTCTAATATGCAAGCAAAAGCGAATCATGTAAGCTAGATACGTTTTAAGGAATAATGTAATCTAACAGTGCTGAGCGGAGAATGGTGATTCCGTTTTGTGGAGGATTTTGTGATTTCAGAATTCGGTTTTGTTCCAGTTTGGAATGAAAGCTAACAGTTTTAAAATTCTCACCCAAGTGGAACTATTCTTCTGCACCCAGCTTTACTGGGATCCCAGCCTCTGGGGCAATTTGCATTGGGGGCTACCACAGAACAGGGCATCCTGGAAGCCTAGGAAGTCCAGATTCAGAGGAAGCCTGCTTGGCAGCCTGCTGAAGGGCCTGAGAGCTGGGACTCCCAGGGCTTCTGGGTGCTAAGGATGTGGAAGCCCAGAAATCTGGGTTTCTAGGTATTCAGCTCCATCAGCCCACCAAGCAGGTTGCCAAGGATCCAGACAGGCAAGATGACAGGTTTCTGAGGGAATTTCATCAAAATAGATCCAGTCTTGTGGAACATTTTAAATGTTGATGAATTGACAAATATTGACAATTTCATGGAAAATTTTCTGACCACCTCTATATTTTAAGTGAACCTAACACAGGGGTCTCAAACAGGTGGCCCGCAAGCTCTTCCCTGCGGCTCACCAAGCTCCTCGCGTCCCCCACCCCATTACTTCCTGTCACCGACAAAGTTCCCTGCCCCTCCAAGTTATTTTCTGTGGCCGCTAAGCTCCCCACATGCTGCTCCCCAGTGTTTGGGGCTGAGTGTCTCCCCTGCCGCTGCCTGCTGCCCCCACGCACCTCCCTCCATTGTCCCCTGGCCTCCACTTGCTGCCCCCTCACTGCCCTGGAGCCTGCAGCTCACGCTGACTCCGCTGGGCTATGCCGGCTTCTGGCATCACCTGCTGCCGCAGGCTTCTAGTACCCCCCTCCACTAGAGCCAGGGTAGGCTGCCCTTCCCCTGCCCTTCTGCCCTAGTCCTGAGCCTCTCCAATGCCCCAAACCCCTCGTCCACAGCCCTCACTCCTGCACCCCCACCTATCCCCAAACTCCATCCCAGAGCCTGCACCCCACCCAAACTCCCTCCCAGAACCTTAGGCAGGTGGGGGCAGAGTTTGGAGGAGGACAGGTTCTGGGCACCACCAAAATTTCTACAAACCTGCCACCCCTGGAAGAGGTGGAGCAGGGGTGGAGTAGTGATGCAGCCCAGTGCGGGGTGGGAGCTTTAACAGAAGTAAATCTAAGTGCGTGTTTTGTCCTTTGAGTGAGGTGCATTACTGAGTGTATGTATTGTATTAAAACTGCTTGGAAGTGACTTTGTCAAAAAAAAAAAAAAAAGAACAGGCATGGAAGAAAAGAGTTTTCCAAGACACTGAGAGAATTTTATATTTTTTCACTGAGGTAAAAGATAAAATTCAATGCCTTATTTGTCAGCAAACTATTGCTGTTCCCAAGGAGTATAACATGCGTCGGCACTGCAACACGATGCACTGTGAAAAATATGATGCATTCACCGGAAAAATCTGAGAGGGAAAAAGTTCAGCAACCTTTTACAGAAGGCTTATTCATAAAAGAATGTCTTATGAAGGCCAGCAAAATTTTATGTCCTGACAGGAAGAAAGTTTTTGAAGGCATAAGCTTGTCTGCCAATACAGTTGCCTGCAGGATAACGGATTTAGCTGATAATGTGCAAAAACAATTGATTCAAATGGCAAAAGAATTCAAAGCATTTTCAATTGCTCTTGATGAGAGTACAGATGTATCAGATCGCACAGTGTGCAGTGTTCATTAGAGGTGTGGATTGCAATTTGAATATAACTGAAGAATTGTTAGACTTAATGCCACTGAAGGGTACCACAACAGAACATGACATTTCAAGGACTGGAAGAGTGCATTGAAAAAGCTGTGCTGCCATGGAACAAACTCATATCTTTGGCTGTGGACGGTGCGCCATCAATGTGCTCAGAAAACATTAGTGTAGTTGGATTATTGAAGACCAAACTGAACAGCCTCAATATACCAGGAATTAGCTTCACTAGTATACATTGTATACTAAGCCCTGTGTAGAAAAAGTCTACAAATGAAGGAAGTTATGGATATAGTTGTTAAAACTGTTAATTTTATACATGCACAAGAGCTGAATTACAGACAGTTCACTTCTTTTCCAGCAAATATGGATTGCAAATATGGGGAACTTCTGCATCACACTCGTTAGATGGCTGAGTCATGGAAATGTTTTGAAGGGTTTCTTTGCACTTGAAGGAGATTGATTCCTTCACGAAAATGAAAAACATGGAGGTTCCACAGCTTGCTGATTCCACTTTTATCTGCAACCGTGCTTTGCTAACAGATGTAACTGATCACCTGAATGCACTAGACTTGAAACTTCAGGGTAGAAAACAGGTAACACAGATGTATGACAGTGTTAAGTCATTCAAAGTCAAGCTTACTTTGTGGGGGAAACATCTGATTGCTAGCAATTTGGTCCATTTTTTGACTCTGAATTCCTTAGGAAAAGTTGAACCCAAATCCTTGAAAGAATATGCAGAGATCCTTTCTAACTTACACACACGGTTTGATGTGCGGTTTAAAGATTTCAAGGCACTTGAACCACATTTTCAACTTTTTTCCACACCATTTGCTGTTGAAATTGACTATGTTGCAGAGGAAATGCAGGCGGAGTTAGTGGAGCTTCAGTGTGACACCATTTTGAAGCTGAAGTAGACAGATGTTGGAATTCCAGAAATCTACAGATTTCTTTCACAAGACAGATTTCCCATGTTGTTCTCTGCTTCCGCAAGGGTAAGGGCAATGTTTGGAAGTACAAATATATGTGAACAGTTTTTTTTTCTCTTTCATGAAGATTAACAAATCTGTGTTAAGGTCAAGACTCACTGATGAACATTTTAAAGCAACACTGACATTGGTTTAGTCTCAGGATATCAAACCTAATGTTAATGCAAAATGCTGCCAGCTAAGTGGCCAAAAATGAAGTGACTGTCAGTCAAAATTAGCACTGACTTTTCACATTACCGTTAAAGAAGTTAATAAATTGACTTTTCATACTATATTTCAATACTGTACTACTATATTACTTTTTTTTTTTTCTGCCTCCCTCCAGGCGCTTCCTGCTGCCAAACACCTATTGGTGGCACTTAGCACTTTCTAGGAAAGAGGGGGGAGCAGGTAGAGAAGAGATGGGGCAGGAGTGGGGCCTCATGGAAGGAGTGGAGTGGGGGCAGTGCCGGGGGGCTGCGAGGGGGTGTGTCAGTGATGCGGTCCTCAGGCCAATGCACTAGTCCTCATGTGGCCATTTGAGTTTGAGACCTCTGACTTAACAGGATGGCTAGTCAGGTTGCACCCTCAGTCCTAGTGAAGTGGGGGAGGGAGGAACGGGCCTGATGAGATGGAAATGTTTGACAGTTAGAAAAGGGAATGACACTAGCTCACACTGGATGAGCATCCTTGCGAGTTCATGAGACACAGATTGGGCTATGGGGTTCAGAAATGTATGTTTATGCTTTATATTGCCTCTGTTTCAAAACTTTCTAACACTACAAATGACGTCTTATGAGCCAGACTGAACTATTGAATTTCTATATATTCCTCTTTATATCAGATAGCCTCGGCTGTATGATATAGCCTTAAAAAAAAAAAAAAAGGCTGTAACTACCCCCATCGCTTTGTTTGCCTTCATTCTATAGAAAAGTGTATTTTCGGAGGATTTCCAGAAGACACAAATATCCAAAACAAAACCAGTCCACTGGGAACAGGGCTGTTCTGACCCCATTAGCTGGGTTGAGCCTTTGAAGCATAGTCCCCAGCACCTGTTGAAACTGTTCTCGTTCCACGACATCCTGGACGCATGTTCCATTACTGTGCCACTCTGAGGACTACAGACCTTGAACACAGTTGAATGACTACCTGGAGCTAGCTGAGAGTTGGAGGTTTTGCGAGGCTGGAGAAAGCATCAGAGACAATATAGTTCTTTTTTCTATTTTTGAACCTATTTTTGCACTAGTCTACTTGGTCATTGACCCTTAATTGCCATCTAAACAACAGAGGACTTTTGCAAAGCAAAATCATTGTTTAATTTTGTGACTCCTCCTCTGTTTAGAGATTACTTTAAACCCCAGCTTTTGTTATAGAATGCAAAGGAGAGTGAAAGTCACTTATGGGAAAGAATTGCTCTGTTTTCAGATCAACACCAAAGTACTGATAGTCAATGAAAACTATTCTGGAAGGTCATTGTTTTTTGATTTGACTATCACTTTAGGTGATTCACCTTTGTTCACAGTGAACGAATGAGGAGTAGGTTTTATACACCTGAAAGAAGTGTGGAACTTAGATTAGGTCAGGAAAAGGGCATCGGCATAAAAGAAGGCTAGACAATTAGAGTGGGAGACAGACAATGTTAGGGCGGGTTTCAGTGGTAGCCGTGTTAATCTGTATCAGAAAAAAAAAAATTCCTTGTGGCACCTTAAAGACTAACATTTTATTTGGGCTTAAGCTTTCGTGAACTATAACCCACTTCACCAGATGTATGAAGTAAAAAATACAGGAGCAGGTATAAATACATGGAAGGATGGGGGTTCCTTTACTAAGTGTTAGGTCAGTCTAATGAGAGAAATCAATTAACAGCAGGATACCAAGGGAGGAAAAATAATTTTTATTTATTTATTTATTTATTTTACAACTGCAGGTGCCAGGTAGTGGCCGGCTATGTGTCGCCACTGCTGCCCACCCACTGACCCTTTATATGCTCCCCCTCTCACTGTCCTCTCCCTGCTTTGCCCCATCACGCCCCCCCGCCCACTCCTGCTGCTCCTGTATATCCCCCCCAGCAGGGTGTGTCCAGCTCCCAGTACTATGCAGAGAACCAGCTCCTGGTTGGCACACTCAGCTCACCAACAGTCTGTCCAGCAGGCTCCTCCCTTCCCCCACTGCCTCTGGCTAGGCTGGCGCCCCACTGAAGCCCAAGACCCTCCAGCTCGGGGCACTAGCCAGGAGGAACTGAGCTCTGCATGTGCCAAAGCCCTGCACAGCGCTGGTATGGGGAAGCCTCTCCCCACTCAGCTAAGCTGTGGAGTGGTGGGGGGAAGAGTGATTTCTAGCCTGTTCACACCCTGAACCTGCAGGCTCCACAGCAGCCCCCTGGGCAGGGGCTCAGCACTCTCTTCACTGGCCCCTGCAGTCAGATTCCCTGGGCCCTAGTGCAGAGTGCATCCTTAGGGCTTAACCCCTTCCTGCCTGTGCTGTAGTCAGGGGTCTGGTGGTGGCTGGGTTATATCAGTGGCCAGCAGCAGCCCCATGTGTTGCCTCTGGGAGATATGGCACCAGGTGGCAGGAAAGGTGGGTTCATCCTGGAGGCTCAGCCAGGCATGGAAGGGAGGGTCAGTCCATCACACACATACACTCCCCATGTGAGAGAAGTGTACGGGAGTGTGTGTGTGTGTGTGACCGACCTCTCCCTGTGTAAACCCTAAAGCCTTAAAGATAAGAAGGTAAATAAAAAGAATTCAGCTATGCAGTATTTCTTTTTAATGGAGGTGCAGTCAACATGATGTTAATTTGAATATTTGTAGTGCATAGTCCTGACTGATTGCTGTTGAAGTTGTTTGAATATAAGTAATTTTACTAGGTTTCCCGTATTCAGCATAGGGAAATATGGTCACCCTACATCCAGTACAATGAAGCCCTGAGCTCAGCTGGTGCCTACGGATGTTAACATAGTACAAATAAAAATAAGTAAGGAAATATTATAAATCTAAAGATAATTTTGGTGTCCTTGGCAAGCCCAGCTGAATGGGAACAGCCAGTCCTATACAAGGGGGAAAAATCTCAAATCTCAGCTCCATAAAGTTAGTTTCTTCCTTTTCTTTTGGGAGGTGGGACTGGAAGGGCACTGAACCCCAGGACAGAATGTACCCCAATAAATAAATACTATGAATTACAAAAAGCCCCAGCATCCGCCTCAGGCACTTCATGGGAATGCCTCAAAAAAGGCCACATATTAAAGCTTCATTGGAATTCATTACCGTCCTTACTTCCATTAAGAGAGATTTAATCCTTACTCTGAGCGAAAGGAACACACACACAACACAGAGAAAGGTTTAGCACAGACCTTTGTCCACAGACCTTTGACAAAGCCCCTTTGATGGAAATGTTGGCCCTTTCCTGGGTTGTATGTGTTACTTTTTCTTGGAATAGGAATTGAGTGCTGCTTATTGGAAGGAAACTGGTTTCAGTGATGCTTTCTTGAATAGATGCATTCTGTTTTCTGCAAAGCTAGATGATAACATGCTCACAGGTATTTTTGCCCTCTCCTTCAATGAGTGGAGGGTAGCAAAAAAAATCTATTTTTGCAGGAAGTTGGCCAGGGAGTGAGGGATGGCAGTTTGCAACAAGCTCATTCCCAACACCTTTTTCTCAACCTTAGGGAAGCCTCTCTGGGAACTTTTCCCTGGAAATTGGGCTCCTTGTGCCAGGTGGGTGGGGATTTGTGTGCCATTGTTTCTTTCTAAACCATGTGGGAGTTTTTTTGGCATCAATTAATGCTGCCCTTGCCAGCATTAGCCTGGTTTCCCCTTCCCCCTGAGCATGCCCCATAGATAGGTCTTTCTGCTATCCCCAACATGGTAGAAGTTACGGAGGGCTACAGTTCACAATCTCACATGGATGGATTGTTTGAACTGAAATAAAAAATGGCCTCTGATGAAATCTTGGTGAGTTAGGTTAGAGTTTTATGTTAACTGCAGAAGTGACTTGTTAAAGTGTCCAAATACTATTCTGCACAAACAAAGAATTCTCAGGCTATGATTAACTTTATTTCATGCGGAGGTAGAACATACAAATCTAGGCTCTTTCATGGAACAGTACATAATAATACCAGCCCTGTAGCAGGGAGAGCATGCCACTGCTGGATTATCTGCAGTAAACCTGCTTCAGAGAAGTTCAGTAACAAATACTTATTTACTGCCACCATTAGGAGTGCTGTGAATCACAGACATTCAGATAAGCCTGTACGGGCTTCAGGTGCTCATCTCTGCTGCTGGCCACATGAAACTCAATTTGTTTGTTGCAAATTTAGCACCTGTTCCACATCAGGCTTGAATGATAGGGTGAGTGGAGCTAAGTGTCCTGAGATTTACAGAATTAATGATCTACAGACTCCAAAATCCTCAGACAGCCTTTAAGAGACTTAACAGGATTTTTTGAGAGGAGAGACGGGGCGAATTCCTAGCTCTTCAAAGAGTAAATAGGATCTAAGGGAAAAATGAGTTTCTGTTGGTTTGTTATTTCAAAGGGGACTTAGGTAGATAACAGAGATGACATTTGCATGGCTGCCAGCCTGGAAAAACTTTTGGGTGGGTTGTAAACAACAATCATCTTAAAGCTGGAATGTAAACAGAATGAAAAGTTCCTAGAACATATTTATAAATGCCTAGAGTCTGCATGAGGGTGAAGTTACATCCCTGGTTTGCTACTGCTGGTCTTTGTGCTTCCTGCAAAGGAGACATGATGTGACCCCCCCAAATGTGTGTTGTAAAGTTGTTGCTCAAGCCAGAAAAGAACCATGCTTGGCAAGCTTGAAGGAGAAAGCACCATCACTTGGCAACTGCCCTTCTCCCACACCCATGGGGGCGAGAATGTTTGACAAATGGCTGTGCAGAGGGTATATTCCCTTTGCAGTGTGTCTGGGGAAAAAATGAATAGAGGGAATGGGATGGAAGAAATAGGCAAAAAGGGCCTCTACACACAACAGGAAGACATTTGGTGAAGATGAGCTGCCCTCTGACTTTAAACAACAATCAGGCTCAGTCTAACTGAGTAAAACCCAAGCCCAGGCTCTCCCCACACACCTGGCCAACCATCCTCTTTATCAGGGGTGGGCAAACTTTTTGCCCTGAGGGCCACATTGGGGTTACGCAACTGTATGGAGGGCCAGGTAGGGAAGGCTTTGCCTCCCCAAACAGCTTGACCTCTCCCACTTCCCACCCCCCTCAGAACCCCCAACCCATCCAACCTCCCCTCTCCTTGTCCCCTGACCGCCCGCTCCTGGGACTCCCACCCCATATCCAACCACCCTCTGCTCCTCGTCCCCTGACTGCCACCTCCTGGGACCCCCCGCCCCAACTGCCCCCAGGATCCTGCCCCCTTATCCAACCCTCCCTGTCCCCTGACTGGTCTCCTAACCCCTATCCACATCCCCACCCCCTGAAAGGCCCCCCGGGACTCCCACTCCCAGCCCTCCGTGTTCCACATCGCCTGACACCCCCCCCCCGAGAATCCCCACCCCATCCAACTGCCCCATCCTTTCTGACTGCCCCCCAGGATCTGCCACTCCTTTACCCAATGACCCCCCTGCTTCCTTAGCAGCAGCAGGAGCTCTCAGCTACGACACTCGGCCAGAGCCACCTACACTCCCCATGCTGCCCAGCGGGAGCAGTGGGCCAGAGTCTAGCCCATGCAGTGGTGTGGCTGCAGGGGAGGGAGGACAGCGGGGAAGAGGCTGGGGATTAGGCTTCCTGGCTGGGAGCTCAGGGGCTGGGCAGGACGGTCCCACGGGCAACAGTTTGCCCACATCTGCTCTTTATGGACACTAAAAATCAGAATGGAAAGTGTCTATTTTAACAGATATTTATTGCATTTTCTTATCCTTGCTGGTATTTTGTAGGATTACAAAGAAGTAATCTGATTAAGTAACACAAAACTTGTTACATCTTGTGTTGAGATTTGGGCATAAACAGTGTTAGAGTTGGGGATATTATTTCCTGTTTGGATTCCTCAGGAAGATTCCTTCCTCGACGGAAATACTAGGCTTGGAATGGATGGAGAGGAAGAGTACAGTTTGTTTGAGTAGTATAGCAGTGTTCCTAGGTACTTAGAGACAGATCCTGTGGGGGCTTGATTGCCCTCAATTCGTAATAAAGCTAATGTTCATCACATTGGAGTTCTAGGACATTAAAGTTTGATCCTATGCCTATTTTAATCAATAAAAAGACTTCAGTGGAAGTTGGAGCAAATCTTTAATGCAGAAGGATCAAATAATCAAAATGAAAACACAGAACATTCTTAATTGACATAATGCTTGTAGATGTTTTCTTGCTGTTGTTGTTTTTGCCTTTCTAGTAACTTTGTACTTGTGGTGTGTTTTTTGTGGCCAGGTAGGGGAGCGGCAGCTAGCCAACAGTAAGATCCTGCAGGAAAAGACTTGGCATTCAGACATATTAAGTAGGCACTCAAAAAAACCCAACTCCATTTCCTTATATTTTGTCTTTTATAAAAACAAACACACTAATAGATGTGAGGAATAAAATTATGTAGAATCTGAGCTAGCGTGTATCCTATTGTGTTATACTGTATCGTATCGTGTGTGCTTATGGGAAGATGCCTTTATGTGCCATTATTTTACCGCCACTCCAGTACTGTATTTGACCCAGTCTTTTTTTTTTTTTTAACATCATTTGAATGACTGTGTAAAGCATAGGGTAATTTAATGTGCATCATTTTATAGAGTCTGTGAACTTTCTCAATTGATTTTTTTTTTATAGCAATTTCCCTGAAAGACATTGTGGGGTGAGAAGATGGTTAAGAGAATGATTGGTCACAATGACTTGGAGACTAAGAATAAAGGGTCTTTATGTTGCAATTAGAGTATTTCTCAAGCACATGGCAAATCCATAGCGTTGATCCTAGTATTGATAGCCATTCACATATGGCTCAAGTATTGTAATTGTGAGATGGCAGTGAAATCCAGTTGCATTTCAGTTGTGCTATTGAATTGTAATGTGCTTGATTTCTTATCTTAATTATATTTACAGTTTTGTTTTGTTTTTTGTTAGTCTCAGACTGGAACAATGCTTACAAGCTATAGAAGAACATTTGTTCCTTGAAGAGACTTAATGTTTGGAATCGAGCCAATCAACTAATCCATTTCTTTTCCAGAGAATAGGCTCTGTTCACCAAAGTTATCAACCAGAATCTCACAGTTAAGTATGACATGTGGGACTGTTTTTATAGCGAAGTAGCTCATGATGCTATACACTAGTAACTATTGTGTTGGCGTTTCTAGTAGAAACTCTCCTTTCAGAAGTTTATATCTCGGCTGTAAAAATGTGCTTCAGGTGGCTCTTTGGCATGGCAGATCCCCCCTGCTTAAGAGCAAGGACATCTATGTATCTATGGCAATATCTATGTATTTTTTCATGATAAGAAATTGAGCTGGAATTGAAAAGTGTGTGTATTGAGACAGTGTGGCCTAGTGGACAGAGCGCTGGACTGGGATTCAGGAGGCCTGTGTTCCAGTAGCACAGCCAGAACTAGTCTGATGGGTGAACTTGGGTAAGTCACTTCACCTCTCCGTATCTTGGTTTCTCCATCTTTAAAATGGGGATTATGATACCTCCCTCGTAAAGTGCTTTGAGATCACTGAATGAAAAGTGCTAGATATTATTATTAAATGCTTAGGCCCTACTCCATTAGATAAATTTGTATCTGTCTAACTTAATTGATTTAATGATGCCAGTGTAAACCCCCAAAGCATGATTCAACCAGTGGACCAAATTCGATGACAAATCCTGGTCACATGCCACCTGAGGCAAGTTGCACATAAACTCTGCTTTACATCTTCTTAGTGTATGCTGGTATGATTTAATTCAATAAATTACCAAAGTAGCATTACCTTATTAAAAGACTTTATCCTGCAGTTCTTGCACTGTCCGTTGACTTGAATGTGAAGTTTGCTTACTCCCCTCATTGAGGGCATATGCCCGCTTTTTATTAACAAGGTTCACAATCTACAGGTCTTGATAGATTCCTGCCACTATTTCCAGGTAGCAGGAGTAGGCAAGAGACTTCCTCCAACCCTCCATGTGCCTGGTTGATCTGGATTTTATCACACTAGTGTATGAGTATTCTCCAGGCAGGATTACTACAGTGGGTTCTACTTGGGGCTACATGTGAAGACTACACAAAACAAATGCAGAACATGGCTGACACGTTCCTTAGCAGAATTTCCTGGATGGGGCCTGATCTGAAGCCTACTGACAGCAGCGGCTCCAGGCACCAGCAGTCCAAGCGTGTGTCTGGGGCAGCAAGCTGTGGGGGGAAGCCTGCTAGTCCCTGCGAGGGTGGCAGTCAGGCAGCCTTTGGCGGCTTGCCTGCAGGAGGTCCACTGGTCCCGTAGATTCAGCAGCAATTCGGTGGTGGTACGCTGAAGCCATGGGACCGGCGGACCTCCTGCAGGCAAGCCGCCGAAGGCTGCCTGACTGCTGTGCTTGGGGCGGCAAAAAAACTAAAGCCGCTCCTGTCTACTGAAATCAGAGTCTTTCTGCTGATTTCAGTGGTATTTGGATCGGGCCCTAACAGTGTATGACACCTTTACTCCCATAGACTTCTAGAGCTGGTTGGAAATTTTCTGAGGAAAATTTCAACTTTGCGTTGGAAAGCCAAAAACATGAAAACTGTTGTTTTTTTGGTTTGTTTTTCAGCCAAAAACTTTCAGGTTTTTTGATGAAAAATGTAATATTTTCTAGGAAAGTAAACATTTTATTTTGTTTAGTTGAAAACCCAAGTTTTGATGCAAAATTTTCAACCAGCCTTGAAGGGTTCCACTTTGTTTCTGGGTACAATTCTAAGTATTAATATAGAACTACAAAGTCCTACTTGGTTTGGAACTTGGCTTTCTTAGAGACCATTGCACTGTTCATGCTCCGTCTCAGAAACTTTGTTGAAACTGACTTGAGAGATGAGCTGCATATGCACAGAGGTTTAAGTTTTCCAAACTCCAAAGCAGCATCACCACTATTTAGCCTAGAACTATGCAGTGTAGATTTCAGTGCTCCAAAGTACGTAAGTTAGTGCAACACAAGACAGTGACTCTTACACCAAAGGTCCTGTCAAAGCTTCTACTGTATACTTTGTCCTGTGCTTAGAAATCATGTTATTCAAGAAAAGTATATGATACGCTAGTGAACTGATTGGTTTCTGACTGAATGGAGGTTGTTTTTCTAACTTTTACATCAATAAATAAGGTTCAGTTAACAGTAATCTAATTAGCTGGGTCTTGGTTTCATTTTGCACAATACATTTCAAGTTAGAGGAAAGTGATCCCTTACTGCTATGCAGCTGTAAATGCAACACCTAGGTATGTATACAGGTGGACAGCAAAAGCAGTCAACATTAATTTAGGCTAAATTGAAAAAACTGGGAGCCTAAATTTTTTACTTTTATTTGTTGATTATAATTTATTTAATAATTAATAATAGGTTCCAAATCCTCAAAGACCTGAAATAAGTTGCCTGATTTTCAAAATCAAAAACTGTTGACGTTAGTGGGAGTTTTGTCACTGTTTTTAATGGGAGCGGGATCAGACTCAAAGGCATTTTGTGAAACAGTTTTGTTTCGGTTGACGATTCTGTGCTTTAGAGAATCAGTAAGCAGCTTGTGCTCCATACAGAAATAATCTGTAAGAGCTACGGCACTTTTATTTAAGCACACTGCTAAACTGCTGGCATTGCACCTGCTATTTAACATTTTGAACTAGACAAATGTTCTAGCAAACTGATTATATTCATCCAAACAGAAAACGTTTCCAAACATTTTCTATTAAACAAGATTTTAAGAGTGGAAATTGTACATGTAGGTGACAGTAGCTCCTTGTGCCTCCGGAGGACCTGTTTGGGGTTGGCAATTTTAGCTCCTACCACATTTTGCTCTTTGAGCATCTTTGCCTGTGAATCTATTGCTGGCATTAACCACACAGACATAACCTAGTCACTATTATACTGCTACTGTTTAGTAGAGACGAACACGTATTCCAACAACTGAAGCGATGGGCTGGCATCCCCCATGTGAATTTAGCAGATGTCGCATGGATTGAAGATAATACAAAAACAAATATGCAAAGAATAGAGCTACACAGCAGGTAAATATTGTTTTTTCCATGCCCCACCCAAAGCAGTCAAACCAAAAATAGAGGTATAAAGGACAACGAAAACGCCTTCTTCAGTTTTAAAGACACAGTAACCTCATTTTCCATTGAGTTATAAAGGTGCAGCGCATTCAGTTTACTTCAAGAGTCTGATATCCACAAGGCTGTATGCTGATCTAGCAAGAGTATATCAGGGGAGTAACTCCTTTGAAATCAGTGCCGTTAGAATAGTGCAAGTGAGATCACAACCAGGTTCAGGAGTTAAGAGCCGATAACATTTTACAGTATATGCTGAAAGAAACTTCACTAAGTACCAGGCAATGTTGAGTTGCTAAGAAGCATAAAAGGTGCAGTAGGCAGCAGAGCTGTGGACTTTGGACCCTTTCATCACACCATCTGCTGCACTGAATGCAAGGCCCTTGCTAGGAAACTGCACTGCAGTTAGTCTGCCCCCGGCTTTCCCATGTGCAGGCAGCACTGCTCTGGTGAGTACAGCTGCTAGAAGGACATGGGCAGCCCAAAACTGGGAGCAGGCAATAGACAGAGCTCAGGCATTAACAAGTGCACCAAGTAAGGCAGCCTCAAAGGAAGTGCTGACAAACCAATCCTGCAAAATGGCTCGTAGGGGGGCTGAAGGGTCAGCCTTAGTAGAGGAGCAAATACCATAGTCTTGTCCGGGGAGACCAGCTGCCAGAGGGGTGAGGTATCGAAAGCCTAAAGGTACATGGAGATTGTGGGAATGTGACTCCACACATGCCAGTCAGACTTAGTACGCTCCTCTTTTTACATGGCTGCTGTGGCCGCTTCAGAGCAAGCACGAGGGATCCCACAAGTGAGCACACTGCTGCTGACCTTAGCTGCCAATCTGCCGGAGCAAGGTGTCTCGGCATCCGGATGCCACACACCTCGGAAATAGCACCTATCCCCCCAAGTGTGATATAGCTAGGGCCCTACCAAATTCTTGATCATGAAAAGCCCATGACGGATTGTGAAATCTGGTCTTTGGTGTGCTTTTACCCTGTCCTATTTCAGATTTCACAGGGGAGACCAGCATTTCTCAAATTGGGGGTCCTGACCCAAAAGGGAGTTGCAGAGGGTCACGAGATTATTTTACAGGGGTTGCAATATTGCCACCTTTACTTCTGCACAGCCTTCAGAGCTGGGCAGCAGGGAAATGGCAGCTGTTGGTCAGGATCTGAAGGCAGCACCTTGCCAGCAGCAGTGCAGAAGTAAGTGTGGCAAAATACCATACTACCCTTATTTCTGCGCTGCTGCCTTCAGAGCTGGGCAGCCAGAGAGTGGTGGCTGCTGACTGAGGGCCCAGATCTGCAGGCAGCAGCACAGAAGTAAGGGTGACAATACCATACCAGGCCATCCTTACTTCTGTGCTGCTGCTGCTGCTGCTGGCAGTGGCTTTGCCTTCAGAGCTGGGCTCCTGGCCAGCAGCTGCCGCTCTCCAGCTGCCCAGCTCAGAAGGCAGCACTGCTGTAAGCAACAGCACAGAAATAAGGGTAGCAGTACGGCAATCTCCCCTACAATAAACTTCTGGATCCGCCCCTCGCCCTCAACTTCTTTTTGGGTCAGGACCCCTACAATTACAACACCATGAAATTTCAGATTTAAATAGCTGAAATCATGAAATTTATGATTTTAAAATCCTATTATCGTGAATTTGACCAAAATGGACTGTGATTTTGGTAGAGCCCTAAGTATAGCAGTGGTAGAGGGATGGGGAGAAGTGGTAGCCAGAAGACATGCACAGAGGTCCCATAGCTATGGTGGAGCTAAGTCACAGGGGCAAGCATGTGCTGCTGCAATGGAGTGATCTCTGCTCTAGCTCTTTCTCTTTCAGCCGGTTGTTGGGTGGCTTTTGTGATGGCACTAGGACAGTCTGCAAGGCTGTGTGGAGTCTGGCTGTACACCACGCATTCCCCCCTTGTTGTAAAAGGGTCTGATCCTGCTCCCACTGAAGTCAATGGCAAAACTCCTGTTGGCTTCAGTGGGGTAGGATAAAATCTTTACTGCTTCTCAGGGTGAGGGTGACTGAAAGAAGACCAAGAACTCTCTACTTTGCCTACATCTTTGAGCTTCATTCTCCACTGCAGAAGTTGAGGATCAAGCATAGAGGTCAATTGGAGTGGTCTGCTACAGCAAGGAATCAGCCTTATTTGCATACAACATATCTAATTTGGCCCATTATGTACCTTAATAAAAATACAAATCTCTCTTAAACGAATGGGGAGGATTCCAAAGTGGCCATACAGTGACACTGAATAATGTGAGACATAAGAAGCCTCCTACTTCTTTTTTTTTTTTTTCCCCCAGAACCACAAAATAATTTTACATGTCAGTTTCCAATGGAACACAGGACTATAAAACTTCTTTATAACCAGGACAAAAAGCACTTGCACTTCACAGCAATTATTTATGGCAAATATGAGGGGTAGGGAATTAAATACATTGCTGGAGAAAAAGTGGAGGAGACAAAGGTCAGCTATGAAGAGAAACTTCTGCTTTTTGTTTGTCTATTGTTACTGCTTATGCATTTAATTCATACTCTCCAAAATATGAGTTCTTCCACATGTCCAAATGAAAGCATGCTGGATTCAATCCCCAGAAATATTCTTAGTATTTGTGGCAACATCACTGGCACCTCTATGACCTCAAATCATCCTTTTCAACCATTCCTCCAAATCTCTCTTGATGCCCACTTGGACATCAGCCTTTCAGCAAGGAAGAGCACTCTATGCTTCAATCCTATCTCCAATAACTTCTCAGTGCTTGCTTTCTCTAGCACAACAATATCTACCATTCTCTGTCCACTAGCATTGCTGCCTGCAGCCACACTTTTGGGCTGTGTTCTTCTGAGTTCCCCTGAGCTAAGGAAGCATCATTAAGCCAGGCCACTGTTTAGATGGGAGAAAATGCATGTGCTGCTGGATTGGGTGCTGTTAATTCAGGAAATGGGAGTCTGCCTGTGAGTCAGTATGGAACCAGTACTCCTGCATGGTGTGTTATAGCACTGTGCTGCTGGAGAGCTTCCTTTTTTAGATGAAAAGTTAGACCACAGTTCTGACTGTTTTAACTAAAAATCCAACGACACTTCTATAGCACTGTGACAGAACGAACAAACAACATTGCCCATGCAGAGCTGTCTCCCCACAAAGGGGGAAGGAGAGCTAGAGTCTCTGGCCTTGTCTACACTGTCACTTTACAGTGCTGCAACTTTCTTGCTCAGGGGTGTGAAACCTGTCCCCCTTTTCCCCCCGAGCGCTGCAAGTTTCAGCGCTGTAACGTGGCAGTGTAGACAGTGCACCAGCGTTGGTAGCTATGCCCTTCGTGGAGGTAGGTTTTTTTATAGCGCTGGGAGAGCTGTCTCCCAGTGCTGGTGCCGCGACTACACAGCTGCCGTGGCAGGACTTTAATGTTGCTAGTGAAGATGTACCGTACCCTCTGTCTAGTTCACTGAGGACTTTCCTATTGCTCTCAGAGATTCTGGTGATGAGTGGCAACATACAACCCTCAGGTAGACAGATGAGATATAGGAGTTGAGGTGTTATCTCTGGTATTCCAGCTAAACTGTGAGCTGGGTGTTTTATAATACGGCTACCTAACATTCCTCCCATAGCTTGTTATCTGCATTGTAATGGATTTTATTTGTATCACAGTAGCACCTCAAGATGCGGAACCAAGACGGGGACACTGTACTATGCACTCTACTGAGAGACCACCCATCCCCTGAAGAGCTTATGTTGAAATAGGCCAGGGGGGTTGAGAGGGAAATGGGCGGTGACTTGCCCATAGTCCCACAGCAGGGCAGTGGCAGAGCCAGGAACAGACCCAGTGCTCTGTAGACTTTCCTCCTGTCTTTTTGGCCTTTTGTTTTATGTTCTCCAGGCCATTCTCTGCACTGCTCAAATCCCACACTTCTCCCTGTCCCTCAGTCTTTGCCTCTCCTTCCTGGGAGTACGGGCTGTACCCCACAAGTTACTGAGCACTCTGGCCCCAGCCCAGCTTAGCACATGCTTACTTTTTAAGCTTCTGCGTAGTTCATTTGAAATCAATGGGAATACTGACATTTCCCCCCCAAGCTCAAAGTGAGACTTGGGAAATGCAAATTCAGTGTAAACACACTGAGTGAAGCATAGATTGAGATCACCCACTTAACACAGCTCTGTTTCTAACCCTCGATGATAAAGCAATTAAATCTTGCTTCTTGAGCCACCTAGCTTCCTCAAGCACAAACCTTTCTCCTTGAAAGGTGACCATTAGACCCTTCGTTACCCCTAGGCTGTGTACTTGTGTGTGTACATGCATACACGGTAATTGGTTGTAAAATATTTAGTGATATTTATAACAGCAGCACTATTCCCAGATAACAGTATTACTAGTGGAATAGAGTCCACTAGTCTCTGGAATAGAGTCTCCACTAGTCCTGTTTGGACCCTCCACTAAAACTGGCCCCAAATTCTTAATTTCCACTAATTCCTTATTGCCTGTGTACCAGAGGGAATATTTGATTTGTATGAATCTACCACGCCTGTCCCATAAGGCACCGCTGCATTTGACTCTGTGCTTACGTGAAATGACAAAGCAAGAAGTTAAATGGAACTGTGTCATAAACGGCATAGCAGAAATTCTAATTACTGTAGATATTCTTAGGTTACTGCTATAAAGCACAGCTGAGCTGCTAAAGAAGTCAGGTGCATCTATATTACTTGCACTGGTTTCGTAGGAAAATACTGTGGTTGTTTTTCTCTCATTCAAAAATCATGCTTCTTTCATTCTAGATCTGTAAGCATGATAACAATTGAAGTCATATTTCACAACCAATGCAAATATTTAATATGATGTCTCTGAAGCTCACTGTCTAAGAACATTCTACATAATGAAACATGGAGCTGATTTAATGACTAAGCTGCTAAATATGGGTGTTCCATGACCCAGTCAATGTGCACAAACATTAATTAAAACAGAAGGGTCATAATAGACATTGTCACTTTAAAGACGCAGTGCCCGTTTTCTATTGGAATCTCTACAATGGGATGATTGGAGCTCTTGGTGTGTTTTCTTTCCAGGTTTAAGTACAGTTATGCAGATATACCCCATATGTTAACCTGAAGAATGTGCTGTGTTGATCTTGTGAATGATTTGGGCCAAATTTTATTCTTAAGTATATTTGTATAAATTTACAGTAACCCTTCTGAAATCAGTGGTATTACTCCAGATTGACATCTGTGTAGTTACGAGCAGAATATGACCCAAGGTAATTTTTATGGTTAGATAGTAAGGTCTTTGAACAGCACCTAGCACAATGAGATCCTGGTCCGTGACCAGGGCTCTTAGGTGTGACTGTAATACATTATTATTGTTTGTATCAGGCAGTGCAGCAAAGTTAGTGACACAAACCCATGCTTCAGGTGCTCCGGGAGGCATACAGCTGAATGTGTCCTGCTTCTAATGGGTCAGATATTTAACTAGTTTAAACAGGACAACGGTGTCAGGTTTACACAGGTTTACAATGGAGCTGTGCCTATTTACACCAGCTGGAGATCTGGACCAGTAAGTGCAAATACCTCTTAATGACAACATGCTTATGCTAATACTCCTAATTTTCAGAGGGAGGTTTGAATGAAACACATACACAACTGGTTGAAGCTAGTCAGGATTTCATTGACTACCTGCAGGCCAGCCCCTAACTAAAACAAAACAAATAGGCTTTTGTAGGGTCAGTTAAACATAAAATTTTCTTCTTTACAAACACTGATATTTGGACAGGATAGAATATTTATATGACAGCATCAAATCCTGTCATGAACTTTGTCCTGGTCTCAGCTGTCACTATTGAGATTAATTTTACTAAGTAAGATGGGAACTTGAAAATGCTAAAAATCCATTCCCTTTGCTTATCACTATTTAATTGTTATGTATTTCATTTAACCAATTTTAAAGCAGTAGGACCTCTGTGGGAACACGAAATCTAATCTTGAAGTCAGTGGGAGTTTTTCCTGGGTAAGGACAGCAAGATCATGCCTATGGTGGTTTTCAAAGATCCCATACTGCAAATCCCACTGTTCTTCTCTGAAGGGTAATATACACTCAGAACACTGATAGGCCCCACAGCCTTAATAGACCTGGCTGAATTCTGTTCTTGGCTCTGCCACGGAATCACTATGTGGCCCTCTACTGATCACTTCTGGACAGAATTTCAAAAGTGGACACCATCTTGGCTGATTATAGGTTTTTGGATGTCCAACTAAGACATCTTGGGCCTGACTTCACCTGAGCCCTTCTGAAAATCAGGCCCAAGATGTCTCAAATTGGGCACCTACAAAGTGAACTGAAAATCAATGTTCAGTTTTGAAAATGTAGCTGATAACCTCCCTATGTACTTAACTTCCCTATTTGTTAATGTGGATGACAATAGCTTCCTTTGTAGAGCACTTTGAAAGCTTGGCCACAGAATGCAACATAGTGCTAAATATTATTATTCCCTTCTGCTTTTAATATCTGCTGATAGTAGATGGAACAAGAGAATACTTTACACAGAAAGATGACAAAAATACCTTCCTTGCACCCACCACCTCTCTACCAGAACTACTGTAGTTGAGTAAATTAATGAACGCTACTAATTTGTTTGAAGCAACGGGAATCCCCAAGGGGGACAGTATTATGGAAAATGGAGCTAGCATTGTCAAACAAGACTGAGTACTGCATTCCTGCGAAGGGAACATAATGGTGAGTGGATAGTGTATTATCCGAAACAATTATGATGTTTAAGGAAAAACATAGGTGGAAAGAGAAGATCTTCAAGCCAGAGAGAGAACGAGCTTTGGTTTTGCCTAACATTGTATGCTAGAAAAATTCTTCAACAAAAGTGAAAATATGACCGTCCGTGATATTGACAAGGTCAGTGAAACCTCATGCCATTCCATGTGTAAGTTAATATGGCTTGCTGTAACCTGCATACCTGATTTCCTAAGTTTTAACTGAAGTATTATAATCACTACTTGCGTCCCTCCATTTCTAGATTCTGCTCTGTCTTTAGATTTTTTAAGCCCCCCCCACCTGCCTCTTATTTATCTTGCAAGTTTTCACAAAGGTGCACCAAATTCTAGAAGGCAGAAAACTGGAATTACATAATTTCAATGTGGAGTCATATCCACTAAACCACAGTTTCACTGAAGTGACTCAAACAATACACAATTCAGAGGAGGCATAAATAAAGTCGGAGGTTCCCCAAATCCTCCGTTTTCAGGCATAGAGTGTAGTAACTATTATTTAAAATATGCCCTAATAATTACAAACATGACCAGTTAAATAAAAAAATTAACTTAAAAATATTTTTAGGTTTAGGTTTTTATTAGTCAGAGGTAGTTTTAAAAAAAAGCTATCTGATCTGCTTTGGTTTTCTACTAAGTGGTCTGTATCTCTGTCTGGAAAAAATACTATCTCTGCAACAGGTGAAACATGGAGTTCAAATATTTTCAGGACAAAACTATTAGAAAGATTTTTCTAAAAGTTAAAACTAAACAGAGTGCAATAAATGTCCAATAAACAATTTCTCTTGAAAGTACAATTAACATCTGGAAGTTTAAAACGTAAAAGAACAAGAACGTTTCCTACCTGCAGCTTTTGTGTTGGTCAGGAAGTGTAGCTCTTTTCTGATTAGAATCTCCCATGGCTTAGCTTGGTTTCTGCATTTGAATGTTAAATATGTAAGAATGCCTTGTTTAGCCTGTGAGTTTGCATGACCTCTTAATGAGACACTGTAGTTAGTCATCATTGGGTATAAAGGTATCATGTGACTGTAGATGAAAATAAAATCCTTTAAAGTTTGAATTTAATACTTCCTAGAATCCGTAACCCTTTACCTGCAAGCTGGACATGAAACCTGACAAACCTTGTTGTTTTATGGTCAGGTTAAAAAAAGAGTGTGCCATCTTATTCCTTTTCTATGGGATAGTAAAATGTATTAAAAAAAAAAAATCTCCAATGCAATTTATGTACCCACAGACTATCGCTGTATTTTGAGTATTCTATATAATAGATTCTCCAAAGTCACAAACTAAGCTGACCAGAAAGTCCCCCATCTCAGATCAGGTATTTTTACCTGGCACTGAATTGTAGTCACCACCATGTTGGCTGCTGCTGCTCAGATTTCAGTCCTACAGCTGACATATATGCCTACAAGGGTGACATCAGAGCTGTCCATAAAAGTTACTGGTTTTCTTGGAACAGCTGCCTTCTGGGTGTGGTGTTACTTCCAGATAGGATATGAAAGGAGAGTGCTTACTTGTCCCACTCCTAGCTGTAAGAAGGAGGGAATGCTTAGTTGTAAGAAAAGAGATTTTTAGGAGATTCCTGCAGGCAGCCAATCAAATTGTTTTTTCTCCATTTATATGCATTAAAGTAATGATTCTTGATATTCCTGGAGTTTGTAGGGTGAGTCTTGGAAGGAACTTGCTGCATCACAACAGCATTGTATAATCCCAGTCAGTTGTTTCTGAGTTTTGGGTTCAAAACTGCGCACACACTTTTCTCTAAGCAGATGAGATTTTGGAAATATTCTACTAAATCCTTTTTAATTGTTTGTTTTTGTTTTAGGGCTTATGAAAATGAGGCTAATAGTATTGGGTGCAGCTACTCTACTGCTGGGTGCATTGCTATCATGCATTAGAAAATACAATAACTATATATATGGAACTATACAACTTTGCCAGCACACCTCTGATCTGAGTAGCAGTACCCAGTTATTGCAGTCCTTGTTCTGGCTGTGAGAAGAGAACACTGATCATGCTAAAAAATGTGGCACTAAATCCTGATTGCCTTACTCATGTGAGGAATCCTATTGACAATTCATGTATTCAGAGTGAGCAGGAGTTGTCTCATGGTGATTTTTCTTATGTGCAGGGGGAGTGTATAGATGTCAGAACATCAGATTCATTTCACTTGTGGCCTCAGTAAACTGGACACGGCTTAGAAGATGAAACATTAATGTGTAAAACAACTGCGCCACCTAGCCGCAGTTTCTTACAGCTCCCCTTTCTCTAGCTACATATTCAAAGGCTAAACATAGATGCAAGTAAACAAATTAACAAAAATTGCTTTGGATGTGCTTAATGTAAACAGAGGAAGTATGTTATTTAAAGGCTAAGCATAGCTGAGCTTTCAAACTGCATGCTAACTACAGTAACTTCTACAGTAGCTGTTTGATACATTTATTTCTTCCTTCTAAGTTTCTAGCATTGTTGAAAATAGGCTTAAAGAATAAGGAATGTTTTAAATTATAAAAAGCCTACATTAAACCATGATGAAGATTTCAACTTCAAGGTTCTGATGGCAACTATAAGGAATCATCAGTCTCTTGCAGATACTTCTACACTGCAAAAAAACCTCTGTGGAAGCAAGTGTCAGAGCCTGGGTCAACTGAACTCCAGAATGCACATGGGACTAAAAATAGCAGTGTAGATGTTCCTGCTGGGGCTGGAACCTGGGCTCTGAGACTTACCCCTCTCAGTGGGTTTCAGAGCACAAGCTCCAGCCTGAGCCCCCATGGCTACACTGCTATTTTTAGCCCCATAGCATGAGCCCAAAAAACCCAAGTCAGGTGACCTGAGCTCTGAGAATTGCTGCTGCAGGGTTGTGGGGTTTTTGGAAGGGTATGTGCACCCTGAGGGACCCTGACTTCACAGAGACAGCCAGAATACTCTGAGCTCCCCACGTTTGTTTGTTACCCATGCAGCACCTAAGCATGTGTGGCATGCTTATCACACTTGCATTGCTTCCACCTGATTTAGACAGGTGTGAGATCAGAATTGGGCCCCATGAGCTTGCTCCTGCTTCCATTTATGTTACTTTGCCTTTGAGTGGGATCAGGATTCAGCCTAGTGAGATGAGTAAGTGACAGGTGATAACCTTCACTATGAGCCAGAGTCTTATCTGACAGTGATTTCAATGGGTTACCTATGCAACAGGGTGCTCAGCATGAGTAAGCATGGCAGGATCTGGCCCTACACATGGAATTACTAGTCTTTATTTAACCTAAAACTTTTGAGCCAGATTGTGGACCCGCAACTCACACTGGTGTGGAATTATTCACCCAAGTAGTCCTTCTGAAGTCATTCATGTGAATTAGTGCTTACCAAGATGGTAGGGAGTTCACAATCTGACCCTTCTTGTTCTAATCACTTCTTGTCTTTATTTTACATGCATACAAAAAACTGCATTTAAAAAACATTATTATGGTTGCAAAGTCAAGCACTCAAAAGTTAGGAAATGCCAGAATTAAGGTCACCAGTATAACCTTAATTTAGCCCCTATGTGTGTGTATGCATTATGATAAGACTTTAATTATATGATCACATGCTATTTTTTTCCACGGGCCCCTGCCTCATTCAGTGCACAGCACAGATGGTGCTCTCTTAATTCAATATTTTGTTTTCTCCTCATTTGTTCACTGGGTGGTCCCAGGCCTTGTTTGCTGCACACTGTTCACACTCTGCTGTGAAGACAGAATTATTCATTTCCTCATGGGATTTTCTGCAGCACTTATTACTCTAGTCTCTGAGTTCTTCACAAATATAAATTAACTTATTTTCACACATTCTTGTGAGATGAGTGAATTGTTATCCCCATTTTACAGATGAGGAACTGAGACACAGAGAAACTTGAAGGAGGGATGGGCAGATGTATTCACGAATTTTGGATGTCCAATTTGAGATGCCTAGGACCTGATTTTTCAGAGTACTTAACATTATATAACATTTTATATGTTCCAGTGATTTCAGTTGCAGCTGTGAGTGCTCAGCACTTCTGCTGATCAGACCCTAAGATTTCAAGTCAGTTACCCAGAAATGAGTGTAACACAGTTAGTGACCATCAGTGTAAAATTTGGGTTAAATGACTTGCCTGGCATCACATAAGTACATGTGGCAGGGATAGAATCTAGTTCTATAGGACTGCATTAAATCACTTTAACCATGAGATTGTTGTTTCTTTTCCTGCAATCCCCTACGTCATTTACTACACACTGTTCAAAGATGATGATCCTGGAGTTTTTCTGGCCAGGGCTGCAATGCATCTCTGCAGGGGTCATGAGCCTCCTCTTGTGGGGGTGTGGACAGGACCTGGTCTGCATCTTCAGTTAGGTCCATACCTTCTGTCTTCACTCCCTGCAGAGATCCCTTTACAGTGCAGATAGTCCAGCCTGGAGCATGCTGGCACACTCTTTTCTCTGCCACATCCGAGGGCTCTGATATGACCGGCAGCTCTTTTATCTCTACCCGAGAGGTCTCCCGAGACCTCTCTGAGCTGCTGGTCTTCTACCAGGACCTCCTCAGGACCTGAAAGCTAATCTCTGTGACCAGGTCCATAGCAGCCACCAAGAGGGAGGATCTTCTCACAGAGCACGTGCTACACAATCCACACCTTAGTGTGCAGGTGATAGAGTCCCCCTTGTGCACCAGAGGTTGGTCCTGGCTGGTGTCACCAGAGTCGGAGACCTCCTGGACTACGATTGGAGAGACTGGGTGGACCCCCCAGCACTTAGCCAGCTCATGGGATTGTTTATTCCATTGTGTGCTCCAGGAGGTGAGGGCAGCCTTGCCTCCTGCTTCTCTTGCTTGTGCTGATCCTGCAGGAGGGTGCTCCCCACCTGTCTCTTACCCTGGGCCCTCCGTACTTTGTCATTGGGCCCCTGCCCTGTGAACCTTCCTAGCCACCCCCAACATGTCACCTGAACTGGCTACACAATATCCAGCCGGTCCACCTCTGATCTGTGCCCGGAGAATACCTGTACGCGCTTGTGCGTCATGCCATCCAATTCCTCACCCTTGTGTCCCACTCCGACACCAAGTGGTGGGAGCTGCGCCACCTGAGGAAAGTGAGGAACCTTAGTGGGCCAGTGTGTACCCCAGACTGGTTCCATGGCCCACTGGGGATATCAGTTGGCAGCTGGCAGGATATCTTTCATGGAGCTGTGAGCATGAGCATGTACCTGGCGTAGTTCACAACTTCCCTGACACCTGTCCCTTTTGCAGTGAGAGGGACACCCTGGCACATGTCTATGTAGGGTGCATCTGGTTGCCACCTGTAATCTGGCTTTTCCAGAACCTTTTACTGAGGTTCTGGCTGCACTTTCCCCCAAACCTCCTGATCCTGGCACACCCCAACCATGGCCCCATAAAGTCATGGGACCTTCTTGCCAGCCTCCTCCTGGTGCTGGCCAAGGTGGCCATCCATCTCACCAAAAATAGGAATCTGGACAGGCAGGTACTCTGTGACTGGGGCCTATTTCTGTTCCCTTGTTCATAGAATCGTAGGACTGGAAGGGACCTCAAAAGGTCAGCTAGTCCAGTCCCCTGCACTCAAGGCAGGAATATGTATTATCTAAACCATCCCTGACAGCTGTTCAGTTACATCTGTCATAAACAGATAGCTAAGGGTTAATGTTTCTTTTACCTGTAAAGGGTTAACAAAGGGAACCACACACCTGACCAGAGGACCAATCAGGAAACCGGATTTTTCAAAGCTCAGGCAGGGAATTTTTGTGGGTGTGTGTCTTTTGTTGGTGTGTGTCTAGCTGCTCTTCACCCTCTCGGCTCTGAGAGAGGATCTGCTCATACCTCAGAATTTTTCTAATCTTCTGTTGCCCAGTGAAGAGTACCAAAGGTAGAGACAATAGGTTCTTATATTTGTTTTTGTATTTACTATATGTGTAGTTGCTGGTGTTTATAATTGTATTCTTTTTTGGATAAGGCTGTTTATTTCATTTTTCTTTTATGCCATATACGTATATTGTCAACTTATACAGAGATCTTTTTATTTGTCTTTGCTTTCTTTTTATATAAAGCTTTCTTTTAAGACCTGTTGGATTTTTTTCTAGTTAAAACTCGCCAGGGAACTGGTGGGGAGGACAGGAAACAGGAAGAAGTAAAATCTCTTTGTGTCAGAGTTGCAAAGCTTACCTTTGCAGGGACTCTGACTGAGGGTGAAAGAAACTGGATCTCTCTCTTTTGCATTTCAAGGAATTGAAATAGAGTGATCGTCCAGGGCCATCCAGAGAGGGGAAGCCTGGGAGGAAATAAAAAGGAGACAAGGGGAGGGGGTTATTTCTCTTTGTTGTAGACTCAGAGCATCTGAGTCTTGGAGTCCCCCAGGGAAGGTTTTGGGAAGACCAGAGTGCGCCAGACCCTGGAATCTGGCTGGTGGCAGCGCTATCAGATCTAAGCTGGTAATTAAGCTTGGAGGTTTCATGCAGGCACCCACATTTTGGACGCTTCAGAATTGGTACTTATGCTTATAACAACATCTCTGTGCAGAGTTCCTCTGGACAGTGTTCACTGACTCCTGGGAAGCTTTAGAAGAGCACTAGGTTTTATCCGGGGTTCTCTGCTCAGGTATGTCCTTCCGGTTCCTGGATTTTCTACCCTTGACCTCCCTCCCATTCCTCTTTTCTCCTTTGTTGTACTCTGTAATCAACTGGAGCCTGGACTTTGTGGTTTTTCCCTTTAGTTGAAGGAGAGGGCCTTTAATTTTGGGCTTGCCTAGACCCTTCTGTTTCCATTACTTCAAATTGTACACACTGTCCATCTTCTCTAATAAATGTAGCAGAGGTCATATAGACAACAGCCTTCTTCACTGCACAGCCCTGATTCATCCTTACAGCCGTTCCGTCTTGTGCACTTTATGAGGCTGAGGTTCTGAGAACATAATAGGTGATTCTGTAATTAAACATTGTATCATAATACATAGGCTAAAGGGACAGAATTAAGGTTGCTCAGGCAAACTTTATTCTGGCACTTCCTAACTTTTGAGTATTTAACTTTGAAATCTTAATTATGTTCTTTTAACATCGTTTTGTGTATAATTTGCTAGGTTTTTACAAAAGCAAACTGAAAACCCCCCAGGCACACATCCATTATGTGGCATCATATTGACACCTCCGCCCACTGTTCATCGGCAGGTTTGGAACATTTAGATTCATGACACAGACCTCTGCCACTTACCTTAACAGAATAATTGAGAGCAGCGGGGATAGACTGGTGTCCTAGACCAGCATTTGAGGGGGGTGAGAGATTTTGCTGGTGGGATTCACAGATATTTGCTCATAGCAGAGGAATAGTGAGACTCCGAAACCTTGGGTTCCATTCCAGGCTCCACAGGGGAGTGTCACCTAGTGGGCACAGATTCTTCTGCCCCGTTCTCCCCAAGCTTGGCCTCTCCCCTCCAACTTGTCCCTGTCCCTACCCCACCTCGTCTGATTCTCTTCATGTAGCCAGGCCAGTCTCCACTCCTCAGGCTTCTTATCTCAGTCCCAGTCTTGTTGCCCAGCAAGTCCTAGGTTTGCCCCTCTGCACTGCCCATACCAGTCTTCTTCCATTTTCAGTCCCAGTCTCCCTGTCTAGCCAGTCCCTGGTTCCCCCTCCTGACTCCTTATCCAATGTCTCTCTCCTCCTCCCTAGCCTCCAGTCGTCCCTGCCTTCCTAGCCACGTTTCCCATCCCCAATGGCTCCCTGTGCCAGTCTTCCCCCACTAGCTCCCCATCAATTTTAGTGTGACCTTTTCCCAGCTCCTTGTCCCCTTCTCTTTGCTCACCCAGTGTCAGTTCTCTCCCTTGCACCCTGACTTCTTATCAGATCTGCCTCCCACCTCTTCCCCATTACACCATCCACTGGTTCTCAGTCCCACTCTCCCCCCACCTACTGGGTTTCTGGCCCCACTCCCATTTCTCTCCAGGGCTCCCAGTCCTAGTCTCTGCCCTGGCTCCTAATCCCAGTCTCCTCCCTCGTCCCATCTCTCAGTGCCAGTTTTCTTCATCCCCCTTGCTTAGCTTCCAGTCCCCATCTCCCCCACAGGCTCCTTGTCCCAACTGATTCCTCTCCCCACCCCTCAGCAGGTCTGGCTTGTTTTAAAATGGGCAAAACAAGTTATTTTCCCCTAACCTTTTCCTCAGAAACAGCTGAACCATTTTGGCTGAAATTTTCCATAAAAGATCAGTCTGAGGCAGACACCTGGCATGGAATATTTCAGCTCAAAGAGTTAAAGTTTGGCAAAGTTACAAACATTTGAAAACAGTCTCATAAGAGGAAGAGTCAGGCAACCTTAATAATAGGCGGCACTACTGGCCCTGCCTAAAATATATAGACAAAAATGATCTCCAAACATCATCATCTTCTGGGATGTTGCATTTTAATCTATGTGGTAATGCTCCTAGAATGATCATTGGGGCCTCCGTTGTTGTTATCACTGAGGCCCCAGTCCTGGAAACTTTCACATATACACATCACTTTAAGCATGTGAGAAGGTCCATTACAGTCAGTAGGACTTTAAAGTGAAGCATGTACTGAAATGTTTGTAGGATCAGGGCCTTGGCATGTAAACCACTTGAGCAGAGACCTACTACTTTTTGTCTGTGCCAAAATAATATCAGTACTAATGTGTGGAAGGTCATGATAGTGGGATGGGGGCAGAGCTCGTGTATGCAATTCAGGATCAAGGCCTTTGCTTTTAGGTGAATTCAGGGCTAAGCTGACAGTCCTGGATAGTAAAGGTCTCTGTTTCATTAGAGCACAGACATTACATGACAGCAGCAGTGGAAGCTTCCTACTATATTGTTCCTAATAAGATGGTTCAACACTTTTCCTGGAGGGCTTATAACCAAAGGGCTAGTCTCTGTGTTCTCTATATTGAGAGGGTAGACACGATTTAGAAACACCTAGTCTGAGACCATCAATTCATTTCACATGACTGCAGGTTAGTGACTGTCAAAGTGATCACATTTGAAAGGTAACCTGAAGGAGAGAAGCTCCATGTCCCATTACCTCCTTCTTCAGCCACTCAGTACTCTAGAAAGAATTATTCCAATAATCTTGAGTATGTTCCTCAGTGGATTACAACAACTTTAAAGTGGGTCACACAATTGCAGTCTAAATATTTGACAGTGATTCTAGATAAACGAATCCTTCATTAAAACTATCCAAAGGGCCTTGCACACATTTTGGTTCAATTACCTGAAAAACAGTGTGTCAAAAATCAAGCTGGCATTTCTAGACACAGGGACTCAGAAAAGTGTATCGATGAAAGGCCCATTCAGAATGCTGCCCTTTCACTCTCCTAATCCGCAACCTGAGTAATTGCTGAACAGGCTGTATTCAGACTCTGAATAACTTGAGTTATTTATTATTTGCATTATGGTAATACCCAGCGGCCCCAGTGAGGATTGCAGTCTCTTTGTGTTGTGCGTTGCACAAACACTAGATGTCATGATCCCTACTCCAAGGATCTTACAATGTAATTTAAGATAATGGTTAAGATTCTGTGCTTTAAGCCAGCTTTGTGCCCTTGTTATTTTGGAAGCAGTTCACAGTGTATATTAGAGCAGGGGTGTGCCAATTTACAACAGCCTCCTGAGGGCTGCCTGTAAGCTGCTCTGCAGTTTAGAGCAGCCCAGAGTCTCCATAGCACAGGGGCTTGGGAAGGAGGGCAGCATAGAGCCTTATGCCAGTGCTTAATTTGTGCCATAGCTTGCCAGGGCTGAGCCCCAGCATCTCCGGGCTTGGCAGTTCATAGCCCCGGCACCTCTGGGCTTGCTGCACCAGTTATGGATGCAAAAAAATTACTTGAGCCCCGGCACCTCTTTCGTTACAAATTTAAGCACTGCTGTTTGCTGTGCCTGTACTAGGGGAATGAGCGTGCAGAGGTCTTACACTGGAGGCTTTCAAACTTGTGCTTTCCTAGGCTGGAGTAATTTTCTGCAAACTGGTTTGCCATGTCTTTCAGTGCTGTGATAGGTAGGCCCATTGGTCCCAATAGGCAAGGGATTCACTGCTCATTACAAGCTACTCCTGGCTCAGTCCTGATAACCTCACTACACCTAATACACCACTTTCATGGTATTTATCCATAAAGAGTAGCATGTGAGTGAAAGCCTGTAACCTGTTGATATTCATAAACATTGTAATATGTGAATACGGGTAATATTTAAGGAACAGTGTGACTATACTGAAAATTATGCCATTATGGTCTTGGAATGAAATTTGGTCACCAAGCAATCATATGTCTTAGCAATGGCCCATTCAAATAGGAGGGAGTTTTCAGCCCTGTCTTGCTAGCTGATTATTTCATATATTGCTCAATTTTCTACTTTTGCACCAATTCAGAAAAGTCAATGGGAAAACGATCAAACTACAAACATAAAAACCACCTGGCAGTGAACAAGAATGATCTGAGAACTTTTGGGGTGAGAAACTACTTGATTAGAAAGGGAAGGTAACTCTTAATAAGTTTAGGCCGTAGTTCACATTTTATGATTTTATATGTAACCATTTGTTTCCATCACTTACCCCCATTTCTATTTAAAGCTCGATTTTTTTCTTAAATTTTCTTTTGTTTTACTATAATTGAATTTAAAAAATGTGTGTTACACAGGAATGGTGATTAAAGGTAAAACTCGTAAACGGGGGTTCACCATTCCTTTGGGAACAGATGATCTGGGATTTCTGTGGGTATCCAGTGATGTGGGGCTGGTTACCACAGGGGCTACTTTGAAGGGATTCGGGGGCTGGTGTACATATATATTTAACCTGCAGGGCAAAGGCAGAGGCTACAGGTGGAGCAAAGGAGTGAATTGGCCAGGGGTCCGGCAATTTAAAAGGGCCCGGGTAGATGAGATAGATTTTTATTTTTTTAAATAATAATTAAGATTCAAAAAAAGAAATCTGGTTTGCTGCTGCTGCTGCTCTGTACAGAGCGCTGTCCCTCATTGTGACAGTAATGGTTTGCCAGAGCTCCGCTGCACCCTGCTAGTCTGGCAGAGCATCAGCAACAGCAGCCTGGGAACTGCGGTGCTTGCTGCTTCCTCCATGCTGGCTGTGTGACTGCAGGACAGGGATACTTTAAAGAGGAACAAGCTCCCTCTGGACTACCAGATTTCCTGCCCTGCAGCTGCAGCTCTGCGCCAGACACAAGCCAGCAAGTTCAGCCACCCAATCAAGCCTCTCTAAGTTTGCTGAGAGGCAGCTGGGGCTAGCCTTCCTCCCACCCCCCTTCACTGCCGCTAGCACTGGCTGATGAGCTGCCTCTGCCTTCGCCCCTGGCTGCCTCCTTGGAGATCTCCCAATAGATGTGGCATACCATATGTGCTGTCTCCTCATTGCTCTGGGTGTTGATATCCCACAGCACCAGTAGCACAAGTATTGTATTGTATGTTTTAACTTTGTTGGTCATATTCAGTTACATCTTGTACATCAGTTTTTTCTTTGTCTTTAGATTATACATGAATCACGAGCAGGAGTTTAATTATTGTGCTTGATACTTTAGGTGTGTTCTTACTTTGTGCTTCTTTAAATGGTCTATATGTTAATTAATTTAATTCCATAATGTATTTATTTAATTTAAATATATAATTCAAAATAACAAATTCTACATCTTGTATTTAGGCTCACAATGTGTTTAACACTTGTGCTGTAACTGGAAAAAAAAAGTTAACTAGATCAAGCAATGCCACAACTTATGCATAGTGGGTTCTGACATGTTACCAGTAGGATAAAAAGTAGTGTTGTAAACCTCAGCCTTCCCTTACTAGGGGGGCCATTGATTGTTCTGCCCTGGGGCCCGGAATTGCTGTTGGCAGGCCTGGGCAGAGCTGGTATAGCCTGGAGACTGCTTGAGTGGCTGACAGGCTGGTTGTGTCAGGGAGCTGACACCTAATCATGAATCAGCTGCATCGGAGGCAGTGGTAACAAGGTGACTCACTGTCATGGGTGCCTGAGAAGTGTCACAAATGTGAGGTCAGGAAAAGTTACCTGCAAGTGTTGATGAGTAGGAAGGTATTTCTTCTCGTTGGAGATTCAGTTATATAACCTTTTGATTTCATGTTGCCTTTGTTACTGAAGTCTTCCACAAAGAACAGGCTGAGAGGAAAATGACTGGTATTAAATGTTCTCTTTGGATGTGTCTCTACACTACAGGGTAAGCCCAGGATTCAACTCAGGCTCAAACCTAATTCCCTTCCATCTACACACACATCGTTCTAACTCAGGGCTCAGAGCACAAGATCCCAGGACCCCATGGTGGTGAACGCCAAGCTTGAGTCACACTGGGACCTAAGATTCAAGCCTTTTGCTTTGCAGGTTAGACGCAGCCCCATGGACTTGTGCTCTGGAAGTCCAATAAAAGTAACCCACAATGCCATGGGCTGACTTTGTCTTCTGGAAAGTTAAGTTTGGTGGACAGTCAGGTTTTTCCACACTACACCAACAAAGAGCTAGACTGGCCATATTTTGGGAGGGTGCTAGGAAGTCTGGGATATGGGTTTTTGGAATAATGCCCACATAACGCAATATAGATGCTGCAGCCCAAGGTTGTGACCCAGGTTTCAAAAATTCCTAACCTAGGATTACAAATAAGTGTAAACCCTCAAGCCCTAGGTTAACAAACCCAGGGTCTACTAACTCAAGTTCTACTAACTCTGAGCTTAAATTGCAGTATAGACATACCCTCTGTGGCTGACCTCAGGCTTAGCTTTGTCTGCCAAAGAAGACTCCACCTTCACACTTCAGCTTAATTCCCCTTTAAAATTTAGATGAGAGACTCCTTCTGAGAAGACTTATCAAGCCATTCAGTATGAGAGAAGCAGATAGTTTCTTCTGGAGATGTAAATTGTGCTACCAATGAGAAAGTAAATTGTTGCAATCTCTCCTGAAGAATCAGCAGCAAATCTGGAAGCTGGAGGCCTCAGCCATTCTACCAAGCTTTTGTGGGCCAAGATTCAAGGTTGGCTCCTGAACCGAGCAGAACTGGTTGTTTAAAATCTTGATAACTGTTTGTTTTTCAAACATCCATGTTTTCCAGATTGGGTTAAGTTCTGTTATTTATTCAGTTTTCTAGAGTCACTGTATTTTTCTAATTAGCAAGTCACAGATATTGAAAGAATGCTTCTAGGTATTCACCAGTTCTAGGACAAAAGTGGCTTAGCAAGCTCAGCCAGTGTTTGGTATGTTACGGGTTCATAGGCAAATCAACTGTTTTGTTTCATTTTGTATAGTAGAATTTAGATATTTAGTTTGAGTATGGGCCCATTCAGTGCTCCTTGTGCAGGAGAATCTCCCATAAAAGTCAATGGAAAATGCTTTTGTGCAAGGAGTAGTGTACTGGGCTCTGTGAAATCAATGGGAGCTGCAAGCACTCAGCACCTCTCAGGCCCTTGCCACTTGTCAGAATGAAATTCATCCCTATGCAGAGGGCCAGTGCAAAACCTGTGCATCACTTATGTCTTGTGGCCTCAAAATAATGCTTAGCTTCTATTGGAGCTTTGTTGATTTATACCAGCTGAGGATCTGGCCCTGAAAATTTATTCCCCGTTCAGAAATTTCTTTACGAATTAAAACCACACACATAGTAGTCTATTTACTTAGTTTATTCATACAAACAATGATTACACAAGACTGTATATTGTTTGAAGACTGCAATAGATTTCTAATTTAACAACTCTGTAACAAAATTTAACTAAATTTAACATTTATGAAAATATAAATCTCTGATTGGGTAATTCTTCCCAACAATACAAAGTTTACATAAAAACATTCAATATGATCTATTAGTTGCAAACAAGTTAGGAAAAGTCATTCAAGTCACTTGATATACTATATTGGCTTTTACATAGAACATTCACACACTATGATAAACCTTACGTTGGCATTTGTTTCTTGGAAATTTAGTGGCATGGAGTTCCAACTTCCCAAAAACAAAAAATGTGGTTTGTTTAAATTCTTTGAAAAGTTTTCCAAGGACATGCCATGTTTAAGATAAGTAATGGGTGCGGTGGGGAGGGGGGCCTTTTCACCCTTTAGATACAGATAGCCACTTTTAGTTAGGTGAAACTGTTTTTAAAAAAATAGTTGACAATATTTCACAATTTCTGCCTTGAAACTGATAAAACTGTATAAAAGGCTCAGAACAGTCTTAAAGCAGGAAGTGAAACATAAAGGAGCATACATACAGTATGTAAAAGTAAGAAATCCATTACAAATTGGAACAGTAAAGAACCTTTGGACAGCCTTTAGATTTTATGGAATATTTCAGCACATATACAGGCATATTCTGTTAGTCCCAGAGTATTTGGTCATCTGATCTGTGTTGAACACAGGAAAGAACAGGAATGGTAGTAGTAAGGCAAACATTATCAGGAATAATACATGGCATGTCTGAAAGCTTTCTATTAAGTTCACTGTAGGGATTTAAGAGATATTCCAAACTTATACAACAAAGAGAATAAGTAACCTTTTAACATAAAGAGAGAAGTGAACAGGTGTTTGACTGTTTATCTGTTAATGCCCTTTCTCTCTGAAAAAGTATTTGTTTTATCCAGTACTAATATGCACTGTGAAAGAGACAGAAAAACAATACAATTTTAGTATTAAACTTCTTTTATGACCTAGGTAATAACTAGTTTTTTTTATCAGACTATAGAAAAATCCTTGCATGCAATGTTTGTAACTTTCAGTACTTTCATTTAGATGAAGACTGATTTATTACCTCACATGTAGATGTTTGATGTTGATTGGCTTCTACCCTTTTCAATCCAAATGTTAATCCCAATTTTTTTTTAAAAAGTAGTTATTTCTTAAATGATGGAATGCATCAAGTGTTCCAGGTTGGCAGGTGACATCTTGTCATTGCACCATCAAGCAGAAAAACACATTTTTGCAAGTGGGTATAAACTCAGGGTAACAGTTGACCTAGCTTTGTCCACAACGAGGTTATCTGGATTATAAAAGAGTGTCTTGCCACCTCTCCAACAATAAATGGAGTTTTGTCTCTAGCTAAAACTCGGTCAATCCCCAAATAAAATTTTCTAATTCCTGTAATGGTATAACAATTGTAATAGTATTGCTAGAAATTGTCAGTCAAGGTCCTGGATCTAACCTTGGACTAAACCTTGTATTCTAAAATTTTAAAAACCCTGCAGCCCATTGGATAAATGTCTGTTTCACATTTGGTTGATTTTTTTGCTTATTTTTGTTCACATAAATGTAAGAATATTTGTTGAGAAAACAGCATTCCTGCCCTCTGCTGTTCTTTGTCTTTCAAGAAATGCATTGGTACTTACTTTTGAATCAGAAGACTAGCCTATGCACATGTATTATGTATTCAGAAAAACCAGTCCATGTTTATAATCAGTTATCAGCAGCAAAACTGTGTCCTCTGCAATCTATGGCTGCGCACACTTTGTCATAACAGTAGTTGTGTTTTTTGGGTGGTGTTGTTTCACTTGTCTCAGGGTCTGTCACTGTGATGGGACTATCTCTTGCAAACACCTCAGTAGACTCTCTCCAAATGCAGTCTGCATTCACCTTGAAGCTATAATTGTGACACTTTGGCCTAATCACTCGTGTTGCATTACTGAAAATTTGACGGCTATTTGAAGTAGCAATTTTAATTTTCAGTGCTGCATCTACCCGATCCACTACAGTGTAAGTACCAATACTTCCATCATCAAAGCCAACAATAATATTCAAATGCCTCTGTGAGAGAGAAAGAAACGTTGGAGTTTTGTAAAGGGAACAAGCACCAATGTTTTTACCATCAGCCAGTCTCATTACAATTAAACTAGAGATGGCACCATTGTCATCGTCCTCTTCATTACGAAAACAGATGTACACAAGATAACGGCCGTCACGGGACAACCTCTGTCGCCAGATAATGCCAGGGGCATGAACCACACGAAGTTTGCCACTGTGTAAATCAAGCACATTGATGTTCTCATCACCACGGGATAGAATTCCTAGCTTCCCATTGGGGGATATTTCAAAGTCTTCCAAATCTTTTAAGAAGTTATTAGGCAGTTGTACACGCCTGCAGATTACTTCCTCTGTAAGACTCCAGATGTTCACTGTTTCAGTGGATGTTATAAACACTACAATATCTGGGCAGTCTGGGATCAGTTTAATATTAACAATGGTTGCACCATCATCACAGCAAAATTTCTTGGTTATACTTCCTGTCCAGAGACTTACTGCCAACACTTTATTCTTTGTCATTCCAACTACAAATGTATTAGCAGTGGTTATAAATGCATTCTGTAAGGCAACTAAAATATTGCAAACTCTGTGTCCCGTGGCCAGCCGCCAAACTCTGGAGGCATTTTGTTCACAGAGAGAGACGACAAACTGATCGTTGTGTGTAATCATCAGCTGAGATATCCTTTGTCCATTAATGCGGAAGATATTTTCGCCGGTAATGGTGTGCCATACATATTGGCTGTATTTGTCATCTGATGTAATCATTATTTCTCCAGAAGAGGTCAGCACACAGTTTTCAACAATACCTTCATGCTTGAACACAGCTTCAATGAATCCAGTGCTGAAGTTCCATTTGTGCACGGATTCTGATCCATCCAGTGTATAAATTAATTCACCTCTGGTTGGCAACACCAGTCTTTGGATGGGTTTGCCAGATTTGTCAATGTTGGACATAGCAGTTATGATATCTATATCCCAGATAGAAAGGACACCACTGGTGGATAAGGATAGCAGCATGTTATGGTGATTGGATTTAATTAGTCTGACTATGGTTCCTGAGATTTCCTGTAAGCTTGCCATACATTGTCCTGTATCTCTCCTCCAAACAAAAATGGCTGAGGTATTTTCCATAGAAGCAATTATACAGTCGCTGTTTTTGGATAACACAGCAGATATAAAGCGCTCGTTGTGTTTTGCTCTGAACTTTTCAGCCACTTTCCACATGCCAGTGTCGAGAAGTTCTATACTGAGTGCCTTACAAATTAAAATTGCACTTTGGTCTTCAGAAAGTTCAATGCTGACAACTTCGCTGTCTTCTTTCCTGCAGTCGAAGTCATCTGTCAGTTGGGGATTTGTGATTTCCTCAGTGTTCCAAACTGAAAGGCCACCCTCATTGTCCACCATCACCATTTCTTGAGTAGTATCCAGAACAAGAAGAAATTTCACAAATCCACCTGAAAATTCAGAGGTCACGGTGGACAGTTTCTCTCCACTTCCTAAATGAAATATAGTGGTGGTGTTAAGGTACTGTCCGCAGAATGCATAGACTCCATCTGGAGAACACTGTACACAAGTCACTTCATACCAGCAGTGGAAGTGATAAAGAGGCCACCCATAAAGTAGATCTATTACAGTAACATCTTTGCTGGCTTCCAGCCAAGCAAGTGCATGATTAATGGACAGTGTAAATCCATTAATAAAATTTGAGCCTCCCCCAATTCCACAATGTTTTGATCCCTTAATTTCTACTTCAGACAAAAGACAGGAATTTTGGTTATCGTAAATCAAAAGTGTGTTCTTTGTTGTAGCCACTACAAGATATTTTTCATCACTCGTAAGTTTGATCCCTAAGATAACAGATTGAGCTGTTGTAATTTGCCTTAATAGCTGGCGAGTCTCTGCATCCCAAGTACTGATGGAGCCATTTTCCAGAGCAGCAATGACTGTATTTGGATTAAAAGTAGGCAGGATCTCAGTGACATGCATGCAACTGGATGACAAGGGTAGTCGCTCGGGGCTGTAAGTCACATCCATGGAGGAGTGCAAGGGAACGATAGAGCAGTATTTGGGTCCATCTCTGTCACATTCTAAAAGAAGGTGTCTCAATTTAGGCAATGAGCTGACAACTGGAAGGAGCCTCTGCTGCAATTCAGCAGAGAGTGAACCTGGATATTTTGTTACTTTGAACTTTATACTGCGAAGGGTACTTGCCAGAAATTTCAGCTCCTTTTCTTGTGAATAATTATAAGCCGATTCTATGTCAGAAAGTGCTTTGTCAAACTGTCCTATTTTAATCATTGTGTACAGCCAGCTGAAGTTCATAATAACACCATACAGCAGATCGTCTGATCTTCTACATCTTGTTAAGTGATGCAAAAGTTCTGTCATTTTTCTGTGATTGACAAAAAAGATGTCAGGCTCTAATGGATTACACTGGAAGACCCACGGCTGATCAGGTGCTTGCCTGTCAAAAGCGGTGAGATCCATACAGTGCTTCTCCTCATCATTTATGCTTCTACTGTTATTGTCAAGGCACCCATTCAAATATTGATCTTTGCTATAAAAAGCTTTCCTTCTTCCACCCGACCAAACGCCAAGGAAGTACTCTGCCATGATTGTATGCATTTCATGCACATCTTCCTCACTGTGGAGATACAGTTTCTGGGCAATAAGCTGCAGGTGCCTATTTGCCCATACTAGAAGTGTTACATTTTTCACTTGCCGCTCTATCAAGTATCCCTTTAGGCCCTCCTTAAGCCTTGCGATGTATATATACGGTACCCTCAATGGGTTACATTGCCTGATACTCTCATTTAGCTCATACATAACAGTGTTGTCAAGAGCTAAAATATCTTCCAATTCCATTTCACTCAGGCCAGATTTGGACATTGTGATGTAGCCCAGTGCTCTCGACAACAGCTTCAGGCCACACTTGTTTTCTAATGAGCAAAATAACTGCTCTATGCTTTCATGAACAGTGACACAAAGGGAGGACTCATCAACATCTTTGTGAGATCTCCAGTTCTTAACCTCTCTGAAGGTTAAGTTTACAAACATAGGCAGTGTGCACTTTGAAAAAGCTTCATTGACATAAATTTGTTGCCCTGATGTTACTTTTCTTTTAATACGCAGCAGCTGATGTTTCAGTACTTGGCTGCACATCTTTCTGTCCCTTGAAATCAATTCAATGTAGTTGTCCTCTTCATGAATAAGGCACCTCAGTTTTTGCAGGATACCATGTTTGCTCGGCAGTGTTGACATGATTATCCGTACTGAACGGGGAAGGTGAACGGGCAGCCACCACAGTTTCCTAGCATCATCATTATCTGAAAGCTGCTCTAGGGCATCAAATATTATAACCAGTGGTCTGTGAAATGAAGACTCATTCAAAAGATTTATAAACAAGTCCCGAAGATCATGAATCTTTTTAGGGTAACTCTGTACTAGGCAACGGTAATTAATTGCTAATTGTTCACAAATACTTTGAAGCAGATTCTTAAGATCTGTACTCATTTCTGTGGATCCCAAAAATCTTATAACTACCACAGGGTCAGATTCTGGTCCCATCTCTTCCTGCAGCCAAGTATAAGCCTATAATGTAGAAGCATAATTTAGTTAATGTCTAAATTAACAGAGCCAAATGAAGCACAATAACAGAGCACATAAATGTTTTACTTATGGTTTTATAAACAGTATTAATTTGTTTCAAAACGTAAGTTTATTTTGAAGTGTTCCTCTCTGAGTGGAAATGTTCTTAATAGTGGGGTTATAGAATATGTTAATATTATATGTCGCGAATGAAATATTAGATTATATTTCATCTTTAACTCAAGCAATACTGCCAGAGCACTTAGTAATACAGCAGTGAAGCTGTGATTTTTTTCAATAGAGACAAGTTCACAGAAGTATGAAATGTGCTCCTCACACTTCACCATGATAATCTAGTTAATGATTGGAAAGGCATAGGTGAACTAAATGACTTCTGAAAGAAACACAAATCATGGAACTTCTGGAGCAATTCTTCAAGAGCATATGAAACAAATTAGCATGTCTTAGAAACGTGGTTTACTTGTAAGACGGATACCATATGATCATTAAATGGTGTCACATTCTCATGACATCAGAAAACAAGAAGGGAGGGACTAATGATGTTACGATGATGTATTTGTAAAGTTGTTTATTTCTCAAATAAATTCATTCTTACCAGTAGTTGAGGAATTGGATGAAATATTTGCATTTCCTTAAAAAGCTCTACTAACAATTATGTTTTGGCTGGAAATATCATATTGAGATGTGGCTAATAGGATATACACTGCCTCTTTCCTGAATAAATATCCAGTAATGTGCAGCAGACTGGATTTATTGTCTGTATCAAAGATTAATCTTAGATCTATTGATACTACAATAAGGAAAATGGGAATTAATTTGGTCTACATTTACTTCCGCTATGAAGATTAGCATATTATAAAATATATTGGTTTTTATTTTTTTACCTTCTTTGCCACTTCAGCTAATAAAAGGGTTTTTCCAGTGCATGGTCCTCCATATATGATAAGAGGGTTAATATGTCCTGCTTTGCTATGCAGAATGTATTTATGAACTATGTTTAGCGCCTCACACCTGTACTCATAGAAAGAGGAGTACGTTTTACATAATGAAGAGTGTTGAAGGACTTCATCATAAAGCAAGTCTGTCTCGGTGTCAAAATTCTGTTGTACTGTTTTTTGAATTATATCAATCATGTCTTCGTAGAACTGTTTACCAAGTCCTTCAATGTAGTGGTTCTCCACTTCTTGTGAATAACCAAGTTTCATGTCACAATGAGTAACAGAAGTATACACTCTCAGATTAGATGCTGCAACAATAGTAGGAATAAATTCATCCCGGAGTTTGATCAGTTTCTCATGAGCTTCTGGATCCCGCAGAACCTTTCCACCTATATGAATTACATCCATGTATTTTCCCATCTCTGGAATTTTAACAAAACGTTCAATGTTGGCAATTTTCCGAATGTAACAGACACACTTCTTCAGGAAAGCTGGTGTTTGTTTTCCCAAGGCAAAATCAAGCTCATCTTCAACAGCTGGAGGGAGAAAAAAAGAATATAGGAAAACTGTTAACTTCCTTCAAAACAAACAGAGGGGAAAAAAAATCTCTGTTCCCTCTAGATGAACAAGCAAACAAAAAATACTGTATGCAAAATTTATCAGGTGCAGTTTTATTTAGTACTAGCTATAATACAGGGCTCAGGCTTAAGCATTTATAAATTTACTTTTCTCCTCTTTTAAACTATGTGTGAGAACTGACCATCAAAAATATACTTTGGTAATTGTGGAAATATTGCTAGGCTAGATTATGAATGGGTGCATAAATATAGAATAGATTCTGTATGTATTTTGAACTTTACCAGAGGAAAGATATCTCTTTGCTTGGCTGTGTTTCATTTTTCCTTTCTCATGGAGCAACTTCACAGCAGTCTTAAAAATCTTCTTAATCTCTTCTGATATGTCCTTCCATTTGTTTTCATTCATAGAATCTGAAGATGATTCCATCTTTAAAAAATATTCATAGTCAAACACTAGCTGTAACATCAGTTTCTACAACTTCAGAAAGCAAAGGACTAATATTTAAGGTAATGATATATACAAGAAAGGAGAATACAGTAAACAAAATAACGCACGCATTAAAAAAAACTCCCATATAGTCACTCTTAACCTTTTATAATGGACAAATCATAATTTTACATTATAAGTTGCTCTGTTCTGACTATAAAACATAAGACTTCCTGACATAGTGGACAAATCTAAAATGTAAACAACATTATTCAGGGGTAAATGAGAATAACTGGTAAAATATGAAGAGCAAGTGAGGTTTGGGGTCAGACCTGGAGTACTATTATTAGAGAATAATAATAATATTTTTAGATTAACTTTCATCCTGAAAGCTGAAAATTAGGCACAAGGAATTTCAAATTAAGCACCCCAAATTAGGTGTCTCTTTTGAAAATATTAGATTTTATCTGATGGTATTTCCGTTCTTCCTTTGCAGAATGGTAATCATAATCTGACTTGCCTCAAAGGGGTGGTGTTAGGCTAAATTCATTCATCTTTGTAAAGTGCATTGAGACATCTGAGGAAAGTTCCTGTGGGCCAGATTGTCACCTGGACAGAGAGCAGTCCAGCGGCAGTTAGGCAGGAAGTGGGTGGAGCCTTGGCTTTCCTTCTGAGCCCTGCATGCCAGCTAGCACAGCTGAGCTGGTGCAGAGGGGGGAGTAAATTGTGCCAGGAAAGAGCTGGCGCATCTTACTTCCCCCTGTGGAGGAGGCAGGGACCAAATTGTGGCTCTCTGAGTCACAGTTTTGTCCCTGCTCTGTTTCTGGGGCATCACAGCTAAGCATGGCCCCTTTACTCACATCCAATTTTAAGATTACAGGCTAGCTCTGTTTAAGTACAAAGTAATTTATTATTATTTCTGATTTAGTGCTAGATTGTCAATTTACAATCTAATCCAGAGTAAAGGGGCAGCACCTCATTGTGCTGCCTTAGGGAATCACAATCGCTCACAAAGCCCTTCCTGCAGAAAATTCAGAGTTGCAGATCATTTTATATTCTGTCTGTTACTTCTGTTTTGTTTACTGGGTATAAGACTGCACTAGTGATGATATATGAACCTTTTCTGCTTACCCTTGTGGGACAGTAGCTTGGGGAAATCTATAAAATGTTAATAACAAAAATACAAAAAAACCTTCAAGATATATTTAAAGAGCTATTTTGGGTGTTGGGGGGACATTATGTACGTTGTTTTTCCCCCCAGTGCTAAATATTTCAGACTCTGCTACACTACACTTTCTTGAACTCTTAAGTCCTTACTGCTCAAACATTTTTTATGCAACAGAGGAGGTTATTGCATTTTGTAACATGGTAAAAGCATGCTATATAGTGGATTAATTTCCTTTTGTAGTATAATTACAATCAGTATGCACTAAAATAAAGTGACATTTTGAAATTGCTTTGGGATATAGCTCTACTTAAAGGGTTTATTCTCCTTTTGGAGGGCCAAATTCTGACCTTGGATATAAAATGGCTCTTGCTATGAGGGTAGAACTGGGCCCTGTACCATGCATAGCTATGGTCAGACAAAGTTATGTGCACATATGGGAGATGAGAATAAATGGGACTGTTCAAAAATATTTTACCAAGAATCTTCTTTTAATAAGAACCCCAATTCAGGGTAGTCCTTGGGTATGTGTTTAATCATTTGCTTAGCTTTAAGCATGTGCTTAAGTGATTTGCTGACTTGGGACCAGGGGGAGAAATTCACATTTGCCATGTAAGTTCTATTCATGGACTTTTAATGGGAGCCCCATGCAAGAGCTGAGAGAGAGAGAATCTTCCCCACTTCAACGAGAGGGATGGATAGAGGCACCTATGCAGCCATTACTCTTGCAGAAGGCTCATGAGCTGTAACAGTGCTTGCAACCCTCTATCATTGACCTATAAAGGCAAAGATTGTGACCAGTGGACCATTCTTAGACCCAATAGCCTTGGCCTATCGCTCCCTGTGGTGTCCCACACTTCCTCCTTCATGACCCACCAGACTGGACTATCACAGAGCCAACCTCTGCAAAGAGTTCAGAGACTGTGGAGGTTCATTCCATTATGACCCCTAGATTGTTTTCAAACGATGCTGGTGAATTCCATGCACTATGACGAATCTATGGAGGTCTTTTTATTAAGGACATGAAGATAATTTACCGTATTATGATTGTTCTTCAGCATTTCAGATTTTGGTCGGAGGTAATATGCTGGTGGCACTGCATTTTCATCTCTACAGTACCACTCTTCCAAAATCCTTGTCTCTAGCTTTGCCTCCACAGCCGCATCTAGGATCATTTCAAATTCCGATGATTCAACTTCTCCAGGTATTCGGATGGTCCCATATTTTTCTCCCAACAGGCCCTGTGTATTTGCAACAAAGTATGGGTTTAGTGTCCCTTTCCAGTGACGCTAAAACCGTAGTCAGGATATGGCTAGATACTTTCATAAGAATCAACATGGCATTAACAGCAGTTCTATCACTTTGAAGTTACTAGGAAAGTAAATAAATATAGTTAGGCTTTGTAGAATTGGATTTTTATTTTTTTATACTTTTGATGGCTAATATCAATGTTTATTTTAAAGCATTTTTTCCAGTTTTTATCTATTTAAATTTTCATAGTTCTGGGAAATTATGGGGGTGACAATTATTTATATGAAATAGACATTAAGATTCAAAAGTTAAATCTGTCAATCTTGTATCAACACATACAAAGTAAATATCTGAGTTCTTCAGTAGCATTTTTCTTATTTTGCCTCTCTGTAAATTACTATTATCTATACAAATATTTTTTCATCATTTTGCATGTGTATGGTGAAATGAACAGTTACAGACATTTACTGATAAAAATCAAATCCTTCAGAGCCTAAATATAGCAGAAGGTGAATTCTTACTAGGACTATTGTATTGAACTGCAGTTTGGTTGTAAGGGCTTGGATATTTAGTATCTTTCTCAATAATTAATGCTAAAGGAAAAACCTAAGGATCAGGGACACTGAAATTCTGCAAATGAAAAAAAATACTCAAAATATATTTTATTAGGGAACCAACTATCTATTCATATGATATGATGGCACAGAACATAGGTTGCCATGAAAATCCTGTGTGGCAGTGACAATGAAAACTCCTCTGCACTAGGTAGAAAAGAAGCATCAGGTTTTTCAGCATAATCGGATATTGCTCTTTAACAGATTTCAGAGTAGCAGCCGTGTTAGTCTGTATCCGTAAAAAGAACAGGAGTACTTGTGGCACCTTAGAGACTAACAAATTTATTTCAGCATAAGCTTTCGTGGGCTACAGCCCACTTCGTCAGATGCATGCAGTGGAAAATACAGTAGGAAGATATAATGACCCAGTGGGAGTGGATGGGTCATTACACAAAGTAAAACTATTTCCCCATGTTTAGTCCCCCCCCACCACACACACACTGTTCCTCACACCTTCTTGTCAACTGCTGCAAATGGACCATTTTGATTACTACTACGAATAGCTTTTCTCTCTCCTGCTGGTAATAGCTCACCTTAACTGATTACTCTCATTAGAGTGGGTATGGTAACACCCATTGTTTCATGTCCCTGTGTGTGTGTGTGTGTGTATCTATCTGTCTCTTACTACTGCATTTTCCACTGCATGCATCCGATGAAGTGGGCTGTAGCCCACGAAAGCTTATGCTCCAATGAATTTGTTAGTCTCTAAGGTGCCACAAGTACTCCTGTTCTTTTATTGCTCTTGGAGTACTCCAGGTGTTCAAAGTGGTGCAAAGCTGAACTCTAAGCAGTACTAATCTTTTCCTTTTACAGCCAGCTCTGTGCCACTAGAGTGATCAAGTCAGGGCTAGATATGCCAGCTTTATGGTCAGACTCTGCCAATGGCAGTGTGGGACAAAGGAGTTGCACTGGAGAATCTGGCTCCCAGCCTCTATCAGAAACAGTGAGAAGTTGTTACCTAAAAACATAAAAATCTAAAGTTTTCAAACATTTTGGCTGAGTCAGTCATTATAGACATGTATTTTTAAGGTAACTTTCTTCCCATTTTTGAGCACTGTCATTCTTAATGTTGTTCATAAAGTGTGAAGACCTGGATTATGGCTTCCTTGACTTCTATGCCTTCCTCTTATTTTCGGCAGTTGAATGTATGTTTTCATTTTGATGAAAAGTCACATGGCATATTCAGCCTGATAACCACGTAGCCACCGTTTAAATATTTTAAGAATATTACTAACAGCAACAATTGCCCAGATTACAACTTTAGAAACACAAGCTGCTTCACTGCCTTGTGAACTCTCATTAGCAGAAAATGCTGAACATATTTATCCAAATAGCTACCTGATAAATGAACGAATGAAAAAAAAGAAAAGAAAGAGAAATTGGTCAAAACTAACTTAAATATTCAGGTGCACCCATTTTCTGTATTAAGAGAAGAATTGTTTAAAATCTCAGAGCTGAGACTGTGGTAACTCAGAAGTTAAATTCTATTACAGGGGGTCATGATGGAGTTATAACTCTTTTGGATAATATATTCCTGGAGGTAGCATCTCCCAGTATTCTACAGAATGAGCGTTGGTCGCATAATCATATAGGAGATACAGCTCCAAATAGAGATGTTCAAATCTGCAGCTAGCTGAGATTAATTTTGGACACTATGGGTTGCTAGTAATTATTAATATTTTATTATTATTTCTATATTAAACTCATGATTTCTTGACCAAATGTCCTAAAATCTTTTCTGTGTTAGCCAAAAGTGATAGTTAAATTCTTATGTGAAAGAGGTTTTGTTTTGGACAAATGAATGTCTTCGTCCTAGCAGGCCTATTCTGAGTTATACACTTTGCTTTTACTCTGAACTTCAGCTGACTCTCATGTGTTATGAGTAAGCTTTAGCTGGACCTTAGCATACTATTAAATAATGGATTGCGTGTCTTTTAACTCTGGACCCTTAGGGAAATGTGTCCACATGTCCAGGAAGGAACTGATTGTAACTGGTATGGGGCAGATGTTTTCTGTGATTATTAAAATAATAATCGAAAGATGCTTTTAGTTTATCAGGATTTAGTCTAGCAGATTATTTCTTTCATAATGACTTGGTTACACATATCTCTTTCAATTAATGAAATAATGGATGGTTGAACAGATGTTTTAGCTTATCAGTTGTTGTGTGAACCAGATACCATGAAAAAAAGTTCCTGGCCAATAGGTTATTTGCTGTGTTTCTTTTCTGTAAACTCACATAGTATATAAAGAGATAATTGTAGTTATAGATGCATATTGTAGTGGAAAAAATGATGTAACTGACAAGGGATGCTCATAAATGCTCTAATAAAAATTAGTAACTGACAGAATGGACAAGGAGCATGTGGTATAGCAAGTGTATTCTATAATCAATGTATCAGCAAAACATTAATGCATGGATTAATGGCTAAGCATTGAGAGCTAACTGTGGTCAAAAGTGGTCCCAGCAGTGATAAATTAGTTAGAAATATCATTGACTTTTTTATTGAAAATAAGATTAAGCAAGAGAGGATTTTTCTTTGTTCTGAATAGTATCTAATAGGTCAGTTTGAGGGAGTTAGTCAGAAGTGAACTGAAGTAAAGCTGCAAAGAGTCCTGTGGCACCTTATAGACTAACAGACGTTTTGGAGCATGAGCTTTCATGGGTGAATACCCACTTTGTCGGATGCATGTAGAGCTGCCATCACTTCTCCAGTTACAGAGTTGGCATGTTTGTTTCCTTTCTGTTTTCTGTATAGTGCTGTATTAAGGATTGATTGACTGTCATACTTAAACAAGCCTTTAATGGCATTAATTATTTGACATCACATCTTATTAAATCCAAACACAACAGGGTGAAATCCAGGCCCATTGAAGTCAGTGGGAGTTTTGCCATTGACTTCAGTGAGGCCAGGATTTTACCCTGTATGCTATATTTGATTTAAATTCCTTCAGTGGTTAGTTTATGTAAATAAAGATTTTGAGGTAAATACAATGAGGTTAAAGAGAGGGAGTAAATTAATGGGAGGGAAACAGACATAATTTGATATGACTCATTTAAGGAATCCTTATGCAGATACTTTCTTAGAAATGTACATGTATATAGTTGTGACCCCAAGTGCCAACAGACAGAGGGCATGGGTAGGGTGGTGGTGCACAGGTTTTCCAGGGATCACTGGATTGGATATCTGCATATTATTTCACCAAAGGTGGCATGTGAGGTCTCTACCTAAATGGACAATATTTAAGGAGTTATGTATCTATATGGAAAATTATGTTCTTAAGGTCTTAGAGCTAAGGTAGATCACCAGGAGGTGACATACCTCAGAAAGGTTCCTTTCAGGCAGGTAATGACAGACACCAATCTCCCTGTTCAGCCATTTGTGTATTGTCTGCCTCCCACCATATGCCTGTTTGCATACTGAATCACAGGCAAAAGAAGAGATTAAAAAATCTGCAAGAGAGAAAATCTACAGCATAAGCAAACAGTGGTGGGTGGGTCCTGTTTATGAATAAAGACAAAGGATTTTTCTGATTATATGTTAGAGTGCGAAGTGACACACTGAATCCTTTATTGAAAAGACAAGCTGACAAGCCTGCTTGTCTCATGAAAGGAGGGTCCTAGCCAGCCTGATTATAGACTGCTGTGAGGATTTTGGGTGACCAATACTCTGAGAGAGTATCTTGTTAATTAAGCCCAGGGTCTAGAAACCATGTTATGATTTTATTTTATGTTACCATTTTTTCCCAATACTTTTACTTGCTATTATTTGAATCTCTATGCTTTGTAAAATAAACTTATACTTTATTTCACTATAAACATATGTAGGTGCTGCAAGTTAAGTTGAGCAGTGATCTGAGTGGTAAGCTGGGGTGTACTTGCTGTGAATTCTGGGTTTCCAGTGGACCAGGGACTGGGCATTTCAGGGGGACACTTGGAGGGCTTGAGGGGTGGAGTGTGCCAATAGCTAGTCTGTACAATAGCTGAGGCCCAGAGGGGAGTGCTTGTGCTGCCCGTGGCTGGAGGAGTTGACATTCCCCTCTGGTGTTACCTGGACTCGTGATCTGGAGGTCACTCCAATCCTTGATTCTGGGAGCCAGCCTTACCCTGCTCTGCTGTGAGAACTCCCACTCCTGGCCTGTTCTCACACAGAGCCTCTGGCATGTAGGCTTCTCCTTGGATTGTGCAACCAAACGACACTTGCCAATATCTCCAGTCCCAGACATGACCCTAGGAACCTCCATCTTGCAGTGTCCAGTTATGCCCACTGGATGCTGCAAGCTTATAGGTGTTTGTCAGTTTAACAAAGAAGTTGATATATACTAGGCTTGTTATCCCAAGGGGAGTCTCTGACACACTTCAAACCAAATACACTGCTTCAAGTAGAATAAACAAACAAATTTATTAACTACAGAGATAGCTTTTAAGTGATTATAAATCAAGGCATAACAAGTCAGATTTGGTCAAATGAAGTAAAAGCAAAACACATTCTAAGCTGATCTTATTTTCAATGCCTTTACAAACTTAGATGCTTCTCACCACAGGCTCAGCCAGCCTCTCCCCTTTAATCAGTGCGTCAGTCGCTTGGTATGGTGTCTGTAGATGTAGGTGGAAGAGAGAGGAAGAGCAAGGCAAACATGTCTCCCTTTTATCATGTTCTTTCTTCCTTCTTAGTTTTGCCTCCCCCCCACTTCAGAGTTAGGTGATCATTATCTCACTGCAATCCCAAACTGACCAATAGGGGTGACTCACTTGAGAGTCCAACAGATTCTTTGGTTGCCACCTAGGCCAGCGTCCTTTGTTCCTGTCAGGCCGGGCTGGGTTTGTCCCATATATTCCCTGATGAGGTGTGAACTGCCTCCCTGCTCTTGGAGAGTTTTTTACTAGGCTTATATTAAGTTATGAAGACACATTTTCAGCCTCATAATTATATATATGAAATTATAACCTATAACATTACTGTAACAACAATTACTATAACATCACTATAACAACAACGCTTAGTGCATCATAAGCCTTCTGATGACACCAGACATGACAAACTTTGCATTGGATACCACACAATCATTTTACAAGGATGCACATGGAGGTGCTGAGTGTTCCCCTGAGGTACAGAGCATCACACACAGATTAAGCAGGAAATAATAACACTTCCTCCTCTGCTGCTGCTGCTGCTGCTTCTGGAAAAAAAATTTTCTCTGTCAGAGTGAAATTCAGCCTTGTGCAGATGGCCACTACAAAGCTTATGCACTATTCAAGTCCAGCCAGGGCCGGCTCCAGGCACCAGCAAAACAAGCAGGTACATTTCTAAGGGCGGCATTCTGGCGCCAGCCATCGTAGGTGCTGACGCCAGGGTATGGGGAAGAAGTGCCCTTGCTGCCCCAGCTCACCTCTGCCTGCTCCCCTGAGTGCGCCGCCGCTGCTGTTCCACTTCTCCCCGCCTCCCTCCCAGGCTTGCTGAGCGCGAAACAGCTGCAAGTCTGGGAGGGAGGAGAAGCTAGGCGGCAGGACACTCGGGGGAGGTGGTGGTGGTGGAGCGGAGGTGAACTGGACCAGGGAGTGGTTACTCTACCCCCTGTTACTTCCTACGCCCCCGCCCCCCAGCTCACCTCTGCTCCGCCTGCTCCCCTGAACACGCCGCCGCTTTGCTTCTCCCCCCTCCCTTCCAGGCTTGCTGCGTGAAATGGGGCAAGCCTGGGAGGGAGGGAAGGAGTAGAAGCCAAGCGGCAGGCGCTCGGGGGAGGCGGTGGTGGTGGAGCGGAGTTGAGCCGCAGCGGGGAGAGGTTCCTCTACCCCCACATTACTTCCTATGCCCTACCACCCTAGCTCACCTCTGCTCTGCCTGCTCCCCTGAACGTGCCGCTGCTCTGCTTCTCCGCCCTCCCTCGCCTGAGAGGGAGTGGAGTGGAGGTAAGCTAGGGTGGTAGGTTGCAGGGGGCCCGCAGGAAGCAATGCGGGGGGGGGGAGAATGTGGCACGCCTGGGGGAGGAGGTGGTGTCATAAATAGATAGCTAAGGGTTAGTGTTTCTTTCACCTGGAAAGGGTTAACAAAGAGAACCAAACACCTGACCAGAGGACCAATCAGGAAACCGGATTTTTCAAAGCTCAGGGGAGGGAATGTTTGGGTCTTTGTCTTTGTCCGGCTCTCAGCAATGAGAGGGGTCTTTTTCTATCTGTAAGCTTCTAATCTTCAGTTTCAAAGTTGTAAATACAAAGGTAGAAAAAACAATAGGTGTTATTGTTTGTTTGTATTTCAGGTGTGTGTTATCTGAATGTTTAACATGTATCTCTTTTGAATAAGGCTGTTTAGATTCATAGTTTTCTTTAGTAATACCCGTGTAATTGTCACCGTATATGCATGAGATCATATCTTATGTCTTTTCTTTCTTTTATATAAAGTTTCTTTTTAAGACTTGTTTGAGTTTTTTTCTCTCTGGGTAAGGCCCTAAAGGACGAGGGAGGGAAATTCTCTTTGGTGTTAGGTCTACGGAGGATAAGTCTCTGGCAGACCAGGAATTGGTGGGAGGAGAGCTAGAGGGAAGAGAGATAGACTCTTTCTGTTTCCTTGTTTTGGGGTTTGTCTTTTGTGGAATAGAGGAGACATGCTTCTTGTATTGTGATGTAAAGAGATTGCATCAGTACTCTCAGGTTAGCCCAGAGAGGAAAGTCTGGTGGGAGAGAGGGGGAAGGAAGTGGGTTATTTCCTTTGCGGTAAGACTCAGAGGATTCTGAGTCTTGGGGTTCCCCAGGGAAGGGTTTGGGGAGACCAGAGGGAGCCAAAACCCTGGAATTTTTGGCTGGTGGCAGCGAGATCAAATCTGAGCTGGTAATTAAGCTTAGAGGGGTTCATGCAGGCACCCAGATTTCTGGACGCTAAGGTCCAGATTTGGGAATGCTTATGATAGGTGGGGTGGGGATTTGGGGAAGGGGTGGAGTTGGGGTGGGGCCGGAGGTAGAGGGACATGAAAAGAAAAGGGGGGTGGCCAAAAATTTTTTTGCTTGGGGCAGCAAAAATCCTAGAGCCAGCCCTGAGTCCAGCAGAGGTGGTGCATAGGCCTTGTGATTTTCACCCTCTGCAGAACTCCACTGTATGGATTTTGCAGTTACTTTCTATGGTGATTATTAAATGAAATTACCAGGGCTGTACTTTTTCTGTATTTGGGCTCTGTAAGTTCAATGAGGAGTTTTGCCTGAGCAAAGACGGTAAAATCGGGCCTTTCATTAGCATTATTAAATGTCTAAGTGTCTGCTCATTTTTATGTTATATTTAAGGCTGTAAGAAAATCACAGGCCATGATTTTGTTGCAGAAACTGCAGCCTTTAACACACACTACCACTTTTCATAGTTGCTACAAATTTGAGGGAGTAGCATTGTGACCTGAGGCACTGGGTCGCAATATCACTCATATTTATGTTTTTCATGGGTTTTATTTTGGTTTATAAACTTTTTTTTTTATAGTACTTGAACCGACTGCACCAAAATCCCAACTGTAGCAAACTGTGGCTGCAACTTTTGAACCAAAAACCATAACTTTCATACAGCCTTATATGCACATTACTGCAGCCGACTTAATCAAGGTTAAATCGGCTGCAGTAATGTGCATATAAGGCTGTAAGAATAACCTTAGTTAATTAAAGTTATTCTTAAGGAGTCTTTCCTAATGGAATCTGCACACTTCACTCTTCTCTGGTACACTCTGTATTGTTATGTCTCCACTGTACTGGAAGTAAATAGAAAAAATTAAGCAGTCTTTTAAGACAAGGAGGCAGATTCTTTATTCTATATCTTATCTAAAACTATCATTGCAATGGACATTACCCAAACAAACAGTCATGCATCACTAGATCATCATTCTGACTAGCAGAGCAAAGCACTAATAGAATGAGTGTGGATAGGTTATGAATGACTCTTAGCAATGGCTTTTTAATAAAGTTGAGGCATACATAGATTTTATTTAAAAGCTCTTTAATTATTTTTAACTGAATGCTAATACAGTAGAGGTGACACATTTATTGCTGCCCGTCTTTATTCTATGGATGGCATTGTCAGTACCTAGTGTGACCAAGTTCCTCCTCTGCCTTGATGGGTCCTGCACTTATTGGCAGATTTGCTTGCCTCAGAGATTCACAGCAGCCCTCAGTTTGGCCACTTTGCTAGAGGATCAAAAGTGCTGTTCATTCAGTTAACCTAATCGCTGGCCAGCATGGGGAAAAGGAAAGAGAACAATCCCCACAGTCTCTGCTGACCCACCTAATGGGTTGTGGGACAGGCGAAGGACCTTCCCCTTTGGTGGGACCCACAGTCCAGGTCACCTCCTCTTGTCTCAGATAGGGACTGCAATTGTCTACAGTGTCTCTTGTAACAGCTGCGTGACAGTTACAAGTCCCTGGGCTTCTTCCCTATGGCCTCCTTCCAACACCTTCTTTATCCTCACCACAGGACCTTCCTCTTGATGTCCGGTAACGATTGTACTTCAGACTCCAGCAGTATGCCTAGCTCTAGCTTTTTTGCTGCCCCAAGAATGGCAGGCAGGCAGGCTGCTTTTGGCAGTGCGCCTGCAGGAGATCCCCCGGTCCCATGGCAATTCGGCAGTGGGTACGCCGAAGCCATGGGACCAGCAGACCTCCTGCAGGCAAGCTGCTGAAGGCTGCCTGACTGCCGCCCTCACAGCGACCAGCAGGGCACCCCCTGCAGCTTGCCGCCCTCGACTCGCGCTTGGAGTGCTGGTGCTTGGAACCGCTGCTGCCTACTCACGTTCAGCTTTTTGCGCCTCTTGCTCCCAGCTCCTCACATGAACCTAACTAACTGAAGTGAGGTTCTTTTTAAAACCAGATACACTGATTAGCCTGCCTGTTCTGATTCTGGTAGCTTCTTACTTGGTTCCAGGTGTGCTAATTAGCCTGCCTTAATTGGTTCCAGCAACTTCCTGATTGTTCTGGAACAGCCTGTTATCTTACTTGGGGAAAAGGGACCTGCTTGAATCTGAGCGTAATATATCTACTTTCTATCACTATCCTGTAGCCATCTGGCCTTACCCTGTCACACTAGTTATGTGACTGATGTCACTTGAAAAAACAGCCACAGGAGAGAAGGAATAGCATTTGCTCACCAAAATGTACATACAAAAGAGCATCCCCCATCTGTTATGGCAATAGGGACCAGTCAGTAAAAGGAGCATACAAGAACAGAAAACTTGTGCCGCTCTGTATGAAGTCAAGCTTTCTTTGTAGAAGCATTTCCCTACCCCCTGCATTGGCTGAATAATGGAGAAGCTTTAAAGTTAGTCTGAAAAGATAATATGCATTCTGGCCAGAGAGCAATGCAATTTACCACGGAAGTAGCAGCAGTTGGGGGTGAGAAGGAAAGGGAAATGAGTGCACTTAACAGCATGGTGAAAATCTGCAGCCTAGGACAACAGGGCTGGCTTTCCTGATGTTCTGTATTTAGGATAACCTGGAGCCAACAGCTACAGGGCAACAACAAAAGTGAACGACACACTGTGCGAAGAGACTATGTGTGAATGAACATCCCATCACTTAAGAGCAGGTGGTGAGGTGGAAGGGAAGCTACTTAAGGGTAACCCATATAGATACCCCATTTCCATTAGAATGTTTTCCCAAGGTCTTATCAAGTAGATGGAGGAACAGAAGCCAATTACAGTGCACGTTGTAGAGCTAGGCTGCTCTATTCTTATGCCCACTATAGTACAGAATATTTGTAAAAGGGAGGGCAGGTTGTTGTCTAAAAAGGGAATCTTCTGTGGAATTCTGGGTTCCTTTGTGGTACAGGCACACTGGAAAAAAACTGTCAGAACTGGATTACTATTAGATGGCACCATTTTAAAGTGTGGGAATGGGAGGGCTCCTGATCTATATTTAGCAACATTGCCAATTAGTGTGGAAAGAGAGTACTGCAGTCCCAGATAAGTCATTATTTCTTCATCTGTACTGCTGTTTGTCTTCTCTTCACTTTCTCTGTTTTAGAAAATAAGTACCCTTTTTGTTATATAAATAAATAACAATAACTATACTAATGGTGTAGTATTCCTCTGGCTTCCTTCTGTGCTCACTGGGTTTAAAAAAAATCAAACTAAGAAGGGGGTGGAGAGAGACTGGAAAAGTGCAAAGAGTGAACTGGCCAAATACAGGGAGAACTAGAGGTCCATAAAACAGGTATTCAGTTTCGAGGCATATCATTTCAGGATAGGGCAATGTAAGGCCCTGAGATCTTATGCAATAGCCAAATTCTCGCCAAGGTGTCAGTGGGAGGCTAGCTGTGATATGGTATCAATACTTGGCTCCAAGTGTCCACTTGAAAAAAACTTTCTAGCTAAAGAGCGTTGTTTGGTAAAGAGCATGTTTTCTAATCACTCCAAACAAGTCTGAGTCTACAATCCAGTTTCCAGACAATAGATTTCATGGTGACAGTGTGAGTCATTGAAAACAACATTTCTTCCATTTTCTGAAGGATGATATAAATAACGGACATCATTTTTCTTAAAGAAACAAATGTCAGATCCCAATATGAGGAGCAGATAGTACAATGCATAGCCTTGTAAAGAGAATGGGGTTCAAATGCTGCATTAAGTCACATACAAAAATTAGTTTGGTGGCCTCATCCAAGTCCCTATAGGACATTTCTCCACAGTGACACCTTTGCTCATGATCCACGGTAGTCGTTAGCACAAACAGCAGTCTCTGCTAAAGAAAGTCCAAGGACTATAACAGGTATTCAGTAGACTGGAAGCTTGCACTTTGCTTGCCTGCACCTTGCCTAACTTTAGCCAATGATGTCTTTCAGTTTCCTTAAGCACCAACATGAGATGCACACAAGAAATACCCCCACTCTACTTTCTAAAAAATCCAACTTATTATTCTTCTGCCCTACCAGAATGTAATATAGTATAATAAATCAGATCCTGAGCTGCTATAAACATACATAGCTCTACACCACCTGAGGATCTGGCTATACAAATACAATCTAATGCTACACCATATGTACAAATAGGAAAATAAATCAATATAGTTCGACAAAGATTTTTTCATGTTTGATGCCTCCTCATATTAAGTCCACAAAAAAAAAAAAAAAGAGGAATAGTCATCGACAGCCCCTGTGATGATTCAAACAATACATGTTATAGTATTAATATGACAGTGTTTTGTGTGACTGACAACTATAGAAAACGAGTATTTTTTAAAGGGAAACATTATCAAGAATATTTGTCCTACATTATATACCAGGAGGCATCTTAATATGCAGATTCATGAATTAAATCTCCTACACAATAACTCATTAACTTTTAATAGCAAAACAACAAATTACAGAATCATTAAATTGGAGGTGATTTGAAATGTTTAATGTTGCCAGGGTGACCAACATGCATAAAATCCTCAGCAACCAATTGTATCTAGCTGAGGTTTGCATAATTAACATAAACTGTAATATAATGCCAAGAACAACCTCAGCAGTATCTCTGTTAGCTTTGTTAAGCCTGGGGCCAAAGCGACCATTAAGGGAAGATTAAACAATTATTTAGCTCCAGATGGGAAATGTTTTTCTTCTCCTTCCACATGGTTTATGAATATACTCACGTTACAGACACACTCCTAGTCACAACAGAAAGAACAAAACTGAAATGATTTGAGTTTGCTCTTCAGTCATGATAGATTCACAGTGCATGTGTGTTATTATTTCAGACACTTCATCACCAAAATGTTCGCTGACATTTATACTACCAGCTTTTATGAATGCAGAATCAGCGTGACTTTTAGGTTAACTTGTAGTTCCCTGAGATCCTTCATGATGAAGTTTAATAACTGTTATGTCACAGGAAATTGTACCAGTTACTAATTAGCTTCATTCATTTAATTTTTGAGAAAATGATGCAGTAAGACCTGCAAACCAAGCCAGTTTAACAAGCTAGGTTTCCCCATGATCTGTGCAGTAATCTCAGACATTAATTATTGTAAACACTGTAATTCCCTGTTTCACTACTAAAAGAGAAAGTGGCAGATTCAGTGAATACCCAGTTTTGTTAATGTTGGCTGGATTGGAACAGGAGCTAAAATTGGTGATCTTTTGCTGGACCTTATAGGTAAGTAGCAGGGCTGGCTCTCAGTCTTTATGATGCTCTGAATTTGGCACTGAAAATGGACACAATTAGTTTTTTCCACTGGTTGCCTGTGTCTCTTTTCACAGAAATATCATGGTTTCCAGCTCTCTTTTCACGGAGACTGTTAACTTTTTTATGGGATACTATTCTAAGAAATCATACTTGGAGGAATCAAATATAATTGGTTCATTTTTATAATCTTCCTATTATCTAAAGGAAAATAATACTTTTAACAACAATCTTGTGTCAAGTAGCCATTTTGCTCTGAGAAATGTGTTTTGATTACACTGATGCTTATCATGATGCTCACTTATTTATCACCAGACAGCCTCACGAACATCAGTGCAATCAAAACGTATTACTTGGCATCACCAGGGGTGTGTGTGTGGGGGAGATGGGTAAACCTCAACAGTGCTGCAAAAATGGTTATTAATACAATTATAATTTATTGTGATAATTTTTGTTAATTGTAAATCTGCCTTTGCTTTTACTGAAGTTTAGAAGATTTTTGTAATTACAAATTCATACATGTGCACACATGTGGTGTTTGGAAAATAACAGTTTTTATGCTTATGTTTTTAGCTATTTATTTTACCAAATGAAATTTTCAAGCCAATTAGAGAAACTCCTAGGAAATCTTTGCTTTCTCCCCATTAGTAAGAGGCATGAAAAGCTTCAAGGAGAAGACCTCCTCCCCTGGCCATATAGCTAATACTTATCACTTCCATGTCCAATTGCAGATTCTGGAATGCAGTTTTTCAATGACTATTTTGTTGTAATATTCTATGTAGTTTATTTTATGTGATGTTAGTGCTATCTGAATATTAGTTATTGTGATTTTTATTTTTGTATAGAGGGTCTGGTAGGAGTTTTTAACTGTGAGTGAAGCTACTGTAGACTAATATTGGGAACTGTCTAGTTAAAAGCAAACATCTAACAGGAGTGTCATCTTGAAGAGCCAGATGCCTCCCCTTAGTTAAAGGAAATTTTCTAGGATTTCAGAGAACAGAGATGTGTAGCACCTGGTTTATCAAGGACACAAAAGCTAGGTCAGGAGCCTCTTATCATCCCTTTTCCCCTCATTCCCTGCCCTCAAGTAAAACAAAACAAAACAAAACAAAACTTCTATGGGGATATTAAAATGATATTGCAATTAAAGATATTAGCAGCTTCTCTTCTAAAACACCAAATGGTTTTTAGACCATGTATTCCTGGAGAGGAGACATAAGCTAACCCCTTGGTAAACAGAACGAAACAGAGGAATTTAATTTGGAATTTGAGACTTACATTGATTAATTGTTTGTCTTAAGACAGCTCCTGGAGTGGCTCTTCAAGTAACTGAATTTAAATACTTTAGTTGGGATCACTTACCTTTGCTCATTTATAAATTGTTGGTTATCCATGATCTACCAAACAGGATTCACCTATCCTTTAACAAAAGCCTTGCCCATCTATAAACAGTTTTGGTTATCTATAATGCACTAAAATAGGACTCTGTGGTTTTGAAAATATAAACTTCTCTTACCTAGAGAAGATCGCTGTGTAGATTTACTCGTAAACTGCAATCTCTGTTGTAACTGAAGTAACCACTGTTTGTTAGTGTTGTTTGTTGTTTTTAATTTTCTTTCTTTTAATAATAACATAGTCATAGTTAATCCTTGCAATTACTTTGCTTGTCTTTAATTGTAGTGTCCTAAGGCATGGAAAGAATCCCATGTGACTAAAACAGTTAAAAGCAGTTTCTGGTTTCTCTAAACTATAAATTTCAGCAATTTGGAGGGATAAAATTAACTGGCACTCAACTTGAAACACCACTTTCTACTTCATGTTTGAGTGTGCAAAACCCATATTTGCATATGCAAAACTGCCTATAGGTTGCATGTTCAATTCAGTTATGAGAATGTACAGTCTGACTCTTATCCATGCACTTACTTCATTTGTGTGCTCAAATATATATTTTACACATGTTAACAGGTACATTGACAAATCAGGCAGCTTTTCTTAAAGTCTGGATCACAAATGGTCAGGATCTCAGTTTTACAAGGAATTTTATAATAAAGCTATTCTATTTAACCCCGCATTCAAAAGAAACCCTACTTCATTAAGCCAGCAGATTTCTTTGGTTTTCTCATATGTTATAACTTTAAATGCATCCTGTAGAAATTCTTTATGCTTTATAATCCTTCAGATATTGGCAAAATCATTTGGAAAAAAAATGAGTCTGACAGACTTATTTCTTTCTCCAAAATAAATGACACATTCATTGTTGAGTTTAATTATTATGAGAAACAACCAGAAAAGAACATTTCATTTTTTATTCCTCCAGGGAACAATAGCTGCTCCTTTATGACCTCAAAACAGAAATGCTAATACCTTACACAATAGCAAATGCTTTAAAAAAAAGTTTGTTTAAATTTGTTTTAATGCACTAATGATCAAAGTAAAAGCAAAATAAATATTTGAATTACTTGAGGAGCTCAGTAAAGTGCCCATTTGTCATCAGTTTGTAAGGATCAAACACAAACTACTAAACTGACAATCCCTGAAATCATGTTGCAGAGAATTGTATCAAGTCACTTCATCCAAACCAAATATTAGGAAGATGAAAGTAACACAAGTGGTGGCTAAGAGATATTATGAACATGGTTTACTTTGTTTCAGCCGTGTAGGAAGCAGTGATGATGTGAAGAGCTGTACAGACTGCTGTGCTGCACCTTGGCCTCCTGATCGATGAAGCAATAGTGTGGTCTCTGAACAGACCCTTTTAGCTGCTTTTCTGGCTGATAATGGCAGCAATCAAAGGTAATTGGAGAGAAGGCAGTTTGCTGCCCTTGAATAAAACCCACCAAAAGTGCTACCATCAGGTGGCTTAAAAAATAGGTAGAAAAGTTAGATCCCTAGATTTCTAGGATTTACATATCATCATGTCTCCAGAGCAGCGCAACAGAATGGTAACTTTGCTGCTGTTCCACTGAGGAGGCAGCACAGCCTACTGGACACTGGGCTTGGCCTCAGCTACAAGAGACCTGGGATCTCTTCCCAGCTCTGTCACTAGTCTGATGTGTGACACTGGGCAAGTCATTGTGCCTGTCTGTACCTCAGTGTCTCTATCTGCAAAATGGAGCTAACAATCCTTCAGAAAATACTTTGATATCTACTATGATAAGAGTTAAGTATTATTAAAATTGAGCCTATTGATCTGATGGTGTTAACATTTAAAGGCACTTGTGATTATCCACAAATTACTTTGTACAGCACACTGCATATTATTTAATCCAGAAACATGTACAGTTCTTCCTTTCCTTATTCCTGGAGTGCCTCCAGGGAGTAGCTAGTGTGAATGTCATATGCCTTTGTATTTCAAGAATATCAGATCAGTGGACTCATAAAACAGGTTTGGGTTCCGTTGCACCAAAGATGAAAGCTGGCTGCTGAACTACATCCTAGGAAATAAGACTGGACTGGAGAAGGCAGCAGGGATCCTTGAAAGACCCTAGACTGAAAGGAGAAATGAGCCCTCCAACACTGTGCCATATAGTACCATTCCTGCCCGACTAGGTAAGGGGTTAGAGTGGTGGTAGGATGGTTCTGATCTTTTACCAAACTTTCAGAAATTTTGATCTGGGTTTGGTTCAGGGTAATGGTAAAGGTAAGGGGTGATTCTTCTTTGAATGAACCAGTTCACACATCTCTAATCTTTACCTGCATTTTAACATTTCCATTTCTCAAAGCTTTTGTCTCCCTACAGTGGAGCTAGATTAGAGATTATGAAAGATGATTCCTCAGCACAGAGAAAGGGAGGAGAAAGCTATCCAAAAGTACATCAAACACCACAGAGATCTATTGTGCTTATTTCACAGGAAACCCATGCTGTATCTCTGATTTACAAACAACATCATACAGAAACCCAAGCATTATATGTACACAGCCTCTGATTATAATACACACACACACACACACACTATATACAGAACTTTCCTTTCACATGCATATAAAAACAATGAGTCCCAGGCCTTATACAGACTCAGGGTGTGTCAATTCTTTACTGACTTAAACTGTATCAACATAAGGTCCCCCTTAAACCAGTGGTCCCCAAACTTTTCACATCACCCCTCCAACCCTGTCCATGCCCCCCCTTAGAACTGGGGCCAGGAGCAGGGCAGCGGCTTGGTGCTGGTGGTGGACAGATTTAAGGGGGCCCCAGCTGGGGGTTGGTCTGAGGTCAAGAGTGGAACTATTGCTGGGAGCAGAGCCGCAGCAGGGGACCGAGGATGGGGGCACGGCTGGGGCTGGGTGTAGAGCTGTGGGTGGGGAAGGGTTGGAGGTGGGAGCCAAGGGGGCTGGGTGGTACTCCCTCCTCACCCCCTGTGGGGGCTGGCCCAGGCCCTGAACATTCCTCCACATCCTCCTGTTTGTAGACCAATGCCTTAAAATGGATATAATAATGTCCCCACAAAGAGGTTGCAATGATTTAACTCAATCAGCTTCAAATCTGATTTAGCTAAATCACTTAACCTTCTTCTGTAGAAAACACCACTGACAAGCTAATGAGCTGAGATGGGGTGTGTATTCCATAGAGGTGATGAAAGGGTTAAATGGAGCTGGATAGCTCAGTTACCCTACCTGGCTACATCTTGTAGCTGCACCTTGCGTATGAGAGGGAGGGAAATGGAGGCTTAATTAATGATGGGGAAGATAGCGGATAGTTTCCATAAAGAGAGGAAGCCCACTGGTGAGAAGTATAAGGAGAGAGGGAAAGAACTCTGCAGCTCCTCTCTGAATAACAGAAGGTAGGTCTCTGAGAGATGCAGAGCAACCATTGGGTAGAGCACGTAGTGGTGGTGAGCCCTGACAAAAAGACAGGATGTGGTAAGGTGTCTGATGGAACAGACCTTGGCTGCAGTTTATAGGGTCACTGGACTGGAAGGCAGGGTAGAGGGTGGGCCTGAGTTTACCTACCTGCTGCTGCGAAGAAGGTATGAGGCCTCTGTTGTAAGGGGTTAAGAATGACCTAAAACACTGAGAGAAGCGTGTGAGAGGGGGCAGAAGTTGCTTTCATTGTGGCTTGTGTTTTGCTTTTGAGCTTGGTTAAAAGACGCAAGGAAGAAATTCTTGGGTCGCTCTGATGGAAGAGGAGCTCTGGAAGGGTGGAAACCCTCCAACTGATAACCATTGTCAGGTAGCACGTAGTCCTTTTGGGACATTGATACCCTGGAAGAGGTGAGACTTGTAAGCAGCCTGTCTGAAGGGTAGAGTCATGAGAAGAGACAGACAACACTAGGGCTGGAGTGGCTGTCAGCAGCGGGTACCTGCTACTGCATACCTAGCTGTAAGGGGATGCTCCAATGGTAAGTCAACTCTTCCGCTCAAAGACTGCTTTGGGAGGTGTGTGTATGTCCTAGCGTGTGCTAAGTAAAGCAATTGTCATACTGCAGGTAGACCAAAGAGGGCTCTCCAGCAGTTTTGACAAGTGCATTGTCTGGCGTACAGATGTTTGGATTTGCATTTGGTTTCTCTCCAACAGGGGTCACTTGGGAATTTTGTTGTTATTTTAATTACAGTAGTGTCCAAAATGTGCTAGGTGCTGTGCAGACACATAGGAAGAGACAATCTGTGTCCTAAATATCTTCTAGTCTAAAATACATGAGAAAAGGGGGGAAGGAATATAACAAAGTTCAATTTTTTTTATAGATTCCAAGGCCAAAAGGACCTTTGTGATCATCTAGTCCAGAGGTGTGCAAACTATGGCCTGCGGGCCATGTCTGGCCCATCAAATGTTTTAATTTGGCCCTCGAGCTCCAGCCGGGAGTAGGGTTGGGGGCTTTCCCTGCTCCATGCATGCCGTGGCTCCGTGCAGCTCCCGGAAGCATTGGCATGTCCTACCTCTCGCTCCCACACAGAACCATGGCCAATGGGAGCTGCAGGGGTGGTCCCTGCAGACAGGGCAGTGCACAGAGCCGTTTGGCCTGTGCTGCACCTCTGCGTATGAGCCAGAGGGATATGCCCTGGGAGCTGTGGGGGCAGTGCCTGCAGACAGGGCAGCATGCAGAAGCACCTGGCCGTGCCCCTGTGTAGGAGCTGAAGGAGGGATATGCCGCTGCTTCTCAGGGCTGCCTGAGGTAAGCGCTGCCTGGCGCCTGCATCCCTGACCTCCTCCCATCCCTCAGGGGCTGATCTCCCTCCTGCCTGCTGAACCCGTTAGTCCCAGCCCAGAGAACCCTCTGCACCCCAAACCCCTCATCCCCAGCCCCACCCCAGAACCTGCACCTCCAGCTAGAGCTCTCACCCCCTCTGGTATCCCATCCCCCAATTTTGTGAACATTCATGGCCCGCCATACAATTTCCATACCCAGATGTGGCCCTCGGGCCAAAAAGTTTGCCCACCCTGATCTAGTCCAAGCCTCTATATAACACAGGCTACAGAACTTTAGAGCATGTCTTTTAGAAAAATATCCCATCTTGACTTAAAAATTGCTGTTGATGGAGCCTTCATAAGTCTTATGGGAGCAAGGGTGAGGGGCAGAGAACTGGCAGAGAGGATGAGCTGAGAAGAGCAAAGATGTAGGTAAAAGGAGAGAAAAGAGAGACACTGAGGGTGGGGGAAGGAAGAGAAGAGGCGGCAAGGATAGTTGCAGAGGAACACGGAGGGCAGTGAGAATAATGTGGAGGAAATGGGAGAGAGGGAAGGTGCAGCAAACAACCAGTCATTCGAAAGGAACAATGGTCAAAGGGCAAACTGTAAAATGCAAAGTGTGCTAATAATGTTTGGCATCTGAGAGGTTGTGAGGAGATAATATTACGTGGTGTCTTATTCAGCTCCAACCCAGTAGGGTGCTTTAAGATGGTGTCTGAGTATGCCTACTGGATTGGGCCCCAGAGGCAAGATTGGTGGGAATGCCTAGTTTGGGAATCCCATGAGGGCTTAGGCATGAGTTAGGTGTCAGGACTTTGGTCGCTTTGCACATGCCAACTGGCAGACACTTAGATCCCTATGAAATTTAGGTGTCTAAAGTGGCAGTTATGTACTTAAATCCCTTGGTGGAACTAGCCCTAATTGCCTATCAGACTTGGCAATTGAGTCACTAACTCATTTCCATCTCCATCTAACCAAATGAGTCATTTTCACATTGCCCTTTTCTGCAAGTGTGTGGGAGGTTGTCTGATTGGCATGTGATAGGAGGAATTCATGTAAAACTCAATGCCTTGAACGTAATTCCTACTGCAAGCCCTTAAATTCTTGTTATCTCCCTCTAGCAGGTCCTATAACAGGTCAAGTATCAGACGGGTAGCCGTGTTAGTCTGGATCTGTAGAAGCAGCAGAGAATCCTGTGGCACTTTATAGACTAACAGACGTTTTGGAGCATGAGCTTTCGTGGGTGAATACCCACTTCGTCAGATGCATGTCTAACAGGTCAGTTAGTGGAGGCTGGTGGTGATGGTGGGGAAGAAACAAACTCTAAGCCTGTACGCTGTTCAGTAGCATAATAAGGCTGTTTTTCTCAGTAATGCATAGCCATTGTGCTGCTGTTCAGAAAGTGTTAATTAACAGGCATTATCATAGACAGATACACCCTTATGAAACCACTGTCTGCATGCAAGACGCCAACAAGTCCCATGACTTTGGAAAATCTAACGTATGATACTTTGTGGCTAATTTCTTTGCTGTTTTTTTCTTATTATTAGAGCTAGATTGCAATTCACTGAGCCTATGAATGACACTTTTTTTTAAAATTAAATGCTAAGACTTGAGTGGAATAATACAGTCATCAATGATCAAAAGAGAGATTGTGTCAGACCAACCTGATCTCCTTCTTTGAAAGAGATAACTGATTTTTTTAGACAAAAGAAATGCTGTAGATTTAATCAACCAGGATTTCAGTAAAGTATCTGATACAGTTCCACATATGAATTTATTAGTTAAATTGGCAGTGATGGGAATTAATATGAGAACTGAAAGATGGATAAGGAAGTGGCTAAAGGAGAGACTACAATGGCTCATACTGAAAGGTGAGCTGTCAGGTTGGAGGGAGATTACTAGTGGAGTTCTTTAGGGATCAGTCTTGTGACCAATCTTATTTACAATTTGTAGTGCTGACGTTGGCACAAAAAGTGAGAGTGTGCTAATAAAGTTTGCAGATAACATGAAGTTGGGAGGTACTGCCAATATGGAGGAGGACTCTGAGTTACTACAGAGAATTCTTTCCCAGGTGTCTGGTTAGTGGGCTTTTCCCACATGCTTAGGGTCTAAACTGATCACCATAGTTGGAGTCGGGAAGGAATTTCCCCCGGGTCAGATTGGCAGGTACCCTGGGTTTTTTTTTGCCTTCCTCTGCAGGATCACTTGCAGGTTTAACAAGTGTAAATGGTGAATCCTCTGTAACTTGAAGTCTTTAAATCATGATTTGAGGATGTTAATAACTCAGCCAGAGGTTAAGGGTCTATTACAGGAGTGCATGGGGGAGGTTCTGTGTTCTGCAATGTGCAAGAGGTCACACTAGATGATCATGATGGTTTCTCCTGACCTTAAAGTCTATGAGTCTAATGAGCCTTGTGTGACTTGGGAGGAGGTGAATATTATGTAGGGTGCAACAACAAGGCTAAAACTCCCTTTAAAGAGGCTAGACCTGGGATAGACAAAGGCCCAATGGGGGCCCTTTATACTTTGGGACATCAGCAAAAAGCAGACAATTATGCCAGTTCTCCAATACTCACTGTCCTGTCCCCTTCTCCCCTGCCATACTGACTGGTTGTCAGATTATGCAAAAAGGATGGTACGTTTAAACGGATCTGCGGGATGGTCTGCTGAGAGCTGATCTTCATCTCCCTCCTCCAATGAATGATGGAGAAAGGGATGAAACCTAAGGAGATAAATAGCTGAGAACAAAGAGGTCCATTAGTTCCTCCCAGTTCTGTCACCTCTGATACGTCAGGTCCCAAGAGAGAAGTCAGGCCGGGGAATCTAAGAATGGACATTCAAATTTTTTATTTGGCTTATCTATCTTAATGTTTCTACAGTACTTGGAACATTCAAAGTGATATATGTGTTACTGAAAAGCTTTCCAAAGGCATGAATAATAGGTTAGACAATTTTAATAAACTTGTTTCTATATAGTTTGTTTTCATTTCCTGTTTCTCCTCTGTTGTATGATTTCAGCTTGGTGAATAGTATTAATAAATGCTATCATTACTGTCATCTAATATGCATCATAAGTAAGAGCATTCCTCTCACGGCATCTCTAAGAGTCACGTTACTTAAAAGAGAAGAGAGAGCTCCATGCTTTCTCTCATGCTGTTCCCTATGCATGGAGAAAACACACCATCAATCACCACTTTATCCTTCTTCAAACCTACCTCTGCCACAGTGTCTACAAATTATTGCTGACAACTTGACTATAAATTCTGGGGCAGGGATTGTCATCTTTGTTGTTTGTCTGGACAGCACCTAGCACTTGACTGGGGTTCCTAGCTGCTACTACCCTAAAATAAAGAATAACAATAATTCTGACCTTATTAGTTGGGAAGGCATATGTTTGAACCAGACCCCATTGACACCAGTCTCACTTAACAAGACAAGTCAGTTGGACTGTACCTTTGAGGTACAATCTTAGGTATTCCATAGAGCATTGGTTCTCAACCAGGGGTATGACTACCCTGGGGGTACACAGAGGTCTTCCAGGGGATACATCAACTCATCAAGATATTTTTACAACAGGCTATATAAAAAACACTAGAGAAGTGAATACAAAATTAAAATTTCATACAATGACTTGTTCATACTGCTCTATATGCTGAAATGTACAGTATTTATATTCTAATTGATTTATTTTATAATTATATGGTCAAATTGAGAAAGTAAGCAACTTTTCAGTAATAGTGAGCTGTGACACTTGTATTTTTATGTCTGATTTTGTTATAGTTTTTAAGTGATGTGAAACTTGGGGGTACGCAAGACAAATCAGACTCCTGAAAGGGATACAATAGTCTGGAAAGGTTGAGAGCCACTGCCAGAGAGATTCAGGCTCCCTCTCAGAGGAAGTATGGAATGGCATAAAACATAGGCTTAAGAACATATGCAATCATTGTAGGCGGATCTAGTGAAATGAAATTTTATTCCAGGCTCTTCAATCAGTATTAAACTCCTCTTTGTGTGTGTGTGTAGGTTGATTAATTGCAGTTAACTTGTGTGATTAACTCAAAATTAATCACAGTTTTAATCATACTATTAAACAATAGAATACCAAGTGAAATTTATTAAATATTTTGTATTTCTACACTTTGATAGATACACTGATTTCAATTACAACACAGAATACAAAGTGTATATTTTTATTACACATTTGCACTGTAAAAATGATAAATGAAAGAAATAGTATTTTTCAATTCACCTCATACAAGTACTGTAGTGCAATTTCTTTGTCATAAAAGTGCAATTTACAAATGTTGATTTTTGGTTACATAACTGCACTCAAAAACAAAACGATATAAAACTTCAGAGCCTACAAGTCCACTCAGTCCTACTTCTTGTCCAGCCAATTGTTAAGACAAACAAGTTTGTTTACATTTACAGGAGCTAATGCTGCCCTCTTCTTATTTACAATGTCACCAGAAAGTGTACTGGCACTTTTGTAGCTTGCCATTGCAAGGTATTACGTGCCCAGAGGCACTAAAGATTCATATGTCCCTTCATGCGTCTACCATCAATTCGAGTGGACATGCTTCTATGCTGATGACATTGTTTAAAAAAAAACAAACCTAATTAAAATTTGTTACTGAACTCCTAGGGGAGAATTGTATGTTCCTGTTCTGTTACCTGCATTCTGCCATATAATCATGTTATAGCAGTTCGGATGATGACCCAGCAAGTTCTTTAAGAACGCTTTCATTGCAGATTGACAAAATGCAAAGAAGGTACAATGCTGAGATTTCAAAGACAGCTACAGCATTCACCCAAGTTAAGAATCTGAAGTACCTTCCAAAATCTAGAGGACGAGATGCTGGAGCAGCTCCAGAAGTCTTAAAAGAGCAACACTCTGATGCAGAAACATGCAGAGCCTGAACCACCAAGTCAAAGAAAATCAACCTTCTGCTTGTGGCATCTGACTCAGATATGAAAATGAACAAGCGTCGGTCCGCACTGCTTTGAATTGTTATTTGATCAGAACCCATCATCTGGAATGGTGATTGAACGCATGAGGGACATATTGAATCTTTAGCGCATCTGACATGTAATATCTTGCGACACCAGCTACGACAGTGCATGCAAACATGTGCTTACTTCAGGTGATGTTGTAAACAAACTTGTTTGGCTGAGCGATTGGCTGAACAAGAATGGACTGAGTCAACCTGCAGGCCTCTAAAGTTTAAATTGTTTTTGAAATGCAGTTATTTTTTATACATCAAATCTTACAGTTGTAAAGTTAATTTCATAATAAGAGATTGCACTGCAGTACTTAATAATTCTTTGGTTTTTCTGTACACTTTGTATTCTGTGATGTAATTGAAATCAATATATTCAAATGTGGAAAACATTCAATATATTTATATAAATGATATTCCATTATTGTTTAAACAGCAGGATTAGTCGCACAATTCATTTTTTTAATCACTTAACAGCTCTCTCTTTATAAATAAATAATATTCCAGAAGAGTTAACACACCTAAAGAATTATGTAGAATAATAATAAGATGAGATGGGCAGACAACTTGATGGTTTCAACCTACCTTAGGATGTGATGAAATGAAATCTATTCCATATTCTACTGTCATAATATATATATGACATATTGGCATCATTGTTTAATATATATGGATACACAAGCAGAGTATCCACTACAAGGTTCTGTCAGGAGGACTATTAAAATTGCACTGTGTGGCATTATGCTTGAGGCTGCCTGAGCCTAGATTAAATAGTCAGGAACAGCAGAACAATCAGCAGATGCAATCCTTAGGTTGGAAGAAAGCAATGTTTCACTTGGGTTGCAGTGACAGCTTACTGCATGTTTTAAAGTGACATGAGAGCAGAGTCAGTTCTTCTAATTAAGTAGTACTGCATCCTAGTAGTGTGGCTTAGTCTAAATGGTGTTTGTGACTCGGCCTGGTCTACACTACGTGTTTATACCGATTTTAAGCAGCGTTAACCGATTTAAGCTGCACCCTTCCAACACAACGAGGCCCTTATATCGATCATAAAGGGCTTCTTTAACACAGTTTCTGTACCTCCCTGACAAAGAGGAGTAGTACTGAAATCATATTCCTAGCGGATCAGGGTTAGTATGGCGCAAATCGATGGTAATTGGTCTCTCGGGCGTATCCCACAGTGCACCATTGTGACTGCTCTGACCAGCAATCTGAACTCAGATTGCACTGGCCAGGTAGACAGGAAAAGCCCGCAAAACTTTTGATTTCATTTCCTGTTTGCCCAGTGTGGACTCTGATCAGCACGGGTGGCGATGCAGGTCCCAAATCCAAAAAGAGCTCCAGCAGGAACTGTACGGAGATAACTGGATCCTGAATGGATGGCATTCTTGGTGATCGTCGTGCCAAAGTACTTGAAAAGAATCTCCAGACAGAGCCACAGCAGGACTCAGCATAGTGCTGCGTGACGAGCGTAATGGAAACCAAAGAATCAATGGACACTCATGGAGGGGGAGGGGTATGAGGATCAGTTTCCAGCAGTCCCGCAGTCTCCGAAAAGTATTTGCATCTTGCTGAGCTCCTCAATGCCTGTAGGGTAAACACATTGTTCGGGGTGGTTCAGGGTATAGCTCATCAATTTACCCCCTCCCAGCCCCAATGAAAGAAAAGGAAAAAAATCGTTTTCTTGACTTTTTTATATGTCAAACCCTATGTCTAAGCTGCAGCTGCGGTAGAACGATGCTGTTCGGCTATGAAATGCAGCACGAACCCCGCCTCCCCGGTGGGCAGACAGGATCACAATGGGACTGCTATCGCATCGCATCAAGTCGCTTGTGAGTGGTCCTGGCGGCCTCAGTGAGGTTGGTCCGGGGATGCACTGGGAAGAAATTGGAATGACTCTGGTCAGTTCCCTAGTAGATGACAATGAATCAACTGGTAATTCGTTCTTCATCATAGCCATTGAAGACTCCTGTCATTCCAGCTAGACTTGTCAGAACAAACTGGTAACTCGTTTCATCATACACCCATCAGCCCGCCTCATCTGTTCAAAGCAAAGATTCTGAGTGTGCTGACTATCATTAGTCAGCGGGATTTGTCGGCATCTTCTCTTCGTCACCGTTTTAATGTCTGCCTGACTACATAGCAGCTTGGAGGGCTGCTCCCTCATTATCATCACTAACAAGTTAGTGTTTCTTAATTCCTGCATTCTTTATTACTTCATCACACAAATGGAGGGGGCAGGCAAAGAATCCGTGGCAACTTATATAGAGACAACATTTGATCATGGCTTTCCGTGGGTGAATCCACTTTGTCAGGTGAAGGTAGTGAGAATTCCAGGGGCAGGTATATATATGCTAGCAAGCAAGCTAGCAGATAACGAGGTTAGTTCAATCAGGGAGTGAGGCCCCTGTTCTAGCAGCTGAGGTGTGAAACCAAGGAGGAGAAACTGGTTCTGTAGTTGGCAAGCCTATCAACTGCAAGGTAGCCCAGGAGAGTTGGGGGAGACAGGAAGCAAGCGGGTGGAGTTGTTGCAAGGGCACTCCCCTAGAATGGCATGCAGCTCATCATTCTGTGGGATATGCATGGATGTGGCTGTGTGTCTGGTACATCTGGTTCTCTAGCACACTGCCCCATATTCCTAGGCAGGATGAACTCTATTTAGAATACAACATAAAGGAGGAATGAACTGGGGGTCATCCCATTTTTGTCTTTGGCGCCCCCGCAGACCTCAGCCAGGAACACCCATGACACAGCAAACGGTACGAGACTGATAACCATCATCTCATCACCAATTTACATGCATGGCAGACAGTAGAGAACAACTGATAACTGTCTCTGCCTATCTTGCAAAGGCAAATTGAATGCTGCTGCTGTAGCACTGCAGTACCCGCTCTGCTCAGCGGCATTCAGTAACATACGGCTACAGTAAAAAAAAAAAAAAAAAAAAAAAAAAAAAAAAAAAAGCTGAACAGGCTCCATGTTGCTGTGCTATGCGTCGCCAGGGCAATCCAAGGAAAAAAGGGCGCGAAATGATTGTCTGCTGTTGCTTTCACGGAGGCAGGAATGAGTGACGACATTTACTCAGAATCACCTGCGACACTATTTTTGCACCATCATGCATTGGGATCTCAACCCAGAATTCCAATGGGCGGGGGGAGACTGCAGGAACAATGTGATAGCTACAGGATAGCTACCCACAGTGCAACGCTCCAGAAATCGACGCTAGCCCCGGTACATGGATGCACACCACCGAATTAATGTGTTTAGTGTGGCTGCATGTACTTGACTTTATACAATCTGTTTTACAAAACCAGTTTATGTAAAATCGGAATAATCTCATAGTGTAGACGTACCCTCTTAAAATGGTAACCTAGATCAAGCATCTCAAAAACACTCATCTGCAACGTAAATAAAAATGAGCCTTGCAATCAGCTGGTGTGGTCAAAGAGATTTCATCTCCATAAAGACAGTAAGTAGCGAAGAAAAGCATGGGCAAGGAATGAGACTCTTAGACTCCAGGTCAGGGAAAGGCAAACTGTTTCCTTTTGTAGTAAAACTGAAGGCCCCAATGAAAAGCTGGATCCTGTTTCATGGAGGAAAAAAGGACTTGCCAACCTTAGGGTTTAAGGAGGTGGAACCAAAGTTTAAACATAAAATGATGGATGGATTTGAGAGAGGAACTAAAAGGAAGAAGTAAAGGATGAATGATTTACTTTAATATGCTCTATGCTATGCATTGCATAATTCAGGTGACTTGATGGAAATGTTCTTTAGAGGGAGAGATTTGGGATTCAGAGAGGATTTTGATACCAAAGAACTCTGTAGAAGTCACAGATCTCTTCAGTGACAAGGTATCTATCCAATTGTAAGCAGAATCAGGATGATCTCTATCCTGACATCTGGTGGTGAATTAGGGGAAGTGTGGAAAGAATGTCAGGAAATGTGAAATCTCAAATATTTGCATGGGCACACCCAGCAAGGCAGCCTGGGATGGTTATTTTGACAGCTCTGGGATCCCCAATTTCTTTGTTATTGGGGCAGGATAAATAAAGTGTTGCCACTTGATTATGTGAATGAGGAACTACAAGACTGCTTTATGACAGAGATGTCTCAATATAAATTAAATGACACCTGCTAGACAAGGGACATGGGTTCCAAAACCCAGTGAATTGCGAGATGTTGGGGACTGGTGTGTGTGTGCGCCTGCCTGATGGGGAACACCAATTGCACATCCTTTTCTCTGCACTGTTAAAGAGTAGAGCTAATTTTGATTCCATTAGGAGTCCATCTAGAACTGCTGAGCTGAATTCATGTTGGGTCAATGTTGCACCAGCACCAGGGCTCCCCTGCTAAGAGCTGAAATCACTGAAAGAGCTGAGCTGAGAATCACTGAGTGCTGTGTTAACTAGTGGGGGAGTCTGAAGATCTACCGTTAAGCGGCTGGCAGAGCGGAGCAGTTTGCAGTGTGTTGGAGCAGCCCATGGAACAGTGAGCAGAGTGAAGTGGTTTGCAGGGACAGTTGGAGGAGTGGCACAGCTGGTGTGGTGGAGCTGGTTGTGGTGAAGGCTGCAGCAGAACTCCACGGAGCGGCGGAGCAGTTGGCCCTGGCCCACGTAAGGTGCCCCTTAACACCCTGTGTGGACTCCCCACTCCCCATTTCCACCCAGGCTGGGGGCGGGTAAAACTCTGCAGATAAACTCTTGAATTCTGGGGTGGCACTGACCAGAAACTTTTGGGTTGTTGGACTTTAGGGTGATTGGACTTAAGACCCTAAGGGGGAAAGGACATTGCCAAACACACTTGGAGGTGGGTTTTTGCTTATGGTTTGTGTTATAATCCTGTTTGTGGTGTTTCTCCAATGGGATGCCGCATTGTTTCCTTCCTTTATTAAAAGGATTTTGCTACACTCAGACTCCGTGCTTGCGAGAGGGGAAGTATTGCCTCCTAGAGGCGCCCAGGGTGGTGTGGTATGTAAGTGTCCCAGGTCACTGGGTGGGGGCTCGAGCTGGTTATGTATGGTGTTATTGAAATGGAACCCCTGGATACTGAACCCAGCCCTTATTGCTGGCAGCTCAGAGGGGCAGAAGGGTTACACAATAAAGGAACATAAGTGCAACTGGGAGCTGCAGTGGAGATTTGCTGGGAGCCTAGGGGACTGAAATGGAGCAGTCTGCAGCCATCCTCATCTTTTATATGAAGGTGCAGCCCATGGTGAATGTGGGTCCCAGATTGTGATGTTCCATCTTGATCCAAGCAGAGGTCACACATGCATTTAGAGATGAGGAATTACTGTACAAATTTGTTTATAGCATATTGCCAGACTAGGATGCACTTTCATCATCTCTGAAATGAATGAAATATGGGCACAAGGGGAACAGAAAAAAACAGTAATTATGAAGTCATCAAGCATTGCTATCTATAGCAATGTAAACAACATTTATTCAGAACATCCTAACAAAACAATTCAGCATGAGCTCAACAAGAATACCTTTAAAACTGGAAACACTGACTTCTTGACCTATAGTTTGCTAAACGAAAGGATAAGATTGATAGCTGCGTAAGACCTAATTGGTGATGGTGGAGTTATTGATATAAGAGGGTGGCAAAATCAGTGCTGCCAGTGAGGATCACAGTAGGCTCAATAAAAGCAGAATTGCCTGAAAGGTATCAGGCATTCATTAACAGAATGAGCGAGATTTTTTTTTTCCATGAGCGTGTGCACACTTTTGCATGCGTCTCTAAACCATCTGTTTGCAAACTCGATGCACACGCAATCCCTAATTTTCACAGCATTGTGGAAGCAGCCCTGTGCACCATCATTACATTTTTTACAGATTTGGAGGCTGCTGGCAGGTATAAAACAATCTGGACTGGAGACAACGACTGGAGTGGGAAGAAGAAAAGATAAGCTGAACAGAGGCAGAAAGAGGGCACAAGACACAGTTGGTGTGTGGTTGGAGCAAACTGATTAGTCTGCACTCTGTCTGTTGTTGCTGAATGGAAAATTACTGCAGAGCTCCATCTAACATGTCCCTGAATAAAGGCATTGGCTCAAGTTTTGAAGCCTGAAAAGTTAGTTATTCCCACCAGACAGTTTGTTAATGGTTTCAGAACAGTAAGTGTTCAGAGGCCTAGTTCAGAAGCGTCAGTCAGTAACTAGTAACATGAAAAGGAAGAACTTCTCAAAAACTGTGCACACACACACAGACTGCATCTCTGCAGAAGTGTAAATCCACAGACTTAATCCATTTTCTACATATATGCACAAGATACAACTTTCAAATTCATACCTTTCCTAATTACCAACTAACTCTTTTCAGGCTCTGTTATAGAAGCCCTCCTGAAAGAGACCATCGAGATGCCTCATTTGAGCATTCTGCTTGTCTAACAATCTGACTTTTGTTTATATAGTGGGAATAGTATACTTTTTTTTATATATATATATATACAACAAAAAAGATTTTTCTCAAGCTTCTCCCAAAAGTCTGCCTTTGGTCAGAGACCAAGCATGGAACACTTTAGCCATAAAGGTGATTTTGTTGTTTGGAAAGTTTGAGGAATAAAAGTGGGCTTATTATAAGTGAAACTGTTTTGCAACCTCTGCAGTGTACTAACTAGTGAAGGTGTTATTTGGCAACTGCCAAAGAAGGTAATTAGGAACTTTGGGTGATAAGACTAGCTCATCCAACTTGATCACTTGCAAACCGCCTCCAGAAAGAATTGTGCTATGGTAGTGTGACAGGGTCTGATAATGTAAAGACTGATAAATCAATGTACAGGTGAGCAAAAACAAAGTTCAAAATTAGATCCGTTGATATAGCAAAACCACTGGATGCAAGAGTATCACATGGTTTCAGAATGACATGGATAAACTGAAAAGACTGCAAACCACTACATAACTATCTTCTTCCATCTCCTTTCCGTTCTTCTTAGGCTGCACCCTATGCCTGGAGCAGCTGGTCCCCCTACCCTTGCAAAAAACTTTTGAAATCTACCTAATCCATAAAACAGACAGGCTGTGATGGCCACAGTGAATTTTCTGACTCTTACCGTACCATACTGTTGTACTTTAAGTTTGGAAATCCCATGTAGTAGGATCAGCTACTGTACAATGTTTTAAGTACTTATGTCACTGTATAAATAAAATAGTAAGACTTTCAAAAGGGCCTAAGTGGCTTAGAAGCCAAAGTCCCCTTTTTACAAGTGATTATTACTTAAGCTCCTAAATTCCATTGACTTTTGGTGGGACCATATGGCCTCTCTTTAAAATTTTGCCCACAACTTAATCCTAGAAATGCAGGGCTGGAAGTGACCTCCAGAGGTCATCTAGTCCAGCCCTCTGTACTGAGGCAGCATCCAGTAAACCTAGACCACTGCTGATGGGCGTGTATCCAACCTGTTCTTAAAAACCTCCAGTGACGGGGATTTCCTGGCCTCCCTTGGAAGCCTATTCAAGAACTTAACTACCCTTCTAGTTAGGAAGATTCTCCTAATATCTAACCTAGATCTCCCTTACTGCGGATTAAGCCTTATTACTTCTTGTACTACCTTCAGTGGACATGGAGAATAAATTGATCACCATCTTTATAACAGCCCTAGACATTTCTGTTATCAGGGCCACCCTCAGTCTTCTTTTCTCAAGACTAAACATGACCAGTCTTTTAAAACTATTCCTCAGAGGTCAGGTTTTCTAAACCTTTTATCATTTTTGTTGCTGTCCTCTGGACTTTGTCCAATTTGCCCACTCCTTTCCTGAAATGTGGGGCCCAGAACTGGACACAGTACTCCAGCTGCAGCCTCAACTGTACCAAGTAATGTGTAATAGTTATCCTCCTGGTATCTTATATACAATATTCCTGTTAATATACCCCAGAGTCATGTTAGCCTTTTTTTGCAACTGCATCACATCGACTCATAATCCATTGGTGATCCCCTGTAACTCTAAGATCTTTTTCAGCATTACTACTGCCTAGTCAATTATTCCCCATTTTGTAGTTGTGCATCAGATTCCCACCCCCCCTTCCTAAGTGTAATGCTTGACACTTGTCTTTGTGGAATTTTATCTTGTTTCATTCTTTAATATACCAAAGGGGTGTTGGATTTTGGTGTCATCAGCAAATTAGTATACACTCCAGTCTATTATCTATCAATGAAAATGTTGACCAGCACCTGACCAAGGACAGACTCCTGCATCACTCCACTAATAAAGTGGAAGTGTTTTCTGTGGTATTTTTCTTTCAGAAAGTGTATCACAAGCACTATTTGGATTTTTAAAAATCTTCTTTCCTATTTTTCCACCCTCAAATACTCCATCCCGCTCCACTTACTTGTAAGTTTTTTAAAAAAAATCTCAGTTTGGCATTTTAAACAGGCATTTGTATATTTGTTTACTGTTTTCACTGTCTTTTGATACGAGGCCAGTTAAAAAAGGACAGACTAAAGCAAGAATTGTGATATCGCAGCCCTGGTTGACATTAAAAACATGTTGGGTATAACTATGTCACTCAGGAGTGTGGAAAATCCATACTCCGAGTGATGTAGTTATACTAACCTAACCCCTGGTGTAGACAATGCCCGTCAACATAGCTACTGCCTCTTAGTTGCTCTCCTGTCAACGTAAGTACATAAGAACGGCCGTACTGGGTCAGACCAAAGGTCTATCTAGCCCAGTTTCTGTCTACTGACAGTGGCCAATTCCAGGTGCCCCAGAGGGAGTGAACCTAACAGGCAGTGATCAAGTGATCTCTCTCCTGCCATCCATCTTCACTAAGCTCTACAGCAGCGCAGCTGCACCAGCGCAACTATAGTGCTGTAAGTGGACCTGCCCTAGGACCTAGATTAAAGTGGTCCTATGCTTCATAATCCACATCCTTCACACTCAATTAATGGATATTGCTTATGAAGCTCAGAGATGTCTTCAGATATTCAGAGTACCTTCTTCTATGTCTTTTTCTGTCAGTTCACATCACCACTGACAGATGTTGAAATGTCATTAATATAAACCATCCCTGCAAGCAGCCAGGTAGCCCATCTTTAGAATTACCAGTTTTTTAAATTGTTCTTCAACACCATCTGTTGTTGGCGTTTTATTAAGATTGACTCCAGATAGATTTCTAACACCTCTACAGAGCTTTTATTAGCATTCAATTGCCATCTCTCCTAAAAGTGAAATAAATCAAAATAAGTATGTTAGATATCATAAGTTGTTTGCAATGATGGCTTCATGCTTTTACTTTGTTTCATTAACTAAAAAAATTGACATAAATATAATGGCCACATACACTAGGAAATATTTAAATACTATGCATCCATTAATTAATAGGCCAGACCACCAGCCAGCTGATGCAAATCTCTGTAGCATCTTCCCAGGGAAGTGCATGGAGGAATGGAAAAGAACAGGTTGAGAAATTAATACTGATTAAAACACTATGTCCCATGCAATTCCATGCTTGAGAATCTAGCACAAGTTTCATGGAACCAGAAGTATTGCCAATTGATACTATCAGCTAATAGGTCGTACCAATATTCTATATTTTTAACAGTTTAATGAACTAGTTTACATAACTTCTGTGCTCTACAAAATATTCAGAAAAGAGGGAGAAAAAGCAGCTACTTACAACCACAGTATTCTCTTTAGAATTTTAAACAAAATGCTCACTGCTGTGTTTTTGAGTTAAGTGGCATGTTACGAATGAAACAGGCATATACTTAGCCACTTGATGGCACACTAACAGAACACTGAATTTGAAAAAAACTCACATTGAAAGCAAGTATTTTTACATTACAGAGGAAAACATGGATCTGTAATAACTTCATCACCTGGTTCTGTAAATAGCAATGTATTTTCCTATTTTACTTTTGCAAGCTCTAGTGTCCTTGTTGAAGGAAAAAAAATTCCTGTTCAGAAAATTGAGTCTTAAAAATTTTATGTATTCTCATTGAGTAATGTGGTAGTACTTTTGAAATCATTTGTAATAAAAGCAGACAATTAAGGTGTATTTACAGATTTTAGAACGTTCCACAGACAAAGCTTAATCCCTCACAAAAGAAAGATTTTGACTGAAGTTTAAAGAAATTATTTGAGCAAAAGTGACACTGTTTAATACTATAAGCAAGAGTAATAGCAAGAATTTGGGTTATCATACAAAAAAGTGATTTCCTAATGGCTGTTAGAATCCTATGACATGATTCACTCTGATTATTTTCTTGAAAAAAATCCAATGATTATCAAGCAGATTAAACATAATTCAGCCTGATACTTGAGCTGACTGCTGGATTTTGTTTCTTGTGGTGGAGTTCTACTCCTGGGACCATCATAAGCAAAGCATTCCCAAAAGTGATGCTTTGTATTTTGGGAAAGGAAGGATTTATAGTTTAAGTACTAGCACTAAGATTAATATTTTTCAGAGGTAAATATTAATTGCCTGCTTCATACAGGAAAGTGATGTTGATTAACACAAAAGAAGAGGTATAAAGATTAAGGCTAATAGTTTTTTTTCAGTTCTACACAGCAGATCTTGATCTAGGCTTTCTGATCTCATTGGGAATTCCACACATATACAGAGAACAAACTGTTAGCATTGTACTCCCCAGCTGTAGCTAGGCGGTGGGTTTTGTCCCATCAGGGAGGACAGGTTAGAATGAAAGGTACACACATAGCCTTCTGAGGCCCAGGAGAGAATAAGATACAGAAAACTGGGCTCAGACACCTTAGGCAGCACATTTCCTTCTCAAATCACACACTACAATACAATCCCTCTCTGTGCAGTTGCCAATTTTATGCAATGTCATCCTTGGCAATCATATATTTTTGAACCCTTATCAAAAGTAAGCCCCCCAAACTGTCACTTACACAAAAAAGTGGTTATTTTAATCTATATTGGTAAAAGGAATTACAGGAAGAGGGGCAATTTAAAGATTAAATTCAAATATTACATGGAAAACTACAGTTCTGAAGTTTGCAAGGAACCTCCTGGGCATTTTCAAAGGAACAAAATCACAAAAGCATAAACCTTTATAACTAATTCAGACTCAAAGGTCATTCAAAGGGAAATGCCTTCCAGGGATTAAGGCAGACCAAAGAACCCACAGCAGTTTAATCACATGGCAGATCACTGCATGCTTCTCAGTTCAACTGAACTGTACTACCTTGCCAAGAGACATATACTGCTGCAAGGGAAAATACACTCCACTGCTTGGTAGTTGGAGACTGCCAAAGAGAAGGATGGCCCAATTTTTTTTTTTTTTTAAGATTTTAACTCTGTTATGATGCGGGATTGGGACAAGTCTCAAAAATCTCATTCTCGCAGGAAGGAAACCTTTTCCTGCCCAGTTCTAATTACAGGTCTCAAAGGGAGATGACACAAGTTACTACAGAAAAAGACTGTGACTCTACATAATCTGTACAGCTTGACTGCTATTTACTAACTTTACATGTACATTGAGGTTAGTCAGCCCATTGTTGTTCTGCAATGTTCTGCAAACTATGAGCGTACGAATGCTGTAGTGAAGTGTTTAAAGTTAATTTTAGTGCAGTGAAAAATATTGGATTGACAGCTGAGGAGACAGAAATCATTTGGACCAGGATAGGACCCCAGAACAGGTACTGCATTAGCAGCAGCCATATTTGCCCTCTCCCTCATGCTGCACATCCAAAGTATCTAGTCTGAACTGGAGGGGCCACCTCTGTTAGTGACTAGTGCAGTCTAGACTCATTCAGTCCAGGGACTCTCTGTGGGGATTCTCCACATAGGTGCCATTTGTGATGTGGGCTGCCGTCCACTTGGAAATGAAAACAAACAGCCCATTTCACATAAGTGACTAAATAGCATGACAAGTTAGTAAGTATCATTCTCTACTGTAACCTAGAGGTGAAATGCTTCATGACCTTTAAGCAGCCCCTTGAACCATCCACTCCCAGATTTTATTTATATTCTTGTCTTTCAGGGTTTTGTGGTTCATTTAATTTTGAGTTTAAATTATAGCAGAAAAAGCCCTAGTCATTCCCTGCAGTTGCTCAAATGCTTCAGTGGGTTAGGATTAGAACAAGGATTAGAAAGCAATATCTTGCACAGAGAATATTTACGTGAATTGCCATTTTGAGCCTTTTTGAAGAACAATGTATATATGCACACACTTCAATAACAGACCACTTTCAATTTCTATAATAAAAATTACAAATTCAAACACAGAGGAGACATGCCTTGTGTAAAGGTAAGGATGATAGATATAGTTCAGATTTTAGCAAAAATCTGATTTTATTACATCTACCATTTTCCCTTTAGTTTATTTCGCAATGAAATTTCTATAAAAAGAAAGCGAGTTTGCCTGGCAAGTTCTGTCTTTTGAAAGCCTCTGCTGCTTATTGTTCATAGCTTTGTTGTCTTCTAGAAGCCAGATTTTCAAAGTTACATACAAACAAATATTTCCATGAGTCTAACTTATGCATGCAAATAACAGATAAATGTGCTTGTCCAAATCAGTTATTTTTCATGTACAGATTAGCAGCTAGGGTCTTGATTCACAAAGAGGTTTAGGAGTTGTGATGCTCAGCACTGCAACTCCTAGCTTTTAGGCACCTAGGAATCACTGGAACAACAGTGAAATCCATAAAGCTGGCTTTAGGTGCCTAGATTCCCTATGCAATATGTGGGGAGAGAGTGGTGCCTTAGAATTGGCTCCACAAAAGCCCAACATGCTAGAGAGAGCTGCCTCAATTAGCCAATGGAGATGCTGCTGAAAGGAGTGTGTTCGAAGCCCTATCCCTCTCACAGCTAGGCATCTATCTCCCTGTGGTCTGGATGTAGGCACTTATCTCTGTTAACAATCCACAAGTGAGAACCCCTCTCTTGGAACCAGGAGGCGTAGGCGCCTAAGTAGTTTCTTGTGAAAATGAGTTAGGTGCTTGCCTCAGTCCACACAAAACCTAAGAAGGAGGAGATAGTGCCTTAATAACTTCTAGCCCAGTGGTGAAAGCACTCACCTGGGATGCAGGTGTCCCAGGCTCAATCACACCTTTACCTGAGAGGGAGAAAAGAATTCTGATGTAGGAGAATCCCTCACTGTCTCCTGTTGAAGCCATTTCACTGTAGATAAATAGAGAGTCACTGGGCCAGGCAAAGCGAGAATGACTCGCTAGCCTGGTGATGAGGGCACCCAGCTGGGAGGTATGAGACTCAGGAACCAGTCCCCCTGCTCTAATGACTTTTTAGTTAGTCAAAGTGGAACAGCTTCAAAAGGATACAGTGAGGGAGCTCCACTTCAGAATATCTCATGGTTCAGTGGTTAGAGTACCTCTCCTGAAAGGTGGGAGATCCCTTTCCAAATCCTTGCCGCCTCCTCAGGCAGAGGGGGTATTGCATCTGGGTCACCCACATCCTCCTCAGTGAGTGTTGTAACTAGTGACCTAAAAGTTATAAGGTGAGTGCCTCCTCCTGCTCCCAGATTCTGAGTGAGACTCAATTTGGTAGGTGGCCTCTGAGTATGCCTACTGGATCAGGTCCCACAGGTGAGATAAGCAGAGGTGCAACTATCTTCCTGTGGCTTGTGGATTGCACCGGGACTTACTTAGGCAGCGGATAGGTGTTCAGAGAGTAGAGTGAGGCAGTAGCATGTGTGCACCCAACAGAAACATAGGAGCACAGAGAACTTTTACAGTGGACATTTAGGTGCAGAGCTTAAATGCCTACAGGGTTAGGCAAGAGCAAAGTGGGGGTTTTGTGGAGTGTAGAAATGCCTAAAACTGGGATTTAGCCACCTAAGTACCTCTGTGGATGTGGGCCTAGGTTTCTAACTCTCCATGAGGTCATTTAAGCATAGCATTTGTGTGTGTGTATAACACTGACAGACCCCGGTTGTCAGGATCAAACCTGGGACATCTGAAGCGTAGTGCATGACCCTTTTGCTGCATGAGCTAAAAGCCAACTGGCTCTTAGCTAAGGCCATAGGGCAGAATCATTTAACTCTCTAAGTGGTCTCGGTGCCAGTATATGGGACAGACCACCACAACCAGGAGGTGCGCGGGTTACATGTGCACTACTAGTCTCTTTGTGTATAAATTAGGTGCACATAAATATCTCCATGTATCTAATGTAGATCATCTGACTCTTGAGGGTCAATGATGTTTTTCTTTTCGTATTTGTTCCATTATTTTACAGGGAACTGATTTTAGATGGCAATTGCCAGGACCTCTCTAGAAAAAGATTTTATTGAAGACTGATATTTTATTACTCCTGCTCTTACCCAGTATCTCCTCATGATATTACAAAAAATAAGGGTCACTGGTAGATTCACTTGTTAATTCCTTGGATACATCTCAAGACTTACTTGGCATTCCACAGAGAGGCATTCCACAGAGTTGCTGCCATCTGACCCTGATTCCAATGCCACAGGAAATGGTATCAACGGAGAGAATTTAAAATCCATCCCACACTCCGGTCACTGGCCTCATTTCCTTGTAACTATTTTGAAGAATGCATTGTTGTTTGTTTCTCTTTGACATTCTTGGAGAATCCTCTTCTGCACAGCACACCATTCAATCATTCCAGCCTAGCTTGATTCTCTTCACACTTGCATCAGTTTTACATCAGTGAACACCACTGAGGTCAGTGAGATAAGGGGATTGATCCACAGCCGACTGATATTGATGGGAATCTTCCCTTTCCTTGAATAGGTTTCAGATCTGACACTAAGTGAGAAGAGAATCAAGTTTGATATGTTGAGGAGATTTAATAATTGGGTTATATTGCTGGGATATTTTTTATTTTACTTAAGACTTACATTTTGAATTTTGGTGGACTTCCCCCCCCCCAAAGTTTTCTCTCTTTTGTTCTCCTTTATCCCTTCAAGTAATTTTCTAAATCTAGTTCTAAATCTAGTCCATCCTACAGAGCTAAATTGAGATGTGCTGAACCCCACAATTCATGCTGACTTCAGTGGCAGCTCTAGGTGCTTGGCACCTCCTGAAAAGTGGGAATTAAACATAGATTTAGATGTATGATTTTAGGTATCAAGCTTGAAATGCTACAAAGAGAGCAAAAGCAAAGATTAACTCAGATACTTCAGAGACTTTACTCAATTTTGCACATTGATAATAAATCTTAAAATCACTTCAAAATTGAACTGGGAGTTAGAGGACATTTGACAAAATTGGAGTAATATGATTTGGAAACCTTCTCTGAACCAAAATTTGTCCAGAATTAATCACCAAATTGTAATCTGAAGCAATCACAAGAATATATTACTGCTTGTGGCATGATTAAAGCATGCATTATACCATAGGAACAAAAATTTCAGCAGATGTAAAAGCCAATCCACTTCTATATTTTATATACACCACAAATGACTGCAGACTGACTTAAAAATGTGTCCAAGATTTTTAGATCATTAAAATACTCTTCTTAATCCCACCAGATTCCTCAACTCCTAATATCAGGTCTTGTCTGATTGCTGTCAATAGTGCACAAATTAACAAGCTGCCAATAGTTTCACAGTGATAATGATACATTACCAGGTCTATTGTACAGAGCTATAGAGAATATGTTTCCATTACTATTTGGGGCAATGGATTTGAATAACAGAAATCAGAAGTGGATGGAAGAAGCCTCTTAAATTTGCTCCCAACACCAGAAGAAGCTAATCCTCACAATCTACTTCCTAGCCAGAATAATCTTAAATGTCCCACAGGATGCACCTTTGACCTTCGCTGATTGTTCACGTCAGATTTTACAATTTGAATTTTTTCTCTGCTGATAATGTAAACACTTTTGAGTTACTCCTAGCCTCAGTCATTCTTCTCATCTTTGGTATTAACACCCCTCAAATTTGTGTATGTGGCTATCAGGTTCCCCTTTCAGTGGTCAATTAATTTTGCCTCATGAATTAATCCTGAACGTCCACTTCACTTCAATTCTTGACTCCTTTTCCTGCTTACCTGAGGTTTGAGGTGCCCACAGTTCTTCACCACTTCTTCCTGTCCATGGCAAAGGCCTTGCAGTTCCAGCCTTTTTTTCTTCAAACTTCTCTTATGGCATCTTTCCATCATCTCCTCATTCTTCCACATCCTTTCTTGTTATCCTCTTCCTCACATGCTTTCTTCGCTGGTTGTTCTTCCATTCTTATCATATTTCCAGCTCACCTCAGACATGTGCTCTCCAGCCTATTAATCACTGAGTCCCAAGTTCATCTTCCCCTAATTTCCTCCTGTGCACTCTATTATTTTCTATTTGTGTAGGCTTTCCTTCTGTTTCCATCAGACCCCCCATTTCCAAACCACAGAGCAAGCAGGGGCAAACACATGCAGCATACACTTTGCCTTTCAATTTGTTACTAATAGATGGTCCACAGTACTCCTGTCACCTTTTTCATTTCTATCCATGCACAGTGGGTTGTTCTTTTCTGTTCTCCAGATCTCTCTCTGATTGCATTAAGTGTACTGCTCAAGTGAACATTCATTCATTTGATTCAGATTCTCTCCTGAAATTTCAATCAACAACTGTTTGCCCATCTTCCCTACTTGCATTACTTCAGTTCTCTTTGTGTTTACCTTTGCTGTCAGCCAAAAGGGTCAGATCAGCAGCATACGGTAGTTTTCTCTGTCTCCACAGGCTCAGTTCTCCTACTAATTAACCCCATAACTATCACGAAAACAAGTGGACTTAGCATACTGTCTTGTCTCAATCCCACCATCATCTCAACTCTCAGAAATCCCGTGTATTGTTACCACCTTACCTCTTTCCCTCAATACAATTCCTTTATCATTTTCAGTTGAAGTCCTCTTCCATCTACATCAATACTCCAAATACCAGCTCCTGCAGAACCAAATCATATGCTTTCTCAAGCTCAATAAATGTTACGTAGCAGTTACACCTACATTATCATTCTTTCAAACATTTGTTGCATTGCAAATATTGTGTCTATAGTACACCTTCCTTTCCTAAAGCCACATTGCTCCTCTCCTATATTTTCCTCAGTCTTGCCTCCAAAATTCTGTCAAGGATTTTGAAAGGCTGACTTAACAGGGTGATGCCCCAATGGGTGTTTTGATCATTTGTCTTCCCCTTCCAGAGAGGCATAATCAATCCATTCTCCACTCCTCTGGTATCCTTGCTTGATTCTAGCCAACACACAGTAATCTGTGAAGCCCCTTTATGCCAGGATCTCCAATTGCCTTAATTATATCAACAGCCCCACACCATTATTACTGGTCTTCTTCAAACTGCCTTAAATTTGTCAATATTATTCAGGTGTCTAGCAAAGAACATAGTGTTCCAAACGGCATCACTAAACCTGTACAAAAAAGGGTCTATCATGTCCCCGTTCCATGATGTGATGCTTCTATATATGCAGCACAGAATCATATTGACAGTCTAATATGGGAATGAAAGTGACCAGCATTTCAAGAGAGTAAAGTTTAACTCGTAGCAGAAATGTAGGATAAAGCAGAATATTTCCCTTCGGGAAAACTAGCTATTTATGGTGGTTTATATTAACACAAAAAAAATTTCATTTTAAATTAACTGTATTTTATTAAATTTTCAAGAATTGGTCTTTCATTATGCCCATACAAATGAGTATTTGTGCCCACGTATCAGTTAATTAGGCAGCTGACATTCCAATTTGCATGCCCAAATACCTGTATGGAACTGCAATGTGCGGATTACATGCACAAAATATATATAGGTAAATTTTAGAGTACAGGTGAGGGTAATGTGAATCTTTATGTCCACATAATGGTCCTTCCATTATGGTGACCATAATGACTGAAAGTCAGGCATGCAGTTAAGATACTGATCTGTTGAATTCCTTTGCTCCATTTCCTGCTAGGAATAAAGTAATAATTTCAATTAGTTTCCAAGTATTTTTGCCGCGTCCTGGAAGTGGGCCCTGCAATCATTAGAATTGGAAAAACTAAATCATAAGCAAAGTACACAGTTCATTAACTATGTCTCTTTGGACAATGGAAAAGAACACCTGCATGCTTTTTATGACTGAAGCTTGTTGCCTATAACCTTTTCTGAGACTCCACTGAATAGATCAGAAAATGGTTTCACAAGCTATAAATGCTGTTTTTAAATTTTAGAGATTAAAAAGTGAATGAACAGCATTATTAGTATTCTTTCAATGCTGTGACTCAATATCCAATTTTCCACGGAATTTTGAAATTGAAATCTTTTAGAGTGTGATATGTGACTGGAAAGTTGTTAGCAATGAGCTGTAACACAACTTTTGGTGTGTCACAGGGTGTACCAGGTCTTCTGTGCCCTCTGCTGGAGGCATTGCCACCATGACACCTCTGACCTAGAAAAGCCACTTAGGCTCAGGTACTAACAAGACTTGATGTTCCGTGGCTAGAAGGGCCCAGGACTAGGCAGCAGTAGCCAATCAGGAACCACTAGGCAAGATCAGATGACCTGCCTGCTTCTTCTGAGGTGGAGTGCTGGGTGTAGCTGGGACAGGAAAGGAGTTCCTAAGTCGTCACATAGAGTCCTGGGCCAGGGTCTGTCAGAGTATACCTTCAATTAAACTGTGTGACAAACCATGTGAAGTTCAAGAGCTCAGGCAGCAAAATTTTTAGTTTTACTTTACTTAATTATGCAATGGCTAGCAAAAAAAAGCTTGCTGCGGAAGACTCTTTGCTCCGGGCAAGCTCTGCAGAGTGAGTGTTGCATAACTAGCTGTTATATAGGTTCAAAAGTAAATGAAATAATAGAGAAAATAGTAATAGGTGACAAATGAATAACTGATTTCCATGCCCTCTTTCAGCTAGAATCTTGAAATTTGGTAAAATCATTAATTCTGGGCTGTTGATTAAAGAAATCCAACCAAAAAGCCAGTATTTGAAATTTGACCGTTCTAGTAAAAATCACTAAAATGTTATTGGTCACTTTTGTTAGATTTCAACAATGCAAGTGCTCTTACATGGTTATTATGTTCATAAAAATTACATTAACACTTACTATGAGTGGTCATATTAGGTGTGAGGTTCTAGTTTGTGGAAAGGGAGGTCATCTGAGGTCATTCATGCAAGATGAGATTTGACCTGTTTAATCAGATTTTTAGCCGAAAAATTTCCACAGATTTTTTTTTGGTTAATTACAAACATGGAAGTCATTTCCATGATGCAAGCTGCTGTTTAAGGACTCGATCCTGTGAGAGGAACAGTTCAGGAAGACCTCTGAGTCCAAACAGATCCCCGCTGATATCAGAGTGGCTCTAAATAGACATAGGAGTCTGCCTGCACATTGTAACTTGCAGGGTATGTTTTAAGATTACATATTTGGTCATGGGCACTTTCATGTTGCACTAGGGAATGTTCAATGATGGGCTGAAAGTAGAATGGTAGATGTGAAACATCAGAGGTCAGTGAACTCATTCCACTCAGAACCAACATAGCATTACCACAGCTTTTAAAGAGACATGGTCAATAACATTCCCTTGTGATATTAATACAATCTGCCAGTCTTACATATTATCAGTGCTGCCAATTCTCACAATTCTATCATTAGTCTTGTGATATTGGCCCAGCTCCTGGAGTTATGCGATCTCCATTTATTTTTTTGAATGTAAGTTTCTAGCCCACATGGATATGGAGAAAAACTTGACAAGATGAACTTTAAAGGCTCAAAAAGCTGAAGGCAAACAAAGAACCTAAATCTTACTATTTTAAAAAAATCTCATAACTTAAAGCAATCTCATGAGTTTTAAGGGCAAGACTCATGATTTTTTTTAACCTTTAGTGTGACGATACCGCAGTGTTTTAAAGTATGGGGAAATTACTTCATTCTTTCAAAAAGTGGGAGCATTTGAAAATACAGTGCCTTGCACATTGTGTAGTCAAAGTGAGTGCCAAGTACTTCTCTGACCAAAACATAACCCTTTCATTGCTGTTCTCTGTTACAGCCTCTGTGTGATTGTACAGTAGCAGGCACATAGAGCAGCACCAAAAGTATGTTTTGCCATAGGTCTGAGGTATATAGTGCAGCATTTAAGTAACTTATAAATTACTTCCACTGATGACCATGAGAATTTCATGCAATGCTCAAAGGGAAAATATCCCTCCCAAAAGGAGAAACTTATTTTAAATAAATACACTTTGAAAGACATACTGTATTATTTTGATTTAGCATGTGTACCATTACAGTAATACAGTAAAAGCTAAGGTTTTTAAAAAGAGTACAAATTTTAGGTATACTTTCTACTCATCCCAAGGATATTTCCCCTGGAACTGATATATAATCCTACTGTGAGAGGAGGAAAGTGGGGTACTGTACTTTCAAAAAGAGGGTGCCACAGACTGAGGACTTTTCACATCTTTTTCAGGATTTTTTTTTTTTTTGTCTCCAGGTAAGACCTTGATATATGTGCTTGAACAAAAGTTTAGCTCTCTTAAGTTACTGCCCTGTGCTGATTTAAGAACCGACATTTCATTTTTCTCACACTGATAGCACAGTACTGGCACACAGTGCCACAAAAAATAATTTGTAAAATCAATATAAACCCAGTAGTTTACTCAGTTTAACAAGATTTAATCCCCAATTCAGAATGTTTGGAAGGAATAGGAAGAAAAAAGATGTGACTGAAAACTATAAAGAAAAACCCTCCCTAATGGAGGTTACAGGGATTCTTGCAAGGGACCAGCTTAGTGGAAGTAAAACTCACAGAAAGGAAGGATGACTTAAAGCTATGGTATGTACACATTGCAGTTAAACTAAAAAACCAAACCCCCTCGCCCCCAAAAACAAAAAAAAAACCCCACAGCTTGCACCATTTTCTTAAGAAATGGAAGTTAGCCACAACTGGAGGGCCAACCAGCTTTCAGTTAATGTTACTGTAAATCCAGAACAACTCTGCTTGCTTCTGGGGTAAAAGAAAGCAGAATTTGGCCCACTGAATTCTGATTAGGCAAAAAGACAGGGACACATGAAAAGACTTCTGTAATGTTGCCAATCTGGTCCAAAAACCTAACATAGTAGTGAACTGTAAATGGAGAGGGATTTTGTCATTTTCCCAAGACGGCCTTGTGAATTTCATGCCTAAACTGAATGCATATTGAAAGAATATGCCACTTAAAACATATTGTACACCTTAAACCTTAAGTGGTATATGTTAGGCCTGGTCTAAACTACAGCGTTAGGTTGGCATAAGCCTAACTCTGTAAGCATCTACACTACAATGTTGCTCCTGCTGATGTAAGTTGCCCATTATCCTGACTTAATAACTCCACCTCCACAAGAGGCGTAGCACTTAGTTCTATGTAGTTAGGTCGACACACTGTCAATGTAGACACTGCATTACTTATGTCAATCCCTGGCAGCTGACACCCTGAGGACCGCTGTCCTGTCAGCCCCGTGTTGTGGGACTAGTGTGGTCAGTGCCCTCCAATGCTCCATACTGACAATTAAACTATGCTCCTGGTGAGGATGCGCACCGCTGACAGAAGGAGCATAGTGTGGACGTGCAAAACCAATGTAATTACTGTGGTGGCTGTATGTTGATGTAACTTAAGTCAACTTAATTTTGTAGATTTGATTTGCCTTTGCTAATTATAAGGCAAAACTGATGCAAGTATTAAATATACCATTTATGACACTCTTGGTTTTAGTTTTGCTATAATGAAGGAAAATGGCTTCTTGCATAGTTGACAATGGCCAATTTCTCACCTGAAGAACAAAATATAATATAAAGGAATATTGTAATGAATCCAAGAATGCTCAGCATTCTCACTGTTTGAGGGGCTTGATTTTTTGACACCACTTTAAGAAGTATTGCTCAGTTTCAGTGGTGCTGGGGGGCGGGAAATGAGTTTTATTTTTTAAATATGTATTTTTAAACCACTAAAACTCTCAGAGGTAAGGTGCTTTAGAACAAATCAGCAAGTGCCTTGATCCGATCTTTCTGTGTCTCATGGTATAAAGTTGAAGGGAATTAGGTCATGTGTAGTTCTTTTCCACTTGCCAAATTGCTAATGAAAATATACCATAGGAATAAAGGTATTGCTATATGTGATCAACCAATGGCCTCTCTAGTGCAAGATTCTACCTCTGCCAGTAGCAAGTATCAGATGCTACAAGAATAGTACAGTCCCCATGATAGCAGTTATTCAATACCATACCCACACAGGAAATTTCTTCATATTCCTGCAATCAAAGATTTATCAGTGAATCTGACATTCATATTTATATCTCAGACTGAGAAATTCCATTTCTATTACTACCAAATTGTGCACATTCCTCTCTGATATGCTTTTCCTGGACTGTACCCTTTATTAACCAAGTTACTCATGTATACTAAAAAGCTGTGGTTATAAGGTAGAATCAGGTGAGTCTGCTAAACCTGTTCTCTGTGGAAAATAAAAAGGTGAATAGGATCTTCCCCAGACATTTCTTCTACTCAAAAACATTTTCATACTTTTCTTGACTTGGTTAATCACTACATTTAAGAGGCCAGCTCCCTGAAGAGTTAAGGTACATTGGTACTGGAGAACCTTAAACTAATGTTTCCCAAGCTTGTATCTCTTCTGAGGAGAGTGAGGCCTGGTCCACACTACGCCGTTAAATCGATTTTAACAGCATTAAATCGATTTAACGCTGTACACGTCCACACTACAGTGCTCTTAAAATCGATTTAAAGGGCTCTTTAAATCGATTTCTGTACTCCTACAAAACGAGAGGAGTAACGCTAAAATCAATAGTATTACTTCGGAATACTGTTAGTGTGGACGGAAATCGACATTATTGGCCTCCGGGAGGTATCCCACAGTGCACCACTGA
>NC_133773.1:102451244-102484145 GCF_003597395.2 Chelonoidis abingdonii
CCAATGCTTGATAATGGTTCAATATCTAACATGTTGGCCTGAGATAAGGCCAGCCCGGGGGGGCGCCTGGCTAAAAACAGAACAGGAATGATTCCCGGTCACTCCCAGTAGATGTCACCTGGGTGCTATTTGGTCTCCCCTGGTAAAGGCCAGAGGAAAGAACCTGAAAGGAGCTGTGATCAGAAGCCCTGAGGGGGGCCAAAGAGAGACTGGAACTATTCATAGTCCTTAAGAGGAGGGCTATGGCAAAATCCTGAAGACAAGGGACTGAAAGGACAACACAGCCATGAAGCAGGGACTGTGTTTTGGCCCCTGACACAAGAGAAAGCAACACCCCTGCAGTGAGGGGGAAAGTACTATGAAACTCTCAGGAAGGGCTGAAAAGACTCTGAAGCTGTGCCAGAGGGGCAAAATGACATGGAGACAGAACTGGTTAAAAAACAAAATCCTAGTTTTTGCAAAATAGTTCTTGTTTAGAGTGTTTGAAATTAACCCTTTAAAAAAAATCACAAATGTTGCAGGAATTTTTACTGATAACATCAGAATGGTGATAGAAATTGTATTTACTAAAAACCTAGTGTTTGGTAATTGAAAAGTTTGATAAACGTTTTAATAATGTTTTTGATAAATAATTGGGAAAATATTGAAAAGATGCACAACTTTTTCCCCCCATAAAAACTGAACAAATTTTGTTTTTGAAAGAAGGCCATTCTCTGACTAAAAATAACTTCAGCCAACTCTGGTTGATTAGCCTGGATACAGCGTGAACAGCTGAATATATTTTGTTTAATAACAATAAATGAAACCCCATAGGGGAGACTTTTGTATTAAACATCAGCATGATGTAGGAGACTTTACTGATTTTGCTAAGATGAGGCCCTGAAGTAAAACTGATATACAAATGGTGGGTGCAGATGGAGAAAATATAGCAACCAACTGACAGGGCCAGGAGGGAGGCGAAGCCTTAATACAGTGTCTGAAACATCTCTTCAATAGCAAAAACCCAACAAAATACTTGTTTAAAAAGTTATATTGACTAAGGGCTATTGGGAGGTTGTGAGTATGAGGCTGGGTTGTTATCCCATATGTAACTAGCTCTACCTAGCTACAACAGTTTGCTATTCTGAGAAAAAATAACAACAAAAAATAGTCTTTTTTTTAAACTAGCAAACACTTATCTTGAAAGATAATTGGCTTTTATACTAAGATCTTTATTTTTTTCCTTTTAATCTTCAGAGGTTTTCTGGCTTCTACTGAGCAGAATTTCACATCAATTGGCAGATCCCAGTAATGACAGCAAAATACTGAGGCACAGATCTTCAAAGGTAATTGGGCACCGAACTTCCATTGATTTCAGTAGGAACCAGCTTCTCAATATCTTTGAGGGTCTGGGCCTGCATGTCTTCTCTTAATGACCTGGGTTCTGCTTGATAAGCAATTGCTGCTTATTGTTAACAACTTGCTGTAGTAATTCCACAATATCATCACATCTCCAGACACTTCTCTAACAAGGAAAGTGAAAAGAGACATTTGTAAATTTTTTTAAAAAACCAGTTCTGTAGATTTAAGAGCAAGGATACTGGGCTGGATACTCAGCTCCATTTAATCGATTTTGCATGGCTCCTGCAGCACTAATCAGACTTAAAGCCATCTTAAGTGACTCTCTGAAGATTCCCCTGGAATTGGAGGGGCAGGGGGAATATTTGGGTTGCAGCTTCTCCATCATCTCCCTCTTGAACCCAGTGTAGGGGACATGGTAAAAAAAGAAAAAAATGAAGCATGGTCAAAATTCTTTCTTGCCATGTTGATCCTTGGTGGCCAGAATGGCTCCTTGCAATGGCAAGCAGTCAGTGGACAGATTAATCCCGGTCTTATATACTTTTTTTAAGTCTAGGAAAACATCAAACAGCCCCAAGCTGAGGACACCTTAAAAGAGTTTTGGAAACCAATTTTGCACCCGCCTCTTCTGCTATTGCCATCCAGATGCCTCAACAGGTGGCAAACTTTATGGGATAGGCCGTGACTGGAACAGCCCCTATAGAAGTAGGGGGGAGAGCAGACACTGGGGGAATGCAAGGGTGACCCCTACTACTCTGCCCATTGGCCAGCTGGAGTAGGAGGGGAGCTGACTGGTCCCTTGCTGGGGCCAAATTGGTAGAGCCCTGGTGGATTTTTTGCCTTCCTCGCAGCAGTCGGGAGGCACAGTTAGGTTAAATAGGAATAAGATTTAGTAATCAGTGGCAGTACTTGGTAGGGACGTTGGTTTGTTGCAAATTGCAGCCAATTTCCAGTGTGGTTAAAAGGCAGAGATTGTTCTCAGAAGTAAAAGACCTGGGATTTTGCTGGTGGGCTTTATGCCCAGGGGATAGGGGGAGACCTTGTGGCATGTACAGGCCAAGTTCCTCCCCCTGTCACATTTCAGTACTTTCTGTCCACCTCGCAGGGTGTGTGGCTGTGAGTGAAAGGATTCAGATGAGAGAGTTGAATCTAAGGGGTAAGCTGAGGACAGTCTACCCTGAGTTATGGGCTATGTAGTAGGAGCCTTGTAACGCTGCACTGGAACCACCTAAAATGCCTGGTATGCAAGAGTCTGGTTGACAGGACAGGTAGCACCCCTCCTTTGGTTAAGTTTAATAATGTTGCATCCTGACACTTAAAATCTGTCCCCGTGTCGGTCTTCATTCGCTGACATGTCCTGAATACTACTCTGGTACAGTTGAGGACATAGCTTATTAACTGTAGAAGTTGGATATGCTGGCTGCTGCCACTGATTTTATTGTTCTCTCATTACACTCACAACAAACTCTCACATCCTTTACAGATGACCTGCTTAAGCTTTCTTTTTATGGGGTCTGTGAAACTTAATGTGCCTTTTTATTGCAAAATGAAGGGCTGGAAGGTGTTTTCCAAAGAAACATTTTTTTAATTTAATTTTAGTTAGAAATAGGTGGAATGTCATGAGTAGAGGACTCAAAGGGATTACCTGGTGTCTCAGGTGTTGACATTCCCTAACCAAAGAGCAGGGTGCAGAATCCTTAATAAAGACTATGTTCCCAGGTGTTTATTATTTACTGAAGTTAGATAGGTGTTAACAAAAAATAACAAAACAAAAAAATCCCAACAAACAACAGTCTGACTAAAAATTCCTTCCAGGCAGTATACATCTCCAGTGAAACAGCCTTGCTCACCTTACTTACAAAGAATCCCACCCCATACATACTTCACACACAAACAAAACAAATCCACTTGCCTCCCAAAATGCTTTGTGTTTCAGATATCAGTGCTAACTTATGATGCTTTAGTCTAAATTGTTCAAATACACCACTACCCCGATATAACGCGACCTGATATAACACAAATTCGGATATAACGTGGTAAAGCAGCACTCCGGCGGATCAAAGCAAGTTCAGTATAATGCAGTTTCACCTATAATGCGGTAAGATTTTTTGGCTCCCAAGGACAGCATTATATCAAGGTAGAGGCGTCCTGATTTCTGGTTCTGCCACTGTATATCCAACCTCAGTGGTTACCTTAATCTACCCAGAAAGTGTTAAAAGGAACACCTTATTTAAAAAGTTGGCAGAAGAACGATAACTTTTGTCCAGAATAAATATGCAAGATTAATACATTCTATATGCCACATACTGATGTGCCAAAAATATTTTTCAATATTTTTTACCTATGTGCTCATTAAAGCAAGGCACAAATTTTTCTAAGGGAAAGGGAAATAAAACTTACAAGCCTATTCTGCACCATATAATGAATATAACACCACTGCCAGCAACATTTAGCGCATATGCGTCACTGCAAAAAGAGGATTCCTATTTTGCAGAATTTAACTGATGCAGTCTACTCCTAGTGTCTTTTAGTTACTGAGTTCAAATTAAACAACAGAGTCCTATGGCACTTTATAGACTAACAAATACATTTTATGTTAGTCTATAAGGTGCCACAGTACTCTTTGTTGCTTTCTACAGATCCAGACTAACACGGCTACCCCTCTGATACCTGAGCTCAAATTAATATTTGACTTGGTGCCATAAATTCAGAATTGAAGATATTGTGATGGCAAACATTGTAGCTATTTCTAACGAGGGGAAACAAAGATAACCCTGGGTAATTATAGACCAGTCAGCCTAACTTTGATACCTGGAAACATACTTGAACAAATTATTAAACAATAAATTTGTAACTACCTAGAGGATAATAGGATTATATGAAATAGCCATCATGGGTTAGTCAAGAACAAATCATGCCAAACCAACCTAATTTTCTTCTTTTGACAGGGTTACTGGCTTAGTGGATATGAGTGAAGCAGAAGACATTATATATCTTGATTTTAGTAAGGCTTTAAAAACAGTCCCACTTAACATTCTCATAAGCAAACTAGGGAAATGTTGTCTAGATTAAACTACTATAAAATGGGCGCACAATTGGTTGAAAGACGATACTCAAAGAGCAGTTATCAAGCTATCAAACCTGAAGGGTGTATCTGCTGAGGTCAGTCCTGAGTCTGGTACTAGTCAATATTTTTGATAATGACTTAGATAATGCTGTGGAAAGTATGCTTATGAAATCTGCACATGACACCAGGCTGGGTGGGGTTGCAAGCACTTTGGAGAACAGGATTAGAATTCAAAATAACCTTGATAAATTAGAAAACCTGTCTGAAATTAATACAAGATGAAATTCAGTAATGCCAGGTACAAAGCATTACACTTTGGAAGGAAAAAAATAATCAAATGCACAACTACAAAATGGGGAATAACTGGATAGGAAGTAGTGGTACCAAAAAGAATCTGCAGGTTATAGTGGATCACAATTTGAATAAGAGTCAACAGTGTTTCTGTAGTTGTGAAAAAGGCTAATATCATTCTGGGGTGTATTAGCAGGAATGTCATATGTAAGAATGTCAAGGTTTCTTTCCCCAGTTTGAACTTTAGAATACAAAAAGTGGGGACCTGCATGAACACTTCTAAGCTTAATTACTAGCTTAGATCTGGTACACTGCCACCAGCAGAATTTAGTGTCTGGCACACTTTCTGTTCCCCCAAAACCTTCCCTGGGGAACACAGATCCAAATCCCTTGGATCTTAAAACAAGGAGAAATTAATCATCCCCCTCCTTTCCCCCCACCAATCCCTGGTGAGTTCAGACCCAATCCCTTGGATCTTAAAATAAGGAAAAATCAACCAGGTTCTTAAAAAGAAAGCTTTTAATTAAAGAAAGAAAAGGTAAAAATTATCTCTGTAAAATCAGGATGGAAAATGCAGAGGAAACCCCCTTAGCCTCAGGTTAAGTACAGCAAACAAGGTAAAAACCGTTTCAGCAAAAACAGACATTTAAGTGAGAAACAAAAATGAAGACTAAATCCGCCTTCCTACTATTAACTTACAATTTGGAAACATGAAAGACTGATTCAGAAGATTTGGAGAGCCTGGTGAACTGTCCCTCTTAGTCCAACGAACAAAACAAAAAGCACAAAGACTTCCCTCCACCAAGATTTGAAAGTATCTTGTCCCCCTATTGGTCCTCTGGTCAGGTGTCAGCCAGGTTTACTGAGCTTTTTAACCCTATACAGGTAAAAGAGACATTAACCCTTTACCATCTGTTTATGACAAAGAAAAAAGAGGTAATTGCTGTACTCAGCACTGGTGAAGCCTCAGCTGGAGTACTGTGTTCAATTCTGAGCACCACACTTTAGAAAAGATGTGGATAAACTGAGCAAGTCCAAAGGAAAGCAATAAAAAAAGATAAAAGGTTTAGAAAACCTGACCTATGAGGAAAGGTTAAAATAAATTGGGCATGTTTAGTCTTGAGAAAAGAAGAGTGAGGAGAGAACCTGATAGTGTTCAAATATGTTAAGGGCTGCCATAAAGAAGACAGTGATCAATTATTCTCCATGTCCATTGAAAGTAGGGCAAGAAGTAATGGGCTTAAAAGATTTAGGTTAGATATTAGGAAAAACGTTCTAATCATAAGTTCCGGAATAGGCTTCCAAAGGAGGTTGTGGAATTCTCATCATTGGAGATTTTTAAGAACAGGTTAGACAAACCTTGTCAGGGATGGCCTAAGTGCAGGGGGCTGGACTTGATGACTTCTCAAAGTCCCTTCCAGCCCTACATTTCTATGATTCTATGGCAGGAGACCTTTTCTTGAGCTTCAGGTAAGATACTAGCAACGACATTAACAAATATCTACTCCTATTATATAGGAGAATGTATGCCACTTTTACAAAAGTTGATGGGAGGGCCAGTGAGGATGAACACAGGAATTTTTTTGCCACATGTCTACAATGTTATTGACCCTTGAAGTACCTTCTAAAATCAATCTGTCCTGGCAGCAGTGAACTATGGGTGTTTTGCGTGCGTGTGAGAGAGAGAGAATAGCTACAGCCTTCACAGGCTGTCACTGACCATCCCCCATTTTGATGTTCAGATCGAAATAGCATCCTACATTTCTTTGGTCTGCCAGGCGCACCAGCAGAGAATGGATTGAAAAGGATAACCTCTGCCTGCTGCTGTTCTTTTATAGGCAAGCCCTTGTTGGCCTGCCAATACCAGAACTTGGGAGAAGTACTTGGAATTAATTCCCTAACCAAGGAGTGCTGCCATTGGTCAGCAGTCATAGTGCCCTCCAAGTGGGGGCACCAACCCCCCCCAAAATGGGCTGGCTGTGAAGGGCCAGTCCTCCTTTACCATTGACAATTTGAAGCATCATCTGGGAAATCTCAAGTCTGATATTTTAAATGTATAGTAAGAAGTATACAAGGAATATTTTAGAAGTAAAGGAGAAAATACATTTGTCTAAGAAAAAGCCTTTAACTGCACTACAGATGCTAGGATAGCTATCAACACATTTTTGTTTTAATGTAAAGCATTATTTGTATACCCACAACAAAACATGGACCTGTAGAAGTTTTCAAGCAATCTTCTAACAGCTTCATACGAGTCTTCTGGAGCTCAGGACTGTCCCACTCTTCTGTTTCTACTCCCCAGTATAAATCTATGACCTGGAAATCAATGTATAACACACTGTTAGTTTTATTCATTAGTTTAAGCTTCTCCTACATAACAAGATGAACAAGATCTCAATTAAGAGTTAATGTGGGTCAGTGGGTAGCGCAGTTGGCCGAACTGGGTGCTATTCCCAGTCCTAACATGGACCAGCTCTGTGATGCAGGCAAGTCAACTTACCTCTCTGTTTCCCCTCCCACTGTCTTCTCTATTTAGACTGTAAATTCTTTGGGGCAGGGACTGCCTCTTACTATATGTTTGTACAGCACCTAGCACACTGATGTCCTGATCTCAGATGGGGATTCTAGCTGCTATTGTAATGCAAATAATAAATGAATAATAATTACAAGACTCTGGTCAAAATCCTGGCCCCTATGAAGTCAGAGTCTTGCAATTGACTTCAACACAGCTCAGATTTCACCCAATGACTTTTTGACCCCCTCAGAGATCAAACTATCCTGTGCTAAAATGAACAAAAAAGACAGGACTGGATCAGATACTGTAATATCACTCTTCCTTTGTTCCCTAATGTTTTGTTGCTCTGGAAGCAAAAAATGCATGAATTTATAATAGCAGATGGCTTGCTGTTCAGACTTTCATCTGTTGCTATAGATTCAGTTTTATAATGTTAATAAGATGCAAGCAAATGCATAGAAGAAGCTGGTTGAGGTTGCTACATTTATTTAAAGAGATTTCGTGATGAAGCGTGGTTTCGCTACATATTTTAACTGTTAATGGATGGAAGTTTCATTATTGCAGGACACTTTATTTAAAGGAACAGAGTCCTTTATCTGTCTCAGGTTTTTTAAAAAATAAATTGATGATATATCCTGCTGCAATTTGCTTATTTATGCTACTAGCAGTTTTCAATAAAACCATGTGATACTATTATAAAGAAGTCATTACTGCATAATTAAAAACAGTATTGGGACATATCTTCATTATTTAATTTACATATTTATTTGTATTGTAATAGCACCTAGACGCCTCAATCAAGATGGAACCATACTGTGCTTAATACAGTCTGAACACAGTAGTAAGAGAGTCTGGACTGAAGAACTTACCATCTAAAATGTATACGGTTGATGCATTAGTCAAGTTAACCCACTTGTAAACAGGTAAATCTTAGGAAGGTTCTGATAACAATGACTGATGTGTTATAAGACCCAATCCTTCAAACAGTTATGTACACGCTTTACTGCCATGAGTATTCATAGTAAAGTTAAGCACATGTGTAACTGTTTGCAGGATTGGGACCACAGGCACTACATGCTGGAAGTAAGAGACCACATGTGGTGAAACAGCCCAAAGCATGAAGTGCATTATAAAGTGGAACAAAAGAGAATAATGTCAGAAAGTTTATGTAAAGTAAAAATGTATAAAATTAGTCTATGTCCCAAACACCTGTTAGAGCAAGAAACTACTTCTTTGCAGCTCTTGCCATCTAAGCCTTCCTGCATCTCTCTGCTTCATTGATCTTCTTCTATTTACAAGTGAAAATATTTCTTTTCTCCATATTTCTTTCTCCTTCCCATTATTTATCTATGGATTTGTTTTTGAACTCTGTGTTGTTTTCATCAGATGCCTGAATATTAGAATTGCATAAGACAGAAATTAACTAATTCAGTCATATATTCTCAACTCCATAGATATTTGAATTTGCAGCCGGATGAACTTGTCACTCAAGAATTTTCTCAGGAATCAAAGGAAATTTTTACTCTAACTGACCAGTCAGAAGTCAGAGAACTTGAGCTAGGACAGAAGAGAGAACACTGTGTCAAGGCTGACTATCTAGCATGCTGTGTGCCTCTCCTCTATGTGTTATGAAAGGTCAGAAGGTATCTTTCTAATAACAAAATCACCCAGCAAAATTTCAGAATAGACAAAAAAAACTAGTATCTTATGTTTAAATGATTTTATTGTTGTCTTCTTACTTTATGAATCAAATTTTGTGCCTTGTACACACGGTAAATACATTCTGATTTATTCAAATGTGATTATTTCCAGAAATGGGACTAAGCAAAAATGTCAGATTTCTCAAAAGACTTCTCCTTGGGTGTTTTCTAAGTCATAACTTCTCTCTTTACGGACAAAAAAGAAAGATGACTGACAAGGAATTCTACATTTTCACATTTTTTTTCTTGTGGGGTTAATACTTGGTGCCACTGACTTTCTGTTCTTGTCAGGTTCTTATTCTGTGCTCATCACTGTAGTATCTGAGCACCTTCCATTAATGCACTGAGCAATGGGACTAACATCTGTCACATTTGTTCTCTCCTCCTCTCCCCGGGTAGAAAAGTGTGTGTAGTTGGCAGTGTTTTATTTTGTAGTGTGTGTGTTATTGTTCAGTGTTGTTGTAGTCATGTTGGTCTCAGAACTAGATGGCATCATGGAATGGGCTACCCAAATACCCTGAAAGAATCTGCTTCAATATCGAAAAAAAATCTGATCCAACTGCACATATCTAGTTGTTACCTAACACCCCATACTGGAACCCATACAGGGTATCATTAAACAATTATAATCCATATTTGATGGGGACCCCATCCTGAAAGAAATCTTTCCCAACCCTGCCCCCCTTCTGCCTTCAAACAACCCCCAACTTTGCCAAGCTTATCATCAGAAGCAAGCACCCCACAGGCCAGGACACACCAACTCAAAGCAGCAACAGACTCCGCCGTAACAACTGATGCAAAACTTACAGACATCTCTCTATTGGTATGGTGGTCAATACGCCCCTGAACACAGCTATCACAGCATGTAATGCCCATCCTCCAATGCACTAAATGCCCCAACAACAACTGTGTGAGTGAAATGAGAATCGCTAGGCTCTTGAATAAACTCGCACAAAAAAGTGATAAAAGACAAAAAAAAAATCATATCCCCAGTGGATGAACACTTCTCAAAAAGTGATCGTTCTATATCTGACCTCTCAGTCCTCATCCTCAAAGGAAACCTGCATAACACCTTCAAAAGACGAGCCTGGAAGCTTAAATTCATAACTTTGCCAGACACTAAAAATCATGGACTTAAGAAAGCCACTGGATTTATGGCTCATTACAACAATCTGTAACCCACTAACTTCCCCCCTCTCCCCGCTTCTTTGTTCTATGACTCCAGAGATGTTAACTGGGCACTTCACCTTGAAAGGTCTCTTACAGTATGTGTTAACTTCTTATGCTAAACAATGTGTTCCACCTTGTTTTTAGCTGTGACACTCTGTGGGCAAGTCTACCCTTAAAACACTGCATGGTTGTAGCTGCACCGATGCAGCTGTGCTATTGTAGTGCTTTCATGAAGACGCTCCAAGCCAATGGGAGAGTGCTCTCTCGTCAGTGTAGTTAATTCACCTCCCTGAGAGGTGGCAGCTAGGTTGGCGGGAGAAGCTCTCTTGCTGACATAACGCTGTGTAGACGGGGGGTTAGGTAGGTATAAGTACATCGCTCAAGAGTGTGAAAAATCCACACCCCTGAGTGACGTAGTTATACCAATAGAAGTCTGTAGTTTAGACCAGACCTGAGTACCTTTTTCAGATCTGAAGAAGAGATCTGTAAGCTCAAAAGCTTGTCTCTTTCACCAACAGAAGTTGATCCAATAAAATATATTATATACTCACACGTTATTTGTTTATGTTAGAAAAGGCAAGGTCAAAGAAATGCATCTTGCACTTACACTAGAAGGGGCTGAGGTTTGTGATGGTCTTTAGCTGCCAGGGCGTTTATTCCACAGTCTTGGGCTGGCCCCTGAGTATGTTCTGTCTCCGGCATAAATGAGCTTTATTTTTATTGGAGCTTCAGGTACTTTCTCAAAAGCAGGCTCACTAGGATGCTGGAAATGAACGCTCGGAGCAATGGTTCTAAAAGGGTAGTTGGGGCCCACCTGACTCAGTCCCTCAGAGCCTGATGATGGTAGAATGCTGAAGAAGACATGAATGGGGTTGGGGCATGTATTAATGCAGAGGCAGCACTCTTAAAGAACTACAGTTACTGGTGAATAATCTTTCCTTTCTGCTCAAAAGTGAGGTTTAGGATCTCCCAATACTAACATGTGGAAATACATTATTACTGTTGTGCTAGACTAGAGGATGTTGTTGGGGGCCAGCAAGTTTTCAGGCAATCACATTATATTGCTGAAGCTCATGGATGCACTAGCCACCTTTCATTCACGCTAAATGAAGGCACAATTAAATGTCCATTTGTTCAGGGACAGCTGAAACAACAGAAACCATTGCTGAAGGCACAGCCCAGCATGGAAAGGGCTGAACAAGAACTAACTCAGGGAGAATAAGAAGGGAGTCCCTGGGACTGACTGAAAATGCAGAGGCTGAAGAATTGATTGCTTGGGAGCAGAAAGCAGCCAGAGAAGCAGATGACAGCATAGCCTTGAGAGGGAACAGAAACAGAACTCCTTGAGACACAGGACCGACAGGAAAGTGAGCACAGATTTCTGAACAAAGAAACTGCTTCCTGCTTCTGTATTCAGGGGAAAAGATTTTGTATATATAGTCTTTGTAAATAAACAGAATTGCATCAAAGAACCAACTGATTCTATCATTAATTTCTCCTACTAATGGAAATAACCCTGTAAGGCCCCAAATATTGTCTATCCTCTCAGGCTAAGGGCAACATTATTAAATCAGAGAATTGTAAGGGACCTCGAGAGGTCATCTAGTCCAGTCCCCTGCAGTCACGGCAGGACTAAGTATTCTCTAGACCAGTGGTCCCCAACATGGTGCCTGCGGGCACCATGGCACCCACCGGGGCATTTATGTGCACCCGCCTGTGCCCAGCAGGGGACCTGCCGGGGACAGAGACCTCAGGCTGCGGGCGCGGTGTTCTCTGTTCCCGGCAGATGCAGGGCCTGCCTAGTTCCCAGCAGGGGAGAGAAGCTGCAGCCCCATGCCTGCCAGGGACAGAGAACTCTGGGGCTGCAGGTACCGGTGTTCTCGGTCCCTGGCAGGTGCGTGGCTTAAGCTGGAGAGAAGCCGCGGCCCCGCGCCTGCTGGGAACAGAGAACTCTGGGGATGCAGGTGCTCGTGTTCTTGGTCCTCAGAAGGTGTGGGGCCCACCTAGTGCCCAGCAGAGAAGAGAATCTGGGGCCCCGCGCCTGCTGGGCACAGAGTACTCCAGGGCTGTGGCCACCGGTGTTCTCTGTCCTTGTGGCTTTTCATTGGCTTCTCTCTTCTCTATGGATTCATATATTATGTAATATTAAACATGTTTTTTTGTATTATTTAATATACAAATACAAAATAAGCCTTGAAAAACTGTTGGCGCCCGCCACGCTCTTCTGAAAATGTGAATGTGCTACTGGTCACAAAAAGGTTGGGGACCACTGCTCTAGACCATTCCTGTCAGGTGTTTTTTTAATCTGCTCTTAAAAATCTCACTGATGGAGTGATTTCACAATCTCTCTCGGCAATTTATTGCAACACAAATGATGAATCTTTTGCAGCTACAGTTCACTTAGCACTAGTAAATACACTTTGGCAAGCAAATCTTAGTGACATAGGTGCTGACTCCAAGGGTGCTCCAGTGCTGGAGCACCCTTGGAAAAAAATTAGCCAGTGCTTAGCACCCACCGGCAGCCAAGCTCCCTTCCTCTGCCCAGTGCCTCCCACTCACTGGTGGCCCCATTGATCACCTCCTTCCCTCCCTCCCAATGCCTCCTGCATGCTCTGGAAAAGCTGTTCCATGGCATGCAGGAGGCGCTGGGGAAGGGGAGGAGCAGGGATGGGACATGCTTGGGGGAAGGGGTGGGAAAGAGGTAGGGCATGTGTGGGAAGAAGCAGGGTGAGGGAAGGAAGAGGCGAAGAAGGGGTGGAGTGAGGGTGGGCCTGGGGTAGAGGGGGGTTGAGAGGAAGTCAGTGCCTATGCATGGGGGTATTCAAGACCCATAAAGAGAAACACAGAAAAGAAATAATTCTAGGATAAATCCCTATGCTTTATTGCTCATAAGCATGCTTCCATCCCAATTTTGCCTGGACCAAATTTTTGATAGTGGTTTGTAAATTTGTGCCTAGTAACTGCATATCCAAACAGGCATGCTCGCACAACTTTGTGCGTGCAAAAATAAGAGGCTATTTTTTTGAAAATTTGGCTGTAATGTCTCAAAAAATATCTTTCAGGACTGGTGTTACAGCATCATGACCTAATCTTCCATCATAAACTCATAGCATTGTGTTACAACATGATGACTCTGCATCTTGACGTCATGACGTTACATTGCAATGTGGTGATTCAGTGTCAAGCTATTAAAAATTAACTGTCACAATGGGATGACATGAGAAGTTTGCCCTGCCCAGCAAGCTGATATAGGTGTCAAACCTATATGTGCGTGGACCCTGAGAATTTAGAAAGGAGGAGTATATGGGATACAGCGGAACAAGAAGATGCTTGTGACTGATGTCAAAGCATATTTATTACAGTTACTCCTCATTTAACGTTGTCCCACTTAACATGGTTTCAATGTTACCTCCCTGCTTAATTAGGGAACATGCTCAATTAAAGTTGTGCAATGGACCCTTATAACATCGTTTGGCTGCCTGCTTGTAAGATTCTGTGGAAGAGCAGCAACTTTACAAGGGAGCATTGCCTAAGTTCTGTTTCTCCACCTCCTCCTCCAGCCTCCCAGTGCTTCTCCCAGCTGTTTGGCGGTGCTTAGGACTTTTTGGGAGGGAGGCGGAGGAGTGGAGATGCAGGGCTTCCCTGCTCCTGCCCCTCCCTCCTAGAAAGTCCTAAGCATGAAGTGCTGGGCGGGAGGGAGAGAAACAGGTAAGCCTGGCATCGCCACTCCTCCCTCTCCCTCCCAGAAAATCCTAAAAGCCACTAAACAGCTGTTTGGCGGTGCTTAGGACTTTCTGGGAGGGAGGTGCAGGAGCGGGGAAGCTTAGGACTTTGCGGGGGAGGGATATAGCATGCTTCGGAGAGGAGATGGAGTGGGGGTGGAAAGATGTGTGCCTGGAGTGGAGTGGGGACAAGAAGAGGCGGGCCTGGAGCATTCCCAGCAAAATCCGAGCCTGTTCTCTGGGAAAGTTGCCGCTGCTGCTGCAAAGGTGCTTCCTAGCGTCCTTGCCTCCAGCGAGCTGTGCCTGTGTGTAGTAAGCCAGGGGCACTTCCCAACCACAGTACAGTACTATACAGTATATAATGCCTTTTGTCTGCCCCCCAAAAATTTCCTTGGAACTTAACCCTCGGCATTTACATTAAATCTTATGGGACAATTGGATTCGTTTAACATTGTTTCACTTATAGTTGCATTTTTCAGGAACATAACTACAACGTTAAGTAAGGAGTTACTGTACTCATAATTGGAGACATTGCTCACCAATGTCCACCCTAACAGAAATATTACTCAGTATTATTGCCTGACTGGGTTGCCAACTTGACGCTCTGTGTAAAAGTTCACTGCCCAAGCTAGACTGACTTTGAGGCTAGTCTACTTGCACATCTGATTTCTTTTTTTTAAGTTTTTCACTCATGAGTCAGTGTTTTCTGTTTGCTTTCCTCAACTTCTGTCATAACAACTCCTATCATCTTTATAGGTCATTTTTTTTTCTTACTAACTGAAAGAAGTTAGCATTTTATTTTGCATATCTTTCTGTAGGGTGCATTATCCTGTTGAGCCCTTTAAGCAGAAAAAACTGTAAATTGTTAACAATATACGTGAACTTTTTTGCTTGACTCTGGATGCCTTCATTTTCTTGTGCACACTGGATTTTCTTTCTTCCGTTTATCATATATTTTTTTTCCTCCCCAACTATACACTGGAAGATGCCCCCACTTAACAGTTGTTAATTATCCCGAGAAAATGTTTCCATTATGAACTAGTTTCTCAGTTTAAAATAAACCTAGAGAAACAGATATATGTCAAGCTGTTTAAAGATTCAAAATCATGTGTTCTGGAGGTACCCTTTCTAGCATACTTTTTATCTCTATTTTAACAACAGTCCAAATCAAAATACAGGTTTTTCAGAAACATTTTAGTGATTCAAAGGAAAACGAATGGAACTAATAGAGTCTACCCTAAACCAGTTCAGAGATGGAATTAATGTATTCAGTCACATTTCTCCAGATATGGTAATTATGTCCCACAGGAGTGGTCAACACAGGAAGCCTGACAGATCTGATGTTTTGCAACAATTGAGACCCTGTTATCGGTGGAGCCAGATGATGCAGAGAAAACTGGAGCACTGAATATATTAGAATGAATTTAAGTTAGGTCGCGATTTATCCAAGTAGATGATGACTTGAGGATACTCTACAGTATGTGGCTTTCATGGTAGCCAGACACTGATCAGATCTTATAAGTAGAGGACCACATATAAAGAATAAAAAGTTTCATCCACCCAAATACCCTATCTGTTACAGTAAGAAGCTATGTCCCTTCCTGTATGTTTGAAAAGTGCCTAGCACTTCATGGGCATCACTGAAAACTAATAATTAATAATAATGATTTTTTTGTATTAAAAGATAATGCTTCCCATAATAACCATAAAATAGTGGGAGGTCAGACTGCCAAGAAAAAGATATTTTTATGAGAGAAAATCCATCTCAGAGCTGCTGCAAATGCTTTCTCATTTTCCCTTTGTAATTTTTTATAACCTTTCCCACTTGAGCCAAAAAACCTGATAAAATCACTTGTATACTAATGTCAAAACTAAGGCTGTCGATTAATCGCAGTTAACTCACGTGATTAACTTAAAAAAAATTAATCGCAGTTTTAATTGCACTGTTAAACAATAGAATACCAATTGAAATTTATTAAATATTTTGGATGTTTTTCTACATTTTCATATATATTGTATTATGTTGTAATTGAAATCAAAGTGTATATTATTTTTATTACAAATATTTGCACTGTAAAAATGATAAACAAAAGAAATAGTATTTTTCAGTCCACTTCATTCGAGTACTGTAGTACAATCTGTCATGAAATTGCAATTTACAAATGTAGATTTTTTTGTTACATAACTGCACTCAAAAACAAAACAATATAAAACTTCAGAACCTACAAGTTCACTCAGTCCTATTTTTTGTTCAGCTAATCTTTAAGACAAACAAGTTTGTTTACATTTACAGGAGATAATGCTGCCCTTTTCTTATTTACAATGTCACCAGAAAGTGAGAACAGGCATTTGCAGGGCACTTTTGTAGCAGGCATTGCAAGGTATTTATGTGCCAAATATGCTAAACATTTGTATGCCCCTTCATGCTTTGGCCAACATTCCAGGGGACATGCTTCCATGCTGATGACGCTCATTAAAAAAATGTGTTAATTAAATTTGTGACTGAACTTCTTGTATGTCCTCTGCTTTGTTTTACCCACATTCTGCTGTATATTTCATGTTATAGCAGTCTCGGATGATGACCCAGCACATGTTTATTTTAAGAACACTTTCACTGCAGATTTCATAAAACGCAAAGAAGGTACCAATGTGAGATTTTTAAAGAGAGCTACATCACTCGACCCAAGGTTTAAGAATCTGAAGTACCTTCCAAACTGAGAGGGACAAGGTGCGGAGCATGCTTTCAGAAGTTTTAAAAGAGCAACACTCCAATGAGGAAACTACAGAACCTGAACCACCAAAAAAGAAAATCAATCTTCTGCTGGTGGCATCTGACTCAGATAATGATAATGAACATGTGTTGGTCTGCACTGCTTTGGATTGTTATCAAGCAGAATTGTCGTCAGCATGGATGCATTTCCCCTGGAATGGTGGGTGAAAATGAAGGGACATATGACTCTTTAGCGCATCTGGCACGTAAATATCTTGCAATTCCGGCTACAACAGTGCCATGCAAATGCCTGTTCTCACTTTCAGATGACACTGTAAACAAGAAGCGAGCAGCATTATCTCCTGCAAATGTAAACAAACTTGTTTGTCTGAGTGATTGGCTGAACAAGAAGTAGGAATGAGTGGACTTGTAGGCTCTAAAGTTTTATATTGTTTTGTTTTTTAATGTAGTTTTTTTTTATACATAATTCTACATTTGTAAGTTCAACTTTCATAATAAAGAGATTGCCTGACAGTACTTGTATTAGGTGAATTGAAAAATACTACTGTTTTGTTTTTTTACAGTGCAAATAACTGTAATAAAAAATAAATATAAAGTGAGCACTATACACTTGGTATTCTGTATTGTAACTGAAATCAATATATCTGAAAATGTAGAAAACATCCAAAATATTTAAATAAATGGTATTCTATTATTGTTTAACAGTTTGATTAATCACGATTAATTTTTTTAATTGCTTGACATCCCTAGTCAAAACTAGATTTGACTAGTCACTGCCTTTTATAGATCCCTAATTGTTTCAGGACATGTAAGTAAAATAGTTAACATCTGCCTCTGCGCTGGAGGGGCTGCCCATCTCACCTCCATCTACATGAAGAATTTCCTGATGTTTTGAGGCCTATGTCACTCAGTCTCCAGATAATAGTTGAATCTGTTTAATAAAATAGTTTTATTTTTGTGAATACTTATGAGGGAAACCTTCCTCTATTAAGATATTCATATATCATCATCAAAGCAGGAACTGAGGTCTTTCTCCATTTTGTAGTACAGCCCATCTCAGAGTGTTTTCTTCCCAATTATGGATTAAATGCAGAGTGTTATGCCTAAAGGAGACATCACACTGTTTCTTTCTTTCTTTCCTTTCTTTGAGATGTCTCCTCAGAGATGACTGAAGAATAAGGAAAATAAAGGAGTTTGATAAATAAAAGATATCAGAATTTTTCATGAATAGTACAGGAGAGTAAGAGAAGCTGGTTTTATTATTTTATACTTTTCTTTGCATTCTCCCCAAGCAGCATCGCTATAGAGACTGTCCAAACAGCTGATCAGTTGGCACCCTCACATCAAGATTTTTCATAAACACAGCATCCAATGTGATTTTAGACGATCTCTACTGCCATACAGGCTTTCCAACTCCATTTGATTTAAGGGGATCTAAGATTGATTCTCTTAATTCAGATAATATTGATGTTCATAAGAAAAAGCCCCAACAACAATCAGAACCTGCTGATGAATGTATATCAAGAGTGATGCAGGACTTTAGATGCAGAATGATAGCTTAAAGACATTAACTGTTATCACTAAAGACAATGCTTCTTTATCTCATAAAATTGAGTTACGGGGAAGCAGTGCAAAGGCATGTAATATTAGTGTGTTGGGACGAACGTCTGAAGCTTTGGAATTAGAGTTTTCTGATAAGTTACATTTTTACAATATTGCATAGTGAATTTATTTCTCCTTTCTGAGAGCCTAACCCAAAGCCCAGTGAAGTCAATGGGAGTCTTTTTTTTAAATTCAATACAAGTGTATTCAAGAACATCTTTGGTATTTACATGCCCCCCCTTACTGATGTATCTGAGCACCTCACAGTCTTTAATGTATTTATCCTTCCCCATGAGATAGGGAAGTACTATCCCCCCATTTTACAGATGTTGAACAGAGGCAGCTTGAACCCATGACTCCCAAGTTGCAAGCTAGTGTCACAAGCACTGCATCATCCTTCCACCAGTACCATAAGACAGGGAGCAGAAGCAAAGCAGACTGGCTGATGAGAACACAGTCCTGCTCTTGCAAATGAGAGGCTAACAAGGAAGGAGGGGGCTTTCACAGGAACCTACGGAAGTTAGATGCCCAACTCATACTGAATTTCATCTGGAATTGAGCACCAATTCCTCAAAGATCCACTGAATATCCCAGCTAAAACTTTGAAAGTTTATGTGAAATGAAAACAGCTGAGGTGCTGTTTTCCCAAGACATGTGTTCAGCATGGCACTCTGGGAACTAGGTTCACCTCTCCCATCACCACCAAAAGAAGCTTTCTATTGTATATGGCCCTTGGCAATTTACTTATGTTTATTTTACTCCTAATAGATGGAGAAGATGTAAAGCTGGACATCTTTAGAAGACACTATCATAGGATGTATTCTGTGCCAATTTATGCAGGGTAATGGGATTTCTACTTCTGTCTTCTCACACGTTGCCAAAATTAGCTCTGTTCTCTGCCATCCTTACCTGTTTCTTGAGGGAGATGGAGAAACATTTTATTTTCAAATTGTTACCAGACAAAGCTAAAAACTAACTTAACAAGAGCAACTTGTTAAAGGTGATTGGCTTCCATTAATTTCAAAGGGACTTCTCTCATGCTTAAAGTCAAGTATGTGTTTAACTGGATTTAAGGCTGCACACTCAACATCTTGCAAGATCCAAGACCAAAGTCAAACAGAAAAAGAAATTTCTTCATTGCTTCTGGAAATACAAGTCTGGGACTTTACCAAATCATTCAACTGGCTACATCAAACAGTGGAGAAGACACTATTTAAATCCTGACCGGCATTCAAGCTTGCACTTGCCCTGTTCCTCCTCCAAGTTGTAAGTAGAAATAGGTCTAACCTACTCTCACCACTCTGGCAATAATATCTAGGATTAGGCAGCTGTCACAGAAGCACTGCCCCCCACTGAAATTCGTTTAGGCATCTAGCCACAGTAATCACCAAGATCATGCTAATTTTCAAAGCAGGAGACATTTAGCCTTTGGCAATTTTCTTTTAAGGCAACTTTGTACCAAGTGACTGACCTGCATGCAAGAATTTGCTCCCATCAACACTGGTAACACATAGTAGATGGAGTTACTTAGTGTCATTCGTGAACAGCTGCTTTTGATAACTCAAGTCTGTTCTTTCAGCTTCTGTATGTAGGAGCCAAAAACCAATATATGTAAAAGTTCATAATACTCCTCTGAATAAACGACTTTCTTACTAGTTGAGGTTTGTCTAATATATGGAGACATTTATGGCTACAGTGTCATTCACCTGACACCAGTTTACAAGCCATATATTTGATGTCATCAAATTGGTGACAGAATGGGCCCGGTTAGGGCCAAACCTTCCTTCAAATAGGACCTTTCCTGCGAATTATGCAGCTCTTTATTGAGGGCCTAACACAAAATGTGATTACATTGCAATCATCTTGCGGACTCAAAACATTGATGTTCTAGTGCTACAAGAAACACAGTGACCTGGAGAGTGAAGGCCACCATGCAAAGATCAGCAGAAACGTTCTCATATTTGCAAGTCATCACCCTAAATATGGACTTGTGACGTATGTAAAAAACATGACCTTAAGAATTCCATTCAGGTCATGCCTACTACAAACCCCTACTCAACTGCCATCAAGATCAGTGATCTACAGTTGTAAATGTGTACAAGCCACCATCATCAAAATGGCTATGTCCAACATTACCAAGCCATCTTATATCACGGGGCTATACAAGAATGATCGTATTGGAGAACAGCTGACATCCTGGGCTTTCACCAAAGACCAACACCTCCTCTACAATACTAAAGACTGTGGCATGGTCAGTTGGATTGATGGAAGAAGTGCTACACTCCAGTACTTTGTTTTGTCTTGCACAACATCAGTAGCCATACAATACTATCTTCAAGGTCAGTTCTTGATGACTTTCCCAATAACCAATATTGCCCAGTTATGACTTGCACAGTCCTAGAAGTTCCACTCATTCAATCCCTCCTGAAACTGTGCTGGAATCTACAGTCTGCTGACTGGTCCTGCTATGTGGTTATCATATAGGGCTTGATATGTCTGGCTCATTACCACCACTTTTTAGGCCTACTCATATCAGTTGATAAACCAATCATTGCAAGAGACTTTAAAAAAAGCATTCATTCCTTGCTGGAAAGAGAGAGGGAGGCCATCTTCTGGCAATATCACACTGACTAAAAGCCCCAAAACTGCAATGGCTTTGCTTGACTCTTTGAACTCAGCAAGAAGGAAAAGGTGGTGTGAAACTGTGATGGCACTTGACTTCACGTCAAGCCGCAAAACCTAGAAGCTCCTTAGTGTTTTAGGCACTGCGGCTCCAGCAGTCTACAAACCACCTCAAGTAAGTGCAGATGCCATCTCCACGCAGTTAATTGCCAACTCCAATGTACTGATGGATAAAAACATAAGCAGTAAGTCCACAAACAACTTTACTGTGCACTAAACCAGTGCCTGTTGTTTTCACCCCTTTCTGTCTCCTAGACAGAAGATAAAGTCAACAAAAGTCTCTCCAACACTAACTCCAGGAAAGTGGGAGAAATGGATGAAATATATACAGAATTCCTGAAGAATCTTGGTTCAAAGACAAGAAGGTGGCTGACAGACTGACTTCTTCAGCAACATCCATTCTTCTAGCATAGTACCAAAAGAGTGGAAGATAGCCAAGATCATAGCCATTTTGAAACCCAGAAAGAGGACACTGACCCAAAAAGCTACCAGCTCATCTCCCTTTTTAGCAGTTGCTATAAAGTGCTGGATCAGCTCCTACTTCAAAGGTTACAGCCAATACTGGACAATTGGTCCCCAAAGAGCAGGCTGAATTTAGAATTAGTCGCACCTGCTAAGACCAGCAACTGGCCTTAACCAGCTATATAAAATCTGGCTACCAGCAAAATTAAAAACAGTGGCAGCATTCATTGAGTTTTCTTCTGCATATAATATTGTATAGTGCAAAGGTCTCCTGCTGAAGTTATCATTAACTATCCCATGCCAATCAACAATCAGACTCATCACCAAGATACTGAGTGATGGAAGATTCACTTTGGTGAATCTGCCAGTAAATCACAGAGATTGGGATCCATTTTAATGCCCACACTATTCAATCCCTATACCAATGATATTCCTATCACATTATCCTATAAATTCTTCTATACAAACGACATTGTGTTAGCAATTCAAGTGTCCTCTCTGGAGGCCAAGAAAAGGTCTGGACACTTGAGATGTATTTCAAAGCTAGGCAATTGAAACGAAATGCTTGAAAACACTTGCCTGTGATGAGTATACTGCCAGAGCTGATCAGATCCATCTAGCCCAGTAACCAATCAATGATAGTGATCAACACCAGATGCTTCATAGGAAGGCATAAGAAGTTCACAGAAGCACCTCAAATAGTCCAACCATCAATTTAGATTTGTGGAAGTGGATAAAGGGATAAAGGAGATTTGGACGCAGACATCTTAGTTTTCAACAGAATAGAGCAAGCTGTTGATCATTATTGTATGCAACAAAAGGTATAAATCTTGCCCTAATTGTTTATCTGGCAGAGACCTGCCCCGAAATGGGGAATTCCCATCCATGCGCACTCTCCCCCTTGCAATTGCTTGAGAATAAACTGTCTCTGACATGTTGCAAACAACCCAAGGGTGAAGACTGCATTTTCTTTCACAGATTTTACAGACAAAAGTCAATGGAACTACTCATAAAACAGTTCTGTTTGGCTTCCATAGCCAAAGTCAGTCATAAAAAAAATGTTTATTACCAAAGTGCAGCATCATTCTGATGCAAAATGCTCAGCAAAGAGATCATTCTCTTTCCAAACAATCCTCTCACTCCTCTCAAACTCTAGAGGCACACTGGTGGCTTTTTTCTTTAATTCTCTTATCAAAAAGCACATAGGTCAAAACTTGCAAGCTGAGTGCCTCCAGAAAAGATTGCAGATGGAAGGAATAACCAACAGAAAAGCTGGGGAGGAATGGGGAGAGTCAGTCTAGCGAGGCATTGTCTGAATGCTGCCACCAGGTATGCTGGCAAATATGATGAAGACAAAAATAAATCAGCTAATTGGAAAAACCAGGTTTGGTACTTCATGTGGTATATGCAGGGATCTAAGATGTAAAAAGTCAGGGTATTTCAGATTATGCTGACAAATCAGAATAAATAATCCATGTAAAAGATAGAAGACTGATTGCTCCACCTACAGTATATCACATATGACTGTCAGGAAGTCTATCCGGAGGGTGGGTTCATTCAGGTGAGGCAAGATTGGGTCATGCAAAATTACAAGAATCTTTTTGTAAAGTCTGCTGGATAGCTTGTGTTTAAGAAGGCCAAGCCACATCCTTTCAAAGGCCTGTTTAGACTCCTTTAGCTTTGATACATTTCATTCCTCCTGGTTAGCTTGCTTTACTATGAAACTGACTACCTCATTTTCTTTGTTCGGCATGCTAACGGACAAAATGAGGAAAAATACATTCTGCAGGTAAAGTGATACACTCTTTTGTCTTCTGCATGACTTGTCTGATGTTTTCAGCAACTGCCTTAATCACAAAGTACCAAATGTCATCATAATCCAGGTATTTTTGGAAACATGAGGTTAGGAGTGAAGAGTTCTCTTCTCAAGTGATTAAGTTCTTGTGACGGGGTATTGACCCCACACTTGCTCGGAAGAGGTTATTGTAGACTAAGAAGGAGGCCAGTTAACCAGACAGGCCACAGCTGAGAGGGATCATGTAGTTTAAGTAATCCCCTGACTGAATGATGAGGAAGCCCAGCTGAGGAGGAACAAGCTGCGCTGGGTTTATAAAGACAGGAAGTTAGCAGAGGAGGGCTGCAGGGAAATAGGCTGTAGTCACTCCCTGGGAAAAGGGAGTTTTGGGGCTGGTAAACCAGGGTGGGGACAGCCAGAAGGTTATGAAATGCTAAAGGAAAAGGTAGTAAGATAAAGAATGGAACAGACTGTGGCTGCTGATTAGATGGTCCATGAGCTGGAACCCAGAGTAGAGAGCAGGCCCAGCTTCCTCTACCAGCCACTGGAGAAGTAGCACCAGCTGAACAGTGAATGGGAAGACTGCCTGAGCCCATTCATAAGAAGAGACTTTGATATCGCAGAAGGGGAGGACATGTGACTTGGCCAGATGGCTAAACCACAAATACAGAGCATCTTGCCTCTCTGTGAGCCAGGAAGAGAAGGCAGGGCGTGCAGTGAGAGGTGGAAAGGATGTGTTGGACCTGGAATCAGCTAATCCCCAGAGCGACCAGGAGGATGCTCACTAGTGGTGAGCAGACCCTATGACAGTTCTCCACAACTAGTTTTAAAAGCCTGTGAGGTAAACTGAAACTCCCATTCTGCCTTGGCCAAAGAGTACTTCCCTTCCAACTCATCAAAGTTGGTGATAATTCCTTGACCTGAAAAGACTCATGGCCCATCAGCTCCGCCAAGCAGTTGACACAACTCCTCCATATTTTGTACTTACCTTTTGCACTGCAGTTCTCTGTGAAAGAGGACTCTTAGTAAAGCAGCTGGCCTACAAACAGCTCCCCTCACTCCAGCAGTGCCCCAAACTGGCTGCAGGGTCTGATGGTACAAAGGATAGTGGCATCTTCAGCTGCCTCCAGGATCTTGAGGAAGTAGCTGGCATTGCCCCGGCTCTGCAACACCAACTCCAGGTTGGTGGCCAGCATGGCAGCCATGCTCTGTCCTGACAGCACTATCACCATGCACTACCTGCGCCACTGCTGCCAGCTGGGCCCAATGGGAGTCTTTCTATTGCCAGAGTCTTCAAGAAGGTACTTAAACACATGCCTAGCTAACTGTAAGATGAATGACTTTTATATTCATGAGTGAAATCCTAGTCCCACTGAAGTCAGTGGGAATTTTGCCATTGACTTTAATGGAGCCAGGATTTTACTACATATCTTTCCAAACCCGGCCATGACTCTGCAAACACATGGGATAGTTTAAAAAAAAATGTTGAGAGTTTGTTTCATTGGTCATTAAGGCTTCAATAATTTGCCTATCAAATTCATTTCCGTGTTACTGCTGACAAAATTGCTGACAAAATTGTAGTTGGAGCAGTAATTATTATATGTAATATGAAGACGCTGTAACTTAAATGATGATAAAAAGAAAAGCAGAAATGATGGGATTAACATTAACCCAAATGTTGAAAGTATATGTGACTTTAATTTCTAGAAAGACAGTACCATAACTTGGATGTGACATTATTTCCTCTTAGGTGTTTTGTATTTTTAAAACAGACAGTTTCATTATTCATAATTTTCAAGAGGAAATGTTATTAATTTGTTACTAAATTGTTCTTGTTTACCAGTAAGCACTCTTACATAGAGCAGTGTGGATTTTTCCTAGTTGTCTTTTTATTAATGCCAGCAGTCTTCACTTGTGATGCTTTCAGCACTTTTGTCGATTTGACAAAATTATCATATTACTTGTACTTTTTTTGTTTTATATAGACTTCTACTTTGTGCCAGATTTATCAATAATTACACTATTTTACATATAAATAAAAATATTTTCAAATATAGGAAGGTTAATTATATATCATAATTGAATAATTAATATGATAAAATCTACCTGTAATTCCAGCCCATAGTTTTCCCTGCAGAATTCTCTCAGCTTTGGACAAACATGTTCTCTTAGTGTACTTCTTTCTGCTACTGTATCTGTGATAGAAAAAAAATGTTGTTAACAATATTTATATTAACTCTATATTTTTATGATAGATATAATTTTATGGAGGAAAATAAACAAGACTTGAAAAAATGAGTGAAAATCAATAGGGGGATTTCAATACCCAAACTTTATGTCCCTGGATGTTATGTTTAATATAAATGTGTTATGATATTTAATACATCCATCTTAATACATATTTTACTAGTACGCTTCTGTAAAACATGACTGAACTGACTTTGTAAAGTCAACAGTCATATGTCAACTTGACTTTTATTTAATTTTCAGGGAGCTGAATTTTACTGATTAGCAAAACCTCCAGAACAAAGAGACAAACCGAAGATTAGGTAGGTATAGCAGAATATCCATAGATAAACCAAGGTTTCATTGCAGTAAGGGCAAAATTCTGCCATCATATCTTCACCTCCTCTAATTTTGTAGTCTCTTAAAAGAGGAGCATTGAAATTAGAATACAAAATGCACCAATCCTCACACCCAGATGTGGCCTATAAGTCTGGGTATGCAGATACCCAGAGGCCTGTTTTCATAATTGAAAAAAAAATAGTAGATTACTAAGGCTACCTCTGTTCTTGGAACTGGGGATTTGATTCTCATCGTGCATAGACATACTTGTGGTAGTTCTCATCTGAGCTAGTGCGCTTAAAATAGTATTGTAGCCACAATAGCGCAGGCAGCAGTGGCACCCAGGGGGTTCAAGGCAGGTTTGTACTCAGGATGGCTAGTACAGTACCACCACTGCCTATGCTACCATGGCTACACTACTATTTTTAGCATCCTAGCTCAGATGAGAGCTAGCAAGAGTATGCCTACATGAACTGGGAATAACACCTCTAGTAGAGATGTAGCCTTAGTATCAAAGACCCTACTGAGCGCCCTCTGTCAGCCACCCACTGGGACTACTGTGAGGGGAGTCCAAGCCTCTGCTGGTCTGTGTTCCCAGTGTGTTTCAAGCTTTTAGATCTGCAGCAGGCTGTAGCACTGGTTCGTCCCGTGGCTTCTCTGACACATTTCCTGAGCACTGACTCTGTCTGTCTGTTCCTCTTCTAGGAAATGTGGGTTCTCAACCCACTTGCTGTAGCCCTCCAAGACCAGCACTGACCCCAAAGATACCCTGATTATTCAAACTTCACCCCAGGGGTATAAAGCTTCTTGTTTATAGTTTACCTCTCTCAGGGGCACACAGCAGTTCTGAAGCCATCAACACATACATACATACACAAACACTTTGCACAGTCTTAAACGCCTTTATCCCCTTTTATACTTAATCAGGTAAAGCATAGGCGCGCACTGATCATACAAAACAACAAATACTAAATGCATGTCCCTGCCTCACTTTCTTCACCACTCCAGGGCATTCTTTGAGCTGAGGTCCAAGTTCCTGGGATTTTGCAGAGTCCTTGGGGGCCAGCTGGGCTCAGGAAAGTATGTAGGGCACCCTTACATCATTTAAACCCTTTCTGGCCACCTGGTCTCTCTTGTTCTCTTCCTGGTGGCGTTCCACTGCTCCTGCTTTCCTTCCTGAGGAAACAGCTAAACTGGTTATTCTAAGAATGCAGCTTCTTTTTTTGCATAACTGTTGTGAGATCTAAGTACTGCCATTAACCTTAACCCTTCTGTCTGTCTGGGGTATATACGCTTTATGCCAGTTTCAATTATTTTGGTAATGTATTTCAAAATAAATTATGTATTGTTACAAACATACTTGCAGACACACACATAAATTCCCCCAGGAACAGAGTGTTAAAGAAACCTTTATGACAACCCAGTTCCTGTTTCTCTGACCCCTTCCTACCTCCCCACCCCCCGAGAGTCCAGGCTGGGGGTCAGACACCTATAACTCCTTCCCCTCCAGCTCCCAGCTGTGGTGCCCCCCCCCTCCCTTGCTCAGACATCCCTCCCCTCCCCCAGAGTCCAGGGATCCAGAGGGAGAAACAAGCGGATGTTCATTCCCAGGCTTCAACAGAGCTTCCTGTGCACCCTCCTCTCCTTGCCTCAGGGCATGCTGGGAACTTCATGCCTCTAGCTCCCTCCCTCCCTCTAGCAGTGTCTTCTATATGTGAGCTGGGCTCTGCTGGGTCCAACGGCCCCTAGGGCCAGCTAGCAGCACTGCAGCCCATTTTTGTGAGGAAAGGAAATTCTGCATGCACATTAATTTCTGCAAAATTCTGCATTTTGCAGTGGCACAGAATTCCCCCAGGAGTAATGCTTTCAGGCTCTGTCAGCAATAGTGTATCCACAAACATATAGGCACTTAGGAAAGAGCAGCTTTTCATAATACAACTTCACAATATCAATCTGAATTTATGTTGTGCAGACAGAACCCCAAGTCATCAAACTATGAAACCAAAATTCTTATTAAAATACTATCTATCCAAAGTAGCTTTGGACACATTTATTTATAATCAATTGTTGAAGAAATGTACTGACACATTAGAGCTAAATTAGATAGCTCTTGATGAACTCTCTCAAGTAATCTGTTTCATAGCCTGAGAAAGTGGGACACGGCTACACCTACACTGCAAACATGTTAAACATGTTTTGTAGCCTCTCAGTCTAATTCTAAAAAGGTGTAGGTTTGTGGATCAGATTTTGTTATGGAACAACACCTACTACGTTAGTAAGTACGGGCTGGGAAAGGCACAAAGTGATTTTGTCAGTGCAAGGTTATTATTGGAAATAAATTTATGCTTGTGAATGACTGGGTCTATGTGCCATAAAATGAAAAATAACAGAGCATTCATTTATGAAAGATAAAGTAGAGCTGTGGCAGTTCGAGCAATATTTGTATAACTGCTTTGACATTAAGGAACCATTTTAAAATTGACTTAACAATCCTCTTATGTTGTAAGCTACAGATGTCCACACAAATCAAACAATATGCCACATTTACCAATGCCATAAATGACATATGAATGCTGATTCTGAGGTCCCTTTTCACAATCTGGAGTTTGAGAGAGAGAGTTTGGGTGCATAATTTAATTAGTTAGATTAAGTAGTTAATATTCACATATATCTTTGAAGTGTCATATAAGTATGAGGTATTATCACAATTTATTATTGTAAATCAATGAATGTGTTGGTTTGTTTTATTATATTTATCTAATTTAACCTAAAATCTAATTTTATTTTATTATTATATTTACCAGTGAATTGATTTTTCTGCTCCCATATATTGTGAAAGAAAATATTTTTGACGGAAGATAGTTTTCCTCCCCTCTGTTTACTCCTTCACTATCTCTTCACCATCAAAAGATCCAAGCTGCTCTGATGCTCCCATTCCCCACAATTTTCTTTCAAGTCTATGAAATCTGCATCAAACCGAAAAAAATATGCTATAAAGGTTTTAAAATATATCTACATATTAAAGTCAGGCTCTCTTTAGTACCATAGGTTCTTTCTGCATAAATCTCTGGTGGAGAGAAAAAATATAACTAAAATACATTACGTTAAATATCTTTTCTATACACAATGAATTTATGGTCTGATATCTGAAATTATGTTTAACATATTAAAGAGAGAAAGGAAGATTCAGTGGTTAGGGTGGTAGGGGACTTGCAAGACACAGGCTCAATTCCCTGTGTTACCACAGACTTTCTGTGTGACCCCAGGCAAGCCACTTTTAGTCTCTGTACATCAGTTCCCCATGTGTAAAATGAGGATTATAGTACCTTCCTACTTCACAGGGATTTTGGGAGGAAAAATACATTAAAGATTATGAGATGCTCAGGTACTACAGTAACAGAACATAAAAGAGAGAGCCTGCTAAGGAATGAAATACTGCCTACAATAGCATGTGACTCATTGGCAACTGCCAGTAGAAAAATCCCCAATGGGCAGAGACGGGGCACGAGATGGGGAGAGCTCCGAGTTACTATAGAGAATTCTTTCCTGGGTATCTGTCTGGTGGGTCTTGCCCACATGCTCAGGGTGTAACTGATCACCATATTTGGAGTCAGGAAGGAATTTTCCCCTAGCTCAGAATGGCAGAGACCCTAGGGGGTTTTCACCTTCCTCTGCAGCATGGGGTGCAGGTCACTTGCAGGTTTTAACTAATGTAAATGATGAATTCTCTGTAACTTGAAGTTTTTGAATCATGATTTGAGGGCTTCAGTAACTCAGCCAGAGGCTAGGGGTCTATTACAGAAGTGAGTGGGTAAGGTTCTGTGGCCTGCAACATGCAGGAGGTCAGATCAGGTGATCACAATGGTACCTTCTGACCTTAGTCTATGAGTATATCAGAAATGTGTTTAATCCATCAAAATATTTTACAGTATCAGTTTCTACTCTTACAGCCATTGAAGTATTGGACTTCAAATTTGTCACTGATCCAGGATGAAATATTCTATGTCTTTTGCCTTGAGCCAGGATAATTTTGGTGTGAAACAGTATACCAAAATAGAAAGTCTCATATTCTTAAGAAATGCAGTGTTTCCTTAAGAAAAACATTTAAATGATGGCTGGCCATCAACTGTCATCTGACTACAAAAATACATACTTCTGGTAGCATCAAGTGTCTTAGTGACTGTAGAGAATATATTTTGCTGGAAATTAAGAAACCCTAAACATTGCTCAATGGAGAATCCTGAACCAGACTGAAATGATCTTTTCCTATTTTCCAAAATGTGTAAAAATAGCATTGTCTCTTACAAGCAAGCAACTGGCCCTTGGGACATGAGCATTCAGAAAAACAGTTTTAATTGGCTAATGCTCCACAGTTACTAAAATGACCAATATCATAGCAGACAAAATGGTCTCTATATTGAAAAGCTAGAATGAGGAACAAAAGTAAAGATCCACTGAAGGGCAAAAATATGGAGTGAACCATGATCGGTTTTAGAGAGTACAGTTCTGCCACCCTCACTCAGGTTGTGTGATTTCAGTGGCACTACTTCTGGAATTAAGTACTCCTCAATGTGATGAGGGTGGTAGAATCTAGTTCAGAAATAGAAATAAATCCAGCTCATCCCACAGAACAGTCCTGAATTTTTTAACTCTCCAAAAATCAAATACAGCTAAAGCACTGTCTAACTGGAATTCTGTCTGGTATTGCAACAAGGTACTCTACATTTTTAACTTCTGTCTACAAATCTTAATGGAAAAAGATACAGCATTTGTTTAACTGGAATTCTGTTCATTTTAACTCTTATTTGTTTAAATTGCACTGTCCTTGTCAGACTAGGAATAGAGGCCCTTGTTGATTTTGTGATCCCTACATGCATGTCATTCCTGTATGAGCCCACCAAGTGTTAGAGGCCCATGTGGCTGTAACGGTTGGAGGTCCTGCAGTGCTTGCAGATTGGAGGGGAAATTTTTGCCTTAAATCTTTAAGTTTCACAGACTTGCAGGTTATTTTTATAATGCATCTGTCTAAAGCTAAGGACATAAGCATATTCCACCTTTGTGGAGAGGCTACTCATTCAGAAACAATATCATTAGGACCTCACTAATTCAGAAGTTTTGGTACTTTATTAGTGAACAATTAAGAATTCCTGTTTTTTATTACTTTATGAAGCGTGTCCTTCTGGAAATGGAATGGCATGTAATTTAAGATGGAGCAGAGTAATTAGGATGGATGACAGATAGATTTATTTAATTAAACCAGTTTAACTTGAGCCATACTGACAGAAAATCTGTGAGGTTGGCAAGTTCCGAAAAACTGGGAATGTCACAGATGGGCAAATTTTAACTTACAGACTGCTGCAGATGAAGAGATTACTTAAATGACATTCTTCCGGCTGTCAGAATGAAGTAGTGGCAACAGCACAAGAGTATTTTATCCTAATGTTAATCAGGTACTCTGAAATCCAAATGATAGACTCAAAAGCTATGATAAACTGTAGCCACAAAATTGTATTTCCAAAAGTGGAAGATGAGATAAGACTTTTTTTAAATTCAGGGCTGATATAGATATCAAACCAACAGAACACCACGTCCTTTGTCAGACACAGCCTCACTGAATGAATAATTACCCATGAGCAGCAACTCCTGCAGATCACTACTTCCCTGAGTGCACACCTTGCATCATTACAAAATGCTCTGCCTCATTCAGGACCTAAACCAAAGCCCACTGTAATCAGTAGAAAGACTCCCATCGACTTGGGCTGTGGATCAAGATAGGATGTACTTTACTTGGCAATGTATGAAGCAGAGCCCCTGATGCTCACGTTAGAAAATGCACATTGTATGATGCAGGATGCTTATAGAGCCCTGCCTAATTTGATGAGTAAACCTTCAGTAAATTTTTGATGATGCAGCTAAATTAGCCATATACACATGTGGCCCACCTTCCTGCCAAATGATAGGTGATCATTGTTTATGTGACGTATGATTTTTTGAAGACTCATAGCTAAGTCAAATCACAGCCAGTTTTCATCAGAATAATCAAGTGTACTGCTTCTCTGAGTGGTCTATTTCCCATGCCAAATTTTAACTTTTGAATGCAAGCTCTTCTGTTAGTATTTCTAAATATATAAAAAAAAATTCCCCTCTCACCCCTACGGGTGGTATGTGTCAACAGTTTGAGGGTTCTGCACAGTATCTTAGCTGTTCCTAGCACTGCACTCTTCTGGACAGAGAGCTCTGATGTTGTTCCTGGGATCTGTTGGAGCCACTCACCCAGCTTAGGAGTCACAGTTGCCCCGAGTGCTCTACCACCACTGGGATTAACACTTTGGCTCACCTTTCCATGCATCCTCTCTAGTTCTCTTTTCAGGCCTGAGTCTTCTCAGCTTCTCAATCTTCTGCCGATGTTGCTGGCACTTGGCACTGCTATATGTCCCACCGCTGTTTCATGCTCTTGTCTATTAAGTGTCCTGGTTGAACCACAGAACCCCCCTCAAATGAAATCTTACCCCCCCCCAATAAGGGATGGAAAAAAAATTAGAGGACGCAGCTACTGCCGTTGTCGGGATTGGAGGACCACAGAATTAGCTGCTATTTACAACCGTCTGTGGAATCTCCCATCTGGTCTTGGGGAGGGTCTACCAGTACCTGCTGCAGATGCTGCTCGTACCAATTGCAGCATTTCTTGGTTGTGCTGTTCAGTGTATGCTGTTCCTGCCTGCATCTACATCCTGGCGTTGGATCTGTCTCTGAGGTCTATCTTTCTCTGACAGTCTGCACTGGGTTTCTCTAGCGTGTAGACCCCTGCTTCATGGATCTGGTGTCAAGTGCCCTGTTCTAGTGCGGCTATGTCAGTGGCCTTCAGGTGCGTCTTTTTAGTCCGCCTTTCAGGCCACTGGAGATTCCCAATGTCAGCACCTCAGCTACTGTCGATGGTAACAGCTATGCCGGTCTTGTCCATGGCACTTCTCTGCTTGGTCTTTCCTCCATTTTGTGCTGCCTCATGCATCCTCAGCAGCTTCTTTGGGGGCATCTTACTGGATGGACTCTGGATTGTTTTTTCGGGTTTGTCAGGACAGTGGCTTGGACGCTGCACCAACCACCCTTCCTTTTCGGCTGTAAGGAACAGTCTCTGGGTGTTGGAGGATCATCTAAAAGGGCTAGCGAAAAATTACCAGGCAATGCTGACAGCGCTTCCCTGCGCTCTAGATACACACACGCGATTACAGAGGCACGCATCGTCATGGTTAATAACACCCCT
>NC_133773.1:102484170-102600507 GCF_003597395.2 Chelonoidis abingdonii
CAGAAGACCCCAGCTGCTTCTGCCTTCAGCATTCTCCTCAGCAGCCATCTGGGGGCCATCTACTGAGTACTCCTGTCCGGGGGTCGTCCAGACATGCGTGAACGCCAACCAACCCCACCCGCCCTCTTTTCGTCTGTATATGCAGTCCTGGTGTTGGACTGGGCTGGAAACTTCCATCAATTTTGAGGAGCTCGTCTTCACATCGCCAGCTTCCATCCCTGGCCAGCTCACTATACCGGCAGTATCTGACATACTGGCAAGGGCTACGTGATAGGTGGTCTTGTTCTCCCACTGGCTGGCCTTCAGACCTGTCTGATCCTTTATCCTTTGTGATCACTTGGAGTGCTTGTCTTCCCTTGCCTCCTCATCATGTTTCCATGTGAACTGGGACCGCCAAGTACCTTTGTAGCGGTCGTATGTCGCTTTGGGCCGCTGGTAGTTCCACCCCATCAGTCTTGACACCTTCCTCTCTTCACTTACCATCCGGCGCCACACTTCTCCAGTCGACATGACATCCCGGATATCCTCCTTTTGTTTAGATCCGCCTTCAGGCTGGCATTACGCGAGTCCAATGTCTCGGTCATTCTTAGCATTACAGGCTGATGGTACCATGCTAGGAGAGGTGGCTGATTTAGTGGTAGTTCCACTCCTGAACCTGTACCCGTATCCAGTCCTTGTGATTATCTGGCTGAGGGGGTTTAAGCCTATGCAGAACAGCAGCGGGGATAGTGCATCACCTTGGTATATGCCGCTCTTGATGGCCACTTGTGCAAGCTGCCTTGAGTTGACTTCCAGTGTTGTCTATATATAAAATGGGAAGAGTGTATATTTTACATTCCTGGATTTGAAAATAAGTGTATTGTATTGGTTCAAACTTGTCAAAACTATTCACCTTCCGACTACCAGACATGGAGCAGTTTTGTCCAATCGATGAAATGTTTCAGAAAGATATAAGCAAATGAAAATAGAGAGTTAAAAAGGAAAATTATAGGCAATCAACTCTTTGCAATCACTAACACTTCTGCTATAATGGTCCTGCCCACACAACTATTATCCAAGACAGACCAGCAGCCACAGTGGCCCAAATTTGGCAATAGAGATGAAAAAATTTGTTGAGGTTAATCTCACAAATTGTTTACAAATCCAAACTGGTCTTCAAAAGTGCCAAACATTTAAGTTTACAGCCTATTAATGTAACTGATACACATATGTAATGATTACCAGCAGGACTAATGCAAGTTCAGGCCCTGAAACAAGTGAAAGTCACAGCCACAGCGGTTGTATAAGCCATAACAATGTGATTGACTGGATAGGAGAGGACAGTAGGAAAGCTGTTGACTGACACAGCAGACAACATTTGTGACGGGCAGGCAGCTAAATCTGGAACCAAGAGAGAGAGAAAAGAAAGCAGCCTTTGCAGCTGCTGAGACCACCACACAAATGAATGCTATACAGCAGGGGTAGTCGTTTTGTCAAGGCCCCAAATTTCTTAGTCAAGATAATCAAGGTCCAAACTCCAAAGAAAACAAAATAATAATAAGTAGATAAAAATATATTCAAAAACGTCTGGCAGTCCAGATTTGGCTCACAGTCCACCTATTGACTACCCCTGTTATACAGGGTCACACAAAGTCCAGAGCCATCCACAACATTAACATTCCAGGGCTGCTCCTTGTGCACAAGGGGCAAGCAACATGCTCTATCATAATGGATGCAGCAGACTTCTCTCTTCCTATCCTTGGTTTGCCAGCCCTGTTCCGTGGGCAACCGCAGAGAGGTGGTGGAGCTTTGCCCTGTCTCTTCTATAGCCCCTTTTTTCTAGCTTACTGCCCCAGTGATCAGGACTTGTGCTCTTCTGAACACAGGAGGTGCAGGCATTGTTATCATTAGATGCTCTTATACAGTCATAGAAGTGGGAGGGAACCTTTCCCTGGCACCTCTGCCTTTGCATGAGCGAAGGGCATCTCTCCTGATCTAACCTTAAATGCATAGCCATTCAGAAACCTCACTGAAGAACATGGTATAAATATAATACTTAGCTTTGTTGGGGTAGTTAGCATCATGGACAGCATGTGAGCCCTCACTTCGGAGAGGCTAGCCACACAGCCCTGCCTCTTCTGCCCCAGGCTCCACCCCTACCCCCATCTGCAGGAGCCCCAAGTGTCCTCCATTCCATTTGTGGGAGCCCTGAGCGCCCTCCTTCCCATCTACTGGAGCCTTAAGTCCTGTCCCCCTGCATCCAGAGGAGCCCTGGCCAAACCATCCCAGGCCGCCAGTTGCCTCGGCACCTGCCCGTCACCTGGCCCCACCACCAGCCTGCTGACTTCCAGCCAGCAGCGGAGCTGAGCTCCTGCCGGCTTGTGGGAGAGGGCAGAGCATGTGCAGGCCCAGGTGCTGGCTTAGGGGAGGCTAAACCTCCCCTACTCTATTATACCCGCCACCCATGGGTAGCATAGATGTTTGGCACAGAGAACATTTTTATGCTCTACAGTATTATAACGTGTGCATTTTATTTGGCCATCTGTACAAGTTTTCTGTTCATTGCCATGAAACTCTGCTAGAAATAGAAGAGTATGTGGTGAAAATAATACTGAACATTACTTAGTAGCAATACTGAATAAGGGCACTACTTCCATACCTGATAATGATAAGATGTTCACATCACCTAAGACTTTTCAGCAACTCCTACTAAGCAGCAGGTTTTTTTTACCCCATTTAGCACAATATCACTTTGTATTACTCATGTTACTAAAAGCTTTTGAATATCAATAGGAAAATAATGTTCTCAAAACTAAATATTATGGAAACCTTGTCTCTGCAGATAATACCATAATAATAACAGTAATTTGCATTTCTATGGTGCCCTTCATCTGAGAATCTCAGAGCACTTTACAAACATCAGGCTAGATTCACAGAAACTGGCACACAGAGATGAAAATTACATGTCCCTGAGCTATGCTGGTTCCCGGAGTCCTTGGAGAAATTCACACTGAAAGATGGCAGGCTGTTTTGCTGCCTTCTCCCTCCCTTGGGTTTACGTGAGCAGGAACCAATTGGAATTAGCAACTGAAGCTCCACAAAAGCCCATTTAGGGTAAATTGTTAAGGGAACATGGTGAACCAGCTCACTCCTCAGCCTCCCTGCTGTAAAGATAGGGTTATGGAAGATTATAATTTAGAGACACTCCTTCATAAGTGATAGTATTATGAATACAGGTTTCAGTGGTATCCGTGTTAGTCTGTATAAGCAAAAAATAAATAAAAATAAAAATAAAATGAGGAGTCCTTGTGGCACCTTAGAGACTAAAAAATTTATTTGGGCATGAGCTTTTGTGGGCTAGAACCCACTTCATCAGATGTATGAAGTGAAAAATACAGGAGCAGGTATAAATACATGAAAGGATGGGGGTTGTTTTACAAAGTGTTAGGTCAGTCTAATGAGATAAATCAATTAACAGAAAGATACCAAGGGAGAAAAAATAACTTTTGAAATGGTACCACTCCCAGTCTTTATTCAGGCTTAATCTGATGGTAACCAGTTTGCAAATTCATTCCAGTTCTGCAGCATCACATTGGAGTCTGTTTTTGAAGGTTTTTTTTTGAAGAATTGCCACTTTGAGGTCTGTTATTGAGTGACCAGAGAGACTGAAGTGCTCTCCTACTGGTTTTTGAATGTTATGATTCCTGATGTCAGATTTGTGTCCGTTTATTCTTTTGCGCAGAGACTGTCCAGTTTGGCCAATGTACATGGCAGAGGGGCATTGCTGAATACAAGAATTTAGAGATGTGCCCTGGAAACTGGGGTTGAGAACACCATGTAGCTGTGTACAGTAGTTCATCACAGAAGCTCTCTAGTTTGTTTTATTAAAAGTTGTATTCCTTTCTCATTCACTGGTTTGGTGTTTAATGAACCCCAAGATCATTACATGGTGTTAGAAGTGCTGAATGAGAAGAAAATTGCAGTCATTTTGAAGTTAACTTCTGTGTTTGCAACTGAAAGCAGAGGGAAGGAGAGCGCCTCGAACAGCAAACAGAGAAGAATAAAGGATTTTGTATGTACTTTTAAGGACAATAGTAGCTTGACTAGCTTAAGAAAGGGGAAATAGCCAAAAATGGATGTGTTGCAACCTGCATCCTGTCTGCAATTGTCAGGCAATGTTGCGAAGAACTGGGAAAAATTCAGACAGAGATTTGAATTGTATTTAGTAACAATAGGGGCAGCATAATCTGTGAAAGCACAAACCAAAGAGCTGAATTCACCAGAAGGGTTTATCTGTGTACTAAGTACAAAAGAATACAGCCAAAATAGGTCAAGTAAATAAGCAGAACTGTAGTGCCAACAGATCCTGGTCATCAGCGGGCAGGATTGAACCTGGGACCTCTAGAACTTAGTGCATGAGCCTCTACCACATGAGCTAAAAGCCATACGGGCCTTAGCTAAGGCTGTAGAAAAGACTCGTTAATCTCTCTCTAAGTGGTCTCTGCCACTAGATGGGAATGAACACCTCACCCAGGAGGTATGTGAGTTACAGAACCACTTGCTATGAAAACCACTGCTAGGGGGAAGACTGGGTACAGACAGTCAGGTGGAAGGTGTGGATTACAGTATGCCCCAAACAGTGTGTTGCCTCTGGGAAATTCTGTCATAAATGTGGGGAAAATAATCATTGTGCAAAATGCTGCAGATCTCAAATTCAGAAAACAAGTGCATTCTGTTGAAGACAACATGGTTGAGGAGTTCTTTGTAAAAGTACTGAAATCAAGGAAGGACTGGATACTGCCAATGAAAGTGAATGAAACAATTATTCTACTGAAACTGGACATGGGAGCTCAGGTTAATATTTTGTCTGAACAAGATTATGAGAGACTGAAAATAAGACCAAAACTGAGCTGAACAAAAATAAAAGTACCTGAGGATTCTGGAACAAATATACCAGTGAACAGGAGGTGCATTACTAGCATCAACAACAAAAACACCATGTACTGGCTCCAATTCATAGTAGTGCCAAAGGAGGTGGCACCAATTTTAGGTCTTGCTGCACATGAAAAACTCAGTCTGGTAAAACTGGTGCTTTTAATACAAGATCATACCAAACCTGGCTATGAGGCACTCATTTGGGACTAGCATGACCTGTTTCAAGGAATGGGTTGCTTGCAGGATGAACATTCAATCCAGATAAACAAGCAGGTCCCTCCAGTTATCCATCCATGTAGAAGGGTGCTCTTCGTACTCCATGATAATCTCAAGACTGAGCTTGCAAGGATGGAAGCAGTGCAAGTAAACAAAAAATTGAAGAGCCAACAGAATGGGTGAGCTCCCCAGTCACTGTGGAGAGAAGTAACAGCCAACTACACATATGTTAGATCCGAGAGACCTCAGCAAGGCTATAAAACGAGAACATTTCAAGCTACCGAGGGAAGAAATTATGACTCAATTTGCAAATGCTCAATATTTCAGTAAATTTGATGCATTCTTGGGATTTTGGCAGTTAAAATTAACTGAAGAAAGCTCAACACTATGCACATTTAATATCCCATTTGGATGATACAGATTATTACTGTGATGGGTTGGACCCCTTGGGAAGCCACTTGATGTGCTGAGATACCACTCGGTCTACCTGTTCTGCCAGCAGGGGCCCCCTTTAACCTGTCTTGCTGAGCCAGGCTCTTAAAACCTTCTCTAATACACACCCAGGCAGGGCCACACCCAGCTGCAGATCAGCTCTGGGAAGACTCAGCTTCAGGGACTTGCCACAGCACCCCAATGTCTACCCCTCCCAGAGTACAAACCCCAAATTATATGAACTTTACCTCTTCCCTCAATGTGGAGGAGGCTATGCACAACTTCTCACCCCCACAGTTAGAATAAACATAATCTGGGTTATACTGTAAACCAAATATAAATTTAAATTATAACAGGTGTATTTTAAGTAGTTAAGGAGATAGCAGACTGAACAAGGCAGATTACTAAGCAAATAAAAGAGAGCACACAAACTAAGCTTAATACACTAAAGAAACTGGTTACATGTGAGTTCTCACCCTAAATGTGGTTCTAATAATCTTCTTCACAGGCCAGATGCCCTTCTAGCCTGGGTCCAGTTCTTTCCCCCAGACCTGTCTTAATTGTTTCCAGCACTCATCTTGGGTGGGATAGCAGGGGAGAACTGACGACCTGGATTACCTCACTCCCCACCCTTAAATAGGATTTGCATAAGGCAGGAGTCCTTTGTTTCTTAGTTTTACCCCCCTTTCCCTTACAGTGGAAAGTTACAAGAAGTCCCAGGTAATGTTTTAGTATTCGGTGACAAGACCACCTGACTCTGTAAGATTACAGCGTCCATGAGTCGGAGCAGTATAGCACGTCCATAGAAAGGCCAAGCTTTTCCCAGTCTATTGCCCTTGTTGATAGGGTATCCACCCTGTCTGGCTTTTCCATTGTTGTACCTGAAATGTTAGTAGTGAGCGTCACCCAAAGTAGCATAGTTGAAATACAGATACATAATCAATATTCCTAACTTCAGATACAGAAGTGATACATGCATACAAATAGGATAATCATATTCAGTAAATCATAACCTTTACAAGGATATCTCATGTCAGCCATCTTGCATAAAGTATATCTCAGTTATGTCAGATATATTCATATCATAAGCATATTTTCATAAAGAATATGGAATGAAATATTACAAATACCTTAACCTTTGGCATAGCTTCAGCACCAGAAGTGTACCACAAAACCATACATATGATCTATGAACATATTAATGGTGTTGACACTTCAGTGGATGACATCATCATCTGGGGCTCAACCAAAGGAAGCATGATTGTAGACTTTAGGAAGTCCTTGATGCAAGGAGAGCTGCAAACCTCAAACTAAATAGGGAGAAATGTGTTCTAGAGGTTACAGAACAGACTTTTGCTGGGGACATTATTTCCAATGAAGGTGTAAAACCTGGTAAGAGGATGATTTCTGCAATTAAAATGGTGCCACATCCCCAACAGTTCCTGGGAATGGTTAATTATCTTGGAAATTCAAACCTAATCTACGTACCAAAGCAGTGGCTTTGAGAAAACGCTTAGAGAATAAAAATGAATGGTATTGGGGTGCAGAACAGGTCATTAATAAAAATGTTAAATAGCATAGGGCCAAGAACCGTTCCATGCATGACCCCACAAGAAACACACCCACTTTATGACAATTTCCTGTTTACAATTACATTTTGAGACATATCAGTCCAGCCAGTTTATAATTAATTTAATGTATGCCATGTTAATTTTGTATCATTCTAGTTTTTTAAACAAAATGTCATTTGGTAACAAGTCAAATGCCTTACAGACATCTAAGTCTATCACATCAACACTATTACCTTTATCAACCAAACTTGTAATCTCATCAAAAAAGATATCAAGTTAGTTTGACAGGACCTATTTTCCATAAACCCATGTTTTACATACATTACTTTGCATAGGAGTTAAGGCATACTGCAGTGAAATTGTAGGAGAAATCTGTCAGTCAGAATGCAATAAAACCAAGCTTGCACCTGACCAGAGAAGCAGGATCAACATAAAAACTCCTGTAAGAAACTTCAATGGGACACCTCGTGGTAAAGAAGAATGTTGCAAAGGCCACACTCAATTTGGTTCACTTCTGTCTGAATTAGTGAGGTCCTATGGCAGTGATATTGTTTCTGAATGAATAGCTTCACCATAGAGATGGAACACGCTTATGTCCCTAGCTTTAGACAGATGCATCGTAAAAATAAACTGCAAGTCTGTGAAATTTAAAGATTTAGGGCAAAATGTTCTCCAATCTGCAAGTGCTGCAGGATCTCCAATTGTTACAGCCACATGGGCATTCAACATTCGGTGGGCTCATCCAGGAATAACATGCGTGCAGTGATCACAAAAATCAACACGGGCCTATTCGCACTCCGACAAAGTGTAAATTAATCAAATGAGAGTTAAAAGGAATAGAATTAAATCATACATAGATATAAACACAATGAATACATCCAACAGTCAGTCACTAACAATGAGAGCTTTTGTGCTAGGGCAGTCCAAATCGCCTTGGGTTCCAGGGCACCCCTAGGGCAAACACACTAGGAGAATAATGGCGTTAAACAGGAATTCTTAAGTCTCTAGGGTTAAGGCTTCCCTGCTCAGGCCCTTCTGTACTTAGTGTTCCCCCTCTCAGGTGAAAGCCTCCCTGCTCAGGCTTGTTCTTAGCTGCCTGCCTCATTCTGTGACCAGTTTCAGAACAATGCATTCTGAAGTGGCCAAGATGAAAACACTCTCTACATAAAGGTTTCTTTTCTTTATGTGATTATATTTTAGTAAGGCATCTAAATGTAGGGAAAAAACAGTTACGATGCTGCTTTGTTTAGTAATATAGTTGTCAGATTTAATCCCTGAAATTTCAAGTGTTAACTCCTATTTTAACCACATGACTGTCATTAAAGGTAAATAGATTGATCTGCCTACAACAATATACAGCTTTGAAAAGTTTCTCCCAAGGTGTTTTGGGAGATGTTCACAAGACAATTCAATGACAGGATTTGGCTGTAAATGTATAAGTCACTTGAAAACATTAAACAAAAGCCACACTGACAACATAACATAGCATTCAAAAGTCAGGTCTTAGTTTAAGCTCAATAATTCTATTTGTACCAATCAACTTAACGTCTTGTCTCCAAAACAAAGGAATAACACTATTTAAAACTATGAACAAACTTTAAAATGTAAACATTCTGTTTCTTTAAAATGTTAATTTAAAATTCCCTACTACAGATTTTGTAAATAAAAAGATTTAAATGTAGTAGGTTTTATTTCTCATTAGACATCAATACCATTAGACATCACATACACACCCACACACAGGAAAGTAGGATGGTATTATGGTAAAGTGAGGAGTTAAAATACAGAACTGTGCATTTTAGGAGATATACCAGTATAAAACTAGTGACAGATTGGAGAACCAGTCCCCATGTGCCCATACTCAACAGAATTTCAGCATAAATAATTACTTGATCCATGTATACGCAAGCTTTCTATGTTCCCAATTTAAAAGACTTTGTTTTCTGAAAGTTCACAATTTTTATTCGAAGGGTAACATTTTTAATATTGTACAAGTTTAAGGCCTGATTCAAAGCTCGTTGAAGCCAATGGAAAGACTCCAGATGATTTTACTGGGGTTTAGACTAGGCCCTAAATTTGTACCACATAAGCCCACTACCCATGGAAATCAACAGTTGCTTTTTCCATTTACCTCAATGGGCTTTGGATCAAGTCCTTCCAGTTCAATTCTGCCCTCAGATAAATGTAAAGTTAAACAATTCCCATTAAAGCCAATGAGTGTGGCATGTGAGTATCCTAAAGCAGAATTTTATCCCCTGTATTGTGCTTATAACCTAACACCAGATAATTTTAATGCATTAATCTTTCATAATTAAATTCACTCAGACTCATAAGACTTTTAAGGTCAGATGACCACCATGCTCATCTAGTCTGACCTCCTGCACATTGCAGGCCACAGAACCTCACCCACACACACCTGTAATAGACCCTTAACATCTGGATGAGACAGTGAAGTCTGCAAATCATGTTTAAAGATTCCAAGTTATAGAGAATCCATCATTTACACCAGTTTAAACCTGCAAGTGACTGGTGTCCCATGCTACTGAGGAAGGTGAAACCCCCCCCAAGATCTCTGTCCATCTGACCTGGGGAAAAATTCCTTCCTGAATGGGTTGTGTGCGAAAACCTCTAGATTGCAACTTCATTGCCTTAGGGTATGGATACACTGGCACTTTACAGTGCTGCAACTTTCGTGCTCAGGGGTGTGAAAAAACACCCCCTGGGCGCTGCAAGATACAGCGCTGTAAAGCCTCAGTGTAATCAGTGCCCCAGGCTCCCAGCGCTGCAAGCTACACCCGTAGAGGATGTGGTTTACGTGCAGCGCTGGCAGAGCTCTCTCCCAGCGCTGGCGCTCCGACCACACTCACACTTGGCAGCGCTTTGAAATTTCAAGTGTAGCCATACCCTCAGTCACTGCCCCTCACATTCCCTAGGCATGGGTTTGGGGGCAAGGAATGTGCACAAGCAGTATGGGTGTTTTACAGTATGGAAGGTCATGAGCTGAATCTCTGCAGTGGCATTAATTTCACCTTCTGTAAACTACAGAAAGAGATTAATTCAATAAAAAGATAATTTTCTTTCATTTGATAAAGCAGACTAGCAAAAGCTCCTGAAAACAAGACAATTTACTAACAATTATTGTCATACAATTAAATGATGTGAAAGAAGCTGTAGACAAAGCACATTACTGACACCAAAATTAAGTCTGAAAATTACTTCTACAGAAGACCAAAGCTCATTACAGCTAAACGCAAGCAAATAGCAAAGCCTGCAATGACAAGAATTGTTACTGTAATCAAAATTAATTTCAAATAACATATTATTGAACCTAGAGTAGGTTTCCTGGGTGATCTGTGGAAAACTAATTATAATATAAAAATTATCATCAGGACCAATACTAGGCTATCAAGCAGATGTATGCAAAGAATTCCATGAAAATTAATGAATCTGAATATATTAATTCATACTTCAAAAAAGTTAAGGCATTGCACTTAAAAAACTTGAATAGAGAAATGGAAAATATTTTAACAATTATTTCATGTGTATTCTGGCAATCTAGTAGTTTTTCTGGCACTGTTAGAACAAAGAAAAACAACCAGGACATGTTACTGAACCACTAGGGGCACTGAATCGGTGACGATCGATAAAACCACAGGCTATCTCAGACATTTTATCTCCCAACTAAGCTACACATCAAAGTAGTGGAAGCAAAAGAAATAGGATACTTTAGCTGATAGTTTGAGCAGATGCAAAGTACAGGAGGACCACATAAAAGTAAGTGAAAATGAACGTAAGAGTGCATAAAAAAAAATCACATATACAATACTGTGTATGTGATAGTTAACAACTACCAAAGGAAAAATATAATCAGACAGTTGTAACAAGGCATTTGTTGCTGAAATGAGTGAATTGTATGAAAAGATGCTGAAAGGAAATTGCTGCTGAGGGAAACTCCATTATGATCCACATTATATTCAAGAAATCCAAATAACTAATATAATGATTCTTTACATTTATACAGCACCATTCTCAGAAGATATTAAGATCAGTACAAACATTAACTAATTGAGTTTTACAGCACTCCTGTGAGGTAGGGTTAGGTTCTTGTGAACCTCTGGTTTCAAATCTTAAGCAATCTGGATAATATTTTCTAAGATTATATATAGGGCCCTTCCAAATTCACATCTGTGAAAAACACGTCATGGACTATGCAATCTGATCTTCCCCGTGAAATCTCGTGCCCAGCCAGGGGCTTTTACCCTGCACCAGGACTCCAGCTGCTAGTCCCAGCCTTCCTCTTCCCGGAGGGGTTGCTCCTGGAGTGGGTCACACCCGTCTCCACCATGTGACCTCCAGAAAAAGAAAGAAGAGAAGCCACGTATCCCCAGTGCAGATAGAGGTAAGAAACCATTTTCAGGCTCTCTGCACAGGTACTACGGTGGAGAATGGTTTGGAAGAGTCATCTGAGAGAACTCTGGGAAGGGATCAGGAGACCCCATCGACCAGAAGGCATGGGATGCACTGTCCCAAGGATAGGGGTTCCATGACCACCACTCCCTAGAGGGGGATGGTGATGGTGGGGGACTCCCTCTTAAGGGGGACAGAGTCATCCATCTGCCGTCCAGACCAAGAAACCTCGAGAAAGGAGCTGCTTGCCTGGAGTCAGAATTCAGGATGTGATGGACTGTTTGCCAAGACCGATTAAGCGCTCGGACCATTATCCCTTCCTACTTCTCCATGTGGGCACCAATGATAATACCAAGAATGACCTTGAGTGAGTCACTGCAGACTATGTGGCTCTGGGAAGAAGGATAAAGGAGTTTGAGGTGCATGTTATGTTCTCATCCATCCTCCCTGTTGAAGGAAAAGGCTCAGGTAGAGACCATCGAATTGTGGAAGTAAATGCGTGATTACCCATGTGGTGTCGGAGAGAGGGCTTCGGATTCTTCAACCATGGAATGTTGTTGCAGGAAGGAGGATTGCTAGGAAGAGATGAGATCCACCTAATGAAGAGAAGGAAGAGCATCTTTGCAGGCAGACTTGCTAACCTAGTCAAGAGGGCTTTAAACTAGGTTTGCCATGGGATGGAGACCTAAGCCCTGAGGTAAGTGGGGAAGTGGGATACCGGGAGGAAACACAAGGAAGAAGGTTAAACAGAGGAGGCTTCCTGATTCATACTGAGAAAGCAGGGTAATCGGCTAGTTATTTTAGGTGCCTGTACACAAACACAAGAAGCCTGGGAAACAAGCAGAAAGAATTGGAAGTCCAGGCACAGTCAAGGAACTATGATGTGACTGGCATAACAGAGACTTGGTGGGGTAACTCACATGACTGGAGCACTATCATGGATGGGTATAAACTGTTCAGGAAGGACACGCGGGGGAGAAAAGGTGGAGGAGTTGCACTGTATGTAAGAGAGCAGTATGATTGTTCAGAGCTCCAGTCTGAAACTGGAGAAAAGCTTGTTGAGAGTCTTTGTGTTAAGTTTAGAGATGAGAACAACAAGGGTGATGTTGCAGTGGGCATCTGCTATAGACCATCAGACCAGGAGGAAGAGGTAGACAAGGTTTTCTTCAGACAACTAACAGAAGTTTCTAAATCACAGGCCCTGGTTCTCATGGGGAACTTCAATCACCCTGACATCTGCTGGGAGAGCAATACAGAAGTGCACAGACAATCCAGGAAGTTTTTGGAGAGTGTTGAGGACAACTTCTTGGTGCATGAGCTGGAAGAACCAACTAGGGGCCGTGCTCCTCTTGACCTGCTGCTCACAAACAGGGAAGAATTTATAGGGGAAGGAGAAGTGGGTGGCAATCTGGGCAGCAGTGGTCATGAGATGGTTGAGTTCAGGATCCTGACAAAAGGAAGAAAGGAGAACAGCAGAATATGGACCCTGGACTTTGACTCCCTCAGGGAACTGACGGGTAGGATACCCTGGGAGACTAATATGGCGGGGAAAGGAGTCCAGGAGAGTTGGCTGTGTTTTAAAGAAGCCTTATTGAAGACATAGGAACAAACAATCCCGATGTGCAGAAAGAATAGCAAATATGGCAGGCGACCAGCTAGGCTTAACAGAGAAATCTTTGGTGAGCTTAAACACAAAAAGGAAGCTTACAAGAAGTGGAAACTTGGGACAGATGTATACGGAAGAATAAAAAATATTGCTCGAGCATGCAGGGGTGTAATCAGAAGGCGAAAGCACAATTGGAGTTGCAGCTGGCAAGGGATGTGAAGGGTAACAAGAAAGGTTTCTACAGGTATGTTGACAACAAGAAGATGATCAGGGAAAGTGTGGGACCCTTACTGAATAGGGAAGACAACCGAGTGACAGATGATGTGGAAAAAGCTGAAGTACTCAATGCTTTTTTTGCCTCGGTCTTTACAGACAAGATTACCTCCCAGACTGCTACACTTGGCAGCACAGTATGGGGAGGAGGTGAGCAGCCTTTAGTAATGAAAGAGCAGTTTAAGGACTTTTTAGAAAAACTGGACATGCACAAGTCCCTGGGTCCAGATCTAATGCATCTGAGGGTGCTTAGGGAGTTGGCGGATGTGATTGCAGAGCCATCTTCGAAAACTCATGGCCATGAGGGGAGGTCCCAGATTATTGGAAAAAGGCAAATATAGTGCCCATCTTTAAAAAAGGGAAGAAGGAGGATCCGGGGAACTACAGACCAGTCAGCCTCACCTCAGTCCCTGGAAAAATCCCTGGAGCAGGTCATCAAGGAATCCATTTTGAAGCACTTGGAGGAGAGGAAGGTGATCAGGAAACAGTCAACATGGATTCACCAAGAGCAAGTCATGCCTGACCAACCTGATTGCTTTCTATGGTGAGATAACTGGCTCTGTGGATATGGGATAAGTGGTGGATGTGATAAATCTCGACTTTAGCAAAGCTTTTGATACGGTCTCCTACAGTATTCTTGCCAGCAAGTTACTCATAGACTCATAGACTTTAAGGTCAGAAGGGACCATTATGATCATCTAGTCTGACCTCCTGCACAGTTCAGGCCACACAATCTCACCCATCCACTTCTATAACAAACCCCTAACCTATGTCAGAGTTATTGAAGTCCTCAAATTTTGGTTTGAAGACCTCAAGCTGCAGAGAATCCTCCAGCAAGTGACCGGTGCCCCATGCTGCAGAGGAAGGCAAAAAACTTCCAGGGCCTCTGCCAATCTGCCCTGGAGGAAAATTGCTTCCCGACCCCAAATATGGCGATCAGTTAAACCCTGAGCATGTGGGCAAGACTCACCAGCCAGCACCCAGGAAAGAATTCTCTGTAGTAACTCAGTTCCTATCCCATCTAACAATCCATCATAGACCACTAGGCATACTTACCTGCTGATAATCAAAGATCAATTGCCAAATTAATTGCCAAAGTTAGGCTATCCCATCATACCATTCCCTCCATAAACTTATCAAGCTTAGTCTCAAAGCCAGATATGTCATTTGCCCCCACTACTCCCCTTGGAAGGCTGTTCCAGAACTTCACTCTAATGGTTAGAAACCTTCATCTAATTTCAAGTCTAAACTTCTTAGTGTCCAGTTTATATCCATTTGTTCTTGTGTCTACATTTGTATTAAGCTTAAATAATTCCTCTCCCTCCTTAATATTAATCCCTCTGATATAGTTATAAAGAGCAATCATATCCCCGCTCAACCTTCTTTTGGTTAGGCTAAACAAGCCAAGCTCTTTGAGTCTCCTTTCATAAGACAGGTTTTCCATTCCTTGGATCATCCTAGTAGCCCTTCTCTGTACCTGTTCCAGTTTGAATTCATTCCTTCTTAACATGGGAGACCAGAACTTGACACGTATTCCAGATGAGGTCTCACCAGTGCCTTGTATAAAGTACTAACACCTCCTTATCTTTGCTGGAAATACCTCCCTGATGCATCCTAAAACTGCATTAGTTTTTTAACAGCCATATCACATGGCGGGCTCATTAGTCATCCTGTGATCACCAAATACTCCAGGTCCTTCTCCTCCTCTGTTACTTCCAACTGATGTGTCCCAATTAATACCTAAATTCTGTTATTAATCCCTAAATGCATGACCCCTCACTTTCCACTATTAAATTTCATTCCTATTACTATACTCTCAGTTTACACAGGTCATCCAGATCTTCCTGTAATGAATATCCCAGTCTTCTCTGTGTTGAGCAATACCTCCCAGCTTTGTGTCATCCCGCAAACTTTTTAGCCACATTTCTGCTTTTTGTGCCCAAGGTCAGTGAATAAAGAGTTAGATAAGGAATTGGCGCCAAAACTGATCGCCTGAGGAACGTCCACTAGTAACCCCTTCCGCCCTGACATTTCACCTTTCAGTATGACCCGTTGTAGTCTCCCCTTTTAACCAGTTCCTTATCCGCCTTTCATTTTCTATTGATCCCATCTTTTCCAATTTAACTAATAATCCCCATGTGGAACTGTATCACATGCCTTAACTGAAAATCGAGGTAAAGTTAGATTCCACTGCATTCCTTTGTCTAAAAAATCTGTTACCGTTCTCGAAGAAAGGAGATAAGGTTGGTTTGCACGTAGCTACCTTTTGTAAAACCGTGTTGTATTTTGTCCCATTACATTGAACCTCATAGTCCTTAACTACTTTCTCTTCCAAGAAATTTTCCAAGACCTTACTATACATCAGATGTCAACTACCAGCCTATAGTTTACCTCGATCATCTTATTTTTCTCCTTTCTTAAAAATCAGGAATATGTAACAATTCTCCATCGCGTATGGGTCAAACCCTGAGTTTACCGATTCATTTAAAAATTTCTTTGCTATGGGCTTGCAATTTCATGTGCCCAGCTTCCTTTAATATTCTTGATGAAGAATTGAACAATTTTGCCCATTAAGCTGTTCGAGTTGGCTTCTACCTCAGATGTAGTAATATCCACCTCCATATCCTCATTCCCATTTGTCATCCTACCATTATCCCTAAGCTCCTCGTTAGCCTTATTAAAGACTGAGGCAAAGTATTTATTTAGATATTGGGCCATGCCTAGATTATCCTTAACCTCCATTCCATCCTCAGTGTTTAGCAGTCCCACTTAAAAAAGTATGGATTGGATGAATGGACTATAATGTGGACAGAAAGCTGGCTAGATCGTCAGGCACAACAGGTAGTGATCAATGGCTCCATGTCTAGCTGGCAGCCGATATCAAGCGGAGTCCGCCAGGGGTCTGTCCTGGGGCTGGTTTTGTTCAACATCTTCATTAATGATCTGGATGATGGGATGGATTGCACTCTCAGCAAGTTTGTGGATGATACTAAACTGGGGGAAGAGGTAGATAAGCTGGAGGGTAGGGATAGGGTCCAGAGTGACCTAGACAATTTGGAGGATCGGGCCAAAAAAAATCTGATGAGGTTCAACAAGGACAAGTGCAGAGTCCTGCACTTAGGATGGAAGAATCCCATCAACTGCTACAGGCTGGGGACCGACTGGCTAAGCGGCAGTTCTGCAGAAAAGGACCTGGGGATTACAGTGGACGAGAAGCTCGATATAAGTCAACAGTGTGCCCTTGTTGCCAAGAAGGCTGATGGCATATTGGGCTGCATTAGTAGGAGCATTGCCAGCAGATCGAGGGAAGTGATTATTCCCCTCTATTTGGCACAGGGGAGGCCACATCTGGAGTACTGTGTCCAGTTTTGGGCCGCCCGCTACAGAAAGGATGTGGACAAATTGGAGAGAGTCCAGTGGAGGGCAATGAAAATGATTAGGGAGCTGGGGCACATGACGTACGAGGAGAGGCTGAGGGAACTGGGGTTATTTAGTCTGCAGAAAAGAAGAGTGAAGGAGGATGTGATAGCAGCCTTCAACTATCTGAAGAGGGGTTCCAAAGAGGATGGAACTCGGCTGTTCTCAGTGATGGAAGATGACAGAACAAGGAACAATGGTCTCAAGTTGCAGTGGGGGAGGTCTAGATTGGATATTAGGAAAAACTATTTCACTAGGAGGGTGGTGAAGCACTGGAATGGGTTATCTAGGGAGGATGGAGATTCCACGAGATTTTTAAGGCCCGGTTTGACAGACCCCTGGGTGGGATGATTTAGTTGGGGTTGGCCCTGCTTTGAGTAGAGGGTTGTACTAGATGACATTCTGAGGTCTCTTACAACTCTAACCTTCTATGATTCGATTAACCTCTTCCAGCTTCAGGAAGCTGCACGGTTCGAGCTGTCACTTCCTGATGGTGTCAGGGAAACCCAACATATGGTAACCCACCCCCCATACCCTGCAACCCCCACTTCTGCGCTGCTGCTGGCAGCGGTGCTGGCTTTAGAGCTGGGTGGCTGCCTAACTCTGAAGGCAGTGCCCTTGCCAGCAGCAGGGCAGAAGTAAGGGCGGTAATCCCATGACCCCCCCCCCTTACAATAGCCTTGCGACCCCCCCCCCCCCACGCTAACCATCTTTTGGGTCAGGATCCCTACAGTTATAATACTGAAATTTCAGATATAAACATGTGAAAATGTGAAACTGACGAATTTAAAATCCCCCTGTCTATGAAATTGACCAAATTGGACCCTGAATTTGGTAGGGACTTAATTATTTAGAACTATTCTTTTCATGCTAGAAAAACAGTTGTGTCTTCATATTAAAAATCTACCTGACTCCACTGGTCAAAAATCCCACATAAGGCTGTAGCAACAACCAGCATGGTACATTGTTGTATCATAGGTGGGATGCACAGTAATATGACCACTGCAGCTTTGCAAAGTCTAATTTATAGTACCTGGGTAAAATCCTGAGTCCAGTGAAATCAGTGGAAAACCTCCCATAGATCTCACTTAATAGATTTTGCATGGGTCACAAGGATTTCACTCAAACTTAATTTTGTGCTTATAAAAGGAACTAGATCAACAGCTCTGCTGATTCATATCTCCATTTATGCACAAAACAAGCATCACTTGAATGAATTTCCTACTCTCGTCAGTTTGGATCTAGAGCTGCATTTTCCCTGGGATTTCAGTTCTGTTGTTGTAAACATACGGGCTACCCAGGAAGTTCAGATTCAGATCCTACATTTCTCCATAGAGATGATCAGATGCAGGATTTTGATTCATGGCTCTCTCCAATATAATTAATAGACTTCACTCCTACTGCCCTGAGGTTTTTGTCCTCTTCTAGCCTCTCCCCACTGAAGAGTCTGAAAATGTTCTAAGAAATGCACTGTATTAAGTGTGACAGAAGTGGAAATGCTTTGTAAAAATTTATGAATACTGTATGTTGACCTGATTATTTGGATGTTTACTGTATGAATAAATATGTCAGTTTAATAAGCAGATTGTTGGGACAAGCAAGCAGGAAGGAAATAATGGGTCAAGATAAGCCAACCTTGGTAAAACACTTATGGGTTGTTAAAAGACAATATTCAAACTGTTAGTTTTGAAAATTCTATTTCCTGGCTCTGGCCAACTTACAGAACTGTTTTTGATGAGCAGGGCCAACATCTGAGAACCAGAGGATCAACAGGATTATGGGAATTTTAAAGAAGAACTATTTCAAAAAGAGGGCAGTTGTTTGGAGGAATTGTTCGGGGGGAGCAAACTAACACACAGGGACCCGCTGGGTGTCTGAAGACGTTAAGCCTGCTTAGGTTACCGTCAGAGGATGGTAAAACTTTAGGTTAGATAGACATGCATGTAGGCTGTTTGTGGTTTCAAAATCCTCTTTCCAAATGTTTTGTTCCTACTGAATGGTTTGCTAATGTATACCACTGGTAAGAGACTCCAGAAGGGAAGAACCATAGACAACTGAACTCAGTTGGGCCTGCTGGGTAAGCGTGGTTGATACACAGTATTGTAAACCAGGGCCTGGTCCAAGAGTGGGAGAACTGTGGAATCCCATGCCAGGAGAAGTAAAGGGGATGCACTCAGAAACAGAAAGGAAACAGAAGGGCAGCTAGCCCTGTAATAATGACAGTATATCTGCAGCTCTCAAGTAGCAGGTTTTTTTTGCAGTGCTGTATTTTAAAACTAAATTAGGATGGCTATTAAATTACATCACTCCGCATTAAGAATAGTACTTGCCTGCTGCAGAAATAATTATCAAAGAGGAAGAAATGAAGTGCCACTGGCAACAAAGCAATAGCAACAAGGCAAAAAGCCCAGGACAGCAGGAATATGGGAGGGAGGGAAATCAGGAATTCAAACTTTCCTTGTCTAATCAAAAGAAGCACAAAACTCTATTTGTATAATTACTTCATTCATCTATAACTGAGGCTACGATTTAGTCACGGAGATCACGGAAGTGAAGGAATCTGTGACTTCCAGTGACCTCCGTGACTTCAGCCTGTGGTGGTGGGCAGCTGCACGGTCCCCCACAGCTCGTGGGGGCCGGGAGCTCTGGGGGCCACTAGAGGGAGTGAGGGTACCCCGCAGCTCCAGGCTGCCACAGGAACCCCCAGAGTTGCTGGCTGCCATGGGCCCCTGGAGCTGCAGGCAGCAGGGGTACCCCATAGCTCCTGGTTGACATGGGAGATGGGGGCACCCCCCCTCAGCTCCTGGCCCCCAGAGGCACTCAGGGGACCCGTGGAGTTGAGGGGGTAGGGGTACCCCCCAGCTGCTGCAGGCGGCTCCTAGCCCCTGTGCAGCTGCCCTGCTTCAGGCGATGTGGAGACCCGCAGATCCCCATTTTGTTCCCGATATTTTAAGTAAAAGTCACAGAGAGGTCACCGCTTCCATATATTTTTCTTTTTTGCCTATGATCTATTCGTGCCTTTATTTAAAATATCTGTGACAAAAATCTCAGCCTTATCTAAAACCATCCACATGTAGGTAATGCAATACTGTATTTCTCAGTAAAATACAGAAGAGAGGATTCCAGATGGTGTCTCAGCTAAAAATTATTCAGCAAGACCAAATCATTGACAAAAATGGCTTTTTTTAATCGATTATGTCATGTCTGAAAGGAAAACAATGACAAACGTACAAAGAAGTAGTTTATCTTTCCTCCTCTCTCCCTAACCTTTTCCAGTTTTTATTATTTGTGTGAATGTTTTCTTTATGAACATTGTATGATCTATCTACAGGGCTAGTGTTTATGTTTTTTCCAATGTATTTGTTTTTAGGGGCTTAATATATACCTTGGGTTGTTTTTTTGTTGGTTTGTTTTTGTGATATTGGTACTTTCATTTTAACTAGATTTTTTTGTCTGTTCCTTATTTTACTCCAGGCCAATTTCTTCTGATTGCTAACCCCAACCAGCTGATTGTAAGTATTGTGATACAGCATGGCCAGAGGGCAGCAGGAGAGGGTTAGAAGGGAGCCTTATTCTCTGTAAGGGGAAGAAAGTTTGCTATAGATTAACTAGAACACCTGAAGCCAATTAGAGCACCTGCAGTCAGTCACCTGATAAAAACTCCCTGCTTCAGTCAGACAGGGGAGGAGTTGGAGCAGAGAATAGTTTGAAGGGAAGCAGAGGAAAGTTTGGAGAAGTGCTGCTGTGGGTTAAGAAGTCCAAGACCCTAGGTAAAGGAGCACCTGGCTTGTGCAGAGGGAGGGCAGGAAGACCCCCCCCCCCCAACAAGCTGAAGGGCAGGAGAGGGAAGTAGCCTAGGGGAAGAACCATCAGTTCAAGTGGTTTACCACTATCCTCAGGGCCCCTGGGCTGGGACCTGGAGTAGAGGGTGGGCCCAGGTCCCTCCCTCTCCACTCCTGTCCTCTAGGACACTAGTGGGGTAGTTAATATTCCAATTCAGGGGCAAGAAATGGTGCCCTGAACACTACCCCCTGAGAAGAGAAAGCGTGAGACCCATCATAATAATTCCAGCAATTTGCCACAGTATTAAGAGAACTAGTACGTTTGTTGGTTCAACAATCTTTGGATAGCTGGTACTCAGGGATGGATTAACCCATAGGTTAATAAGGCTGTAGCCTTACACCCTCCTATTTTTAGGCCCTACTGGTCAGACAGGGGGCATGGCTGGGACCAAGTGAGTGGGGGAGGGGATCGAACTTGTTCATGAAGTCAGGGCTGGCTCCAGCTTTTTTGCTGCTCCAAGCGGTGAAGGTGGGGAGGGGAAGCCGTGATCGGTGGCTGCTCTACTGCGCCACTTCATTTTTCAGCGGCAATTTGGTGGCCGGTCCTTCCCTCCGAGAGGGACTGAGGGACCCGCTGTTGAATTGCTGCCGAAGACCCAGACATGCCACCTCTTTCCATTGGCTGCCTGAAGCACTTGCTTCCTGTGCTGGTGCCTGGAGCCAGCCCTGCATGCAGCCCTGCTGGAGTGCTCCTGCCAGCAGGAAAGGCAAAGCAGCCCCCTGTGGCTTGGAAGGAGCTCAGCCAGCAGCCCCCTGCTGCTTCTGCTCCCTCCCATCTGCATCTCCTGTGCTGCAGGAACGCACTGCCAGGTATCCTGTTAACACTGGTGACCGGACACTAAAAATCCGGTTACCACAGGAAGCCATGCCAGCCATGGGTGTAGTTTGAGCAGGCATTGTTGTCGTCCCCCCAGCACTCCCCACTCTTGATTTCTCCGGAGCTCTGCTTAGCTGTCAGGGAGGAAAGAAGCTCTCTCTGTCCCTCTCCTCCACTAGGCTCCACAATACTACCTCCTGGTTCCTAGTGCCCGTCACCATCATCTTGTGTGTACTGGGTCCCTTTTCTGGACAACTGGTGAGTGCCTGTGGGGGGAGAGGGAGAGGGCATGAGGGTGGAGGGGATTAGAGACAATACCAGAGCGGTAGGGTGGGAAGCTGTACAGAACCTGTATACACTCTATCCAGCTCCAGACAGAACTATTGCCCCTCCCATGTATAAGGAACAAATTCCCACACATTTGTAGGAAAAACAAAACCAAACATCCCATTCTGGATACCAGTACTTTAACTTTTACAGTACTTTCCATCGAGGGGCTTCAGATGTATGATGCACTGTGTTCAATACTGTATTGAAATATACTAATAATCAAAGAAATCAATTTTTTTCTTTGTATTTTTCTGTACTGGGATGCACAGGCAAACAAGTTCTTTCCTTATGCTCAGTCTAGCTCCACAGGCCAATGCATCTTTGTACTTTTAAGCGGTTGCACTGGAGGAAGCTCAACACACAATGTTGTAGGTTTCTCCTTCAAGGATTTTAAATCCACTTCTTAGCAGGTTATGATAGACTGGCTGAATAGAGCAGGTTCTGTCCATTTGCTGGTTCTCTAGCAGTTCAATCCATCATCACATTCGATTTCTGTTGAGTTTCATTCCAAAAATTTAAAGCTAAATAAACCTGATGTTAGTCCTCATTTTTTCTGCCTCACCTCTAACTACTTTCCCAAGTGGAAAATGTTGGTTAAGCATGGAATGTGTGTGATTTAAGAAAGGAAAGAGAAAACAGTCCAATTCTTGCTGACAATTACACCTGTGTAGCCTTACTGACTTCGAGGAGAACAGATTTTTGCACAGAAATAGATTTTGGTCCCTTCTGCTTTTTCACACCTGACATAAGCAGAATCTCTTTCACTTTCCTCCCCTAAACTCTGAGCACTTTAAGGGGAAAAAAATAAGCAAGGTTTGCTTGATTTACACATGCAAACAAACAGAAAGCTTTCCCTTCATTCTACACCAGCCTTAAACAAACATGAGACCTGATGTAACAAGGGTGTAACTACAGCAGCCTTGGTTGGACTGATCTTTTGAAAGATCCTTAAAGATTCTTTTAAGATGCTGATTTTCAATTGTCTTTTTGTTCAGGGGGGCAGAGAACACAACAGGGAATAGCTCTGTTTTGTCAACTCCCAGTCATTCAAAAGCTGAAAGTATTATATTAGCTTTGTTTAATGTTTGTATAGTGATTTTGAAGAGTTAACATAGTACAGAAGTGCTAAATATTATGACTGGACAACCATCTAAAGATCTGTGTCACTTCTAGCTGTTACCTTTTTCTTACAGAAAGCTTAAAACAAACAATTTCAAACTGTAGGGAGCTGGTCACTCAGAACTCAAGCTTAGAAAGCCTCATGTCAGAGCTGCTGATCACACATTCTAGAATCGATAACACTTAGTCCTGCCATGAGTGCAAGGGACCAGACTACATGACCTCTTGAGGTCCCTTGCAGTCCTATGATTGTATTCTAAGATTCCAATTGTAGAAGAGCTTGGTGATAGAATGGCCTAATGTGGTGAATCACTGGAGATTAACTACACAAACTGGGTATCACCCCACAGATAATATTTGGGATCAATGTGAAAACAGTAATTCATTGTCCTCGGCCAGTGCAACCCTGGGAGGCAGCTTTCAGAGCAAGACAGCCTAAAATACAATGCCACCCAATGTAATTTTCCCACTACTACTTCCTCTACTTCAGTGGATTTTACACCTGAGTGGTTTTCTTTTACATAATAAAAGCTGGCTGCCTCCCAGACTGAAGTCAGACTGAGATAGGGTATGTGGTGTAGAATCCAAAGCTTGGGGGAAACACCTGCAGGAGAGCTGAGGGTAGAAGCACAGGTTGAAAGAGGTGAGCAGGATGGAGAATGTTGCATTGTTCATCCTCATACAGATGAGCACTCCACTACCTAGGAGGAAGGAGCCTAAGAGAAGGACAGTATAGCATCCCTCGTGCTACCTCTTACTCAGAAGTATCTGTTTGAAATAATTGAGTATAGTGAGTAGAATAAACTTATTATTTTTGCATAAATAAATCATATGTATGTAGATGTTTGATTTCATAATTTTTTTGCAACATGTAATCCATCCTTCTCTCCCATTAGTTTTAGGCCCCTCATAACCTTAATATGGCCCTGCTGGTAGTCCAGAATTCACATAATTTATTAACTACTTTTGAGAAGCAGATGCAAATGAAACTCTTGAGCACTGTTTCTCACAACTAGTAAATGCCATCGACAAATGCCATAGAGAAGATAGTACTTAAAGAGTTTCCAAGCCCTGGAATGCCCAGTTCCATTTAGTGATTTAATTACAGTATCTCTTCCAAATAGTCTAATATTTGTAAAGACTCTCTATACTGTCACTAACTGTAACAATGAGTCATGGAAGCTTCCTTCCCCAACTCTTTTTCATAATGATAATAAAAACATTAACTATTATTTTTTCCATGTGGCATTTAATAGTACATGTGATCTGGATTTTTCTTTACAATTTTTGTACATTTTGTTCAGGGCTTTGGAGCAGGGCCTGGAGCTGGAGCGCAAGGCAGTTCCGGAGCAGTGGAGCTGCAGGTTTTTGCCAGGAGATGGAGTGGAGCCAGACCACAGCACCAAAGGCCTGCATTTGTTTACTATAAATATAGAGGACAGATTTATAATGGGACACAGCTCAGTTTAAGTACTCAAGTCCCACTGAAAATCAATGGGAGTTGGATACCTGATGCCCACCTTTGAAAACCTCCTCCATGGTTTTACAGGTTTTGGCTTCCCAATATACTTTGGTTATATACCTCTACCCTGATATAACGCGACCCAATATAACACGAATTTGGCCATAACGCAGTAAAGCAACGCTCGGGGGGGCGTGGGGGGAAGAGCTGCGCACTCCGGCAGATCAAAGCAAGTTTAATATAACACGGTTTCACCTATAATGTGTTAAGATTTTTTTGGCTCCCAAGGGCAGCGTTATATCGAGGTAGAGGTGTATATAAATACGATCATATTTTGAACGTAGTATATACAGTATCAGAGGGGTAGCCATGTTAGTCTGAATCTGTAAAAGCAGCAAAGAGTTCTGTGGCACCTAATAGACTAACAGACGTTATGAAGCATGAGCTTTCGTGGGTGAATACCCACTTCATCGGATGCATCCGATGAAGTGGGTATTCACCCACGAAAGCTCATGCTCCAAAACGTCTGTTAGTCTACAAGGTGCCACAGGACTCTTTGCTGCTTTTATAGTATCAGAATGTAGCACAGAGTACATAGTGTACATCACATTTGAAGTAAACCACATAGTTATGTAGTTGCCTATTTTATATCAAGTTTTTCATTAAACTCTTGTCATATTTGAACTTGAATATTATATTTTGCCCACAGAGATGATCTGATAAATTGTTAAATCACAATCCACATGATCACATCGCACAGGGTGTGTAGTAGGACAATACAGCAGGATCCTAATCCAAAACCCACTAGGGAATATCACTTAAGTTTGTCAAGAATATTGTTACAAAGAGTACTTTGAAGCTCTCTAACATTTCCCAGGGCTTATATTAGGCATGTCTCCTCCTCAAAGAAGTTACATACTATTCCAAAATAATACATAAATATTTGCCTTCTTAATGTAATGAACTCCTAAAATACTTACACTTAATTCAATAAAGTTTGTTCACAATAATGCAGGAAACTGCTATCTCTGTCACAAGGTGTATTGTAGCATATGTGAAACTGAGGAGGCGATATTGATATTGCATTGGAATATCATTTCTGCACAGCAAAAAATACTACATTATATAATTATAGATGGCTTAATTATGGAAAACGTAAAAACTAGAAGTCATCATTACAAATGAATTTGATTGCAGGTAGACACTGCATTATGTTTACTTAGGCATTTTTTACATCCTGCTTTATATTATTCATGCCATTATTTGGCTAGCCTATGCACGTGTATTTCTTAGAATGGGTTTTCTGCCTCAGAATGTACAAGCATTGGACAAAGAGCCAGAAATATAGAGGCTTTGAGCAAAAAACTAGCTGCTGGAAGCTGCTGCAAACCCATTCTAAGTGAGGATGATTAAATGGGTGATTTTTATTCATTTGTTTTTAAGTGTTTTTTAACGATATCCCCAATTTTAGCTTATTAGGCCTTGACAAGAGTTTGCACCAGTTCTTGTGTGGGTCTCTGAGTGTTGCTGGTAGTGCTGTGGATATCAGTTGTGGGGCAAGTAGTTTTTAAAGGTATATTGTGCAGGCTTCTGTATTACACATTCTGTTGTTAAGTGCTTTGGGGCCATTTGCACATCAACAATATAGGCTTAGAACATCCTCTGAACTCCTGTTTGGTCTCTTTAAGCCCCACTGCATTTAAATCACTTACACTCATTTTGAACACCAGGAAATTATAGATTTTTGCTATGCCCATTTTCTGATTTTTTTGAGTCAACAACTTATAACAATGTAAGTGAGAACAAATTTTGACTGCTTTTTTATATGCCAAATTAGACCTGCTATTCAAAATGTAGTTAGTGCACTGTAGGCCTACATATCCATAAGAATTAGGGCAATCGATTAATTGCAGTTAACTTGCATGATTAACTAAAAAAATTAATCGCTATTAAAATTAATAGCGATTAATCTCAGTTTTAAATCACACTGTTATACATTTCAATTGGTATTCTGTTTTAGATATTTTGGATGTTTTTCTACATTTTTATAGATGTATTCTGTGTTGTGACTGAAATCAAAGTGTGTATTTTTTACAAATATTTGCACTGTAAAAATGATAAACAAAAGAGAGAGTATTTCATTTCACCTCATACAAGTACTGTAGTGCAATCTTTGTCATGAAAGTACAACTTACAAATGAAGAATTTTTGTTACATAACTGCACTCAAAACAATGTAAAACTTCAGAGCCTACAAGTATACTCAGTCCTACTCCTTGTTCAGCCAATATCTAAGACAAACAAGTTTGTTTACATTTGCAGGAGATAATACTGCCTGCTTCTTGTTTACAATGTCACCTGAAAGTGAGAACAGGCATTTGCATGGCACACTAGTACTTGGCATTGCTAGGTATTTACATGCCAGATATGCTAAACATTCATATGCCCCTTCATGCTTTGGACACCATTCCAGAGGACTTGCTTCCATGCTGATGACGCTCGTTAAAAAGATAATGCATTAATTAAATTTGTGATTGAACTCCTTGGGGAGAATTGTATGTCCCATGCTCTGTTTTACCCGCATTCTGCCATATATATATTTCATGTTATAGTAGTCTCGGATGATGACCCAGCACATGTTGTTCCTTTTAAGAACACTTTCACTGCAGATTTGACAAAATGCAAAGAAGGTACCAATGTGAGATTTCTAAAAATAGCTACAGCACTCGACCCAAGGTTTAAGAATCTGAAGTGCCTTCCAAAATCTGAAAGGGACGAGGTGTGGAGCATGATTTCAGAAGTCTCAGAAGAGCAACACTCCGAATCAAAGGGAAATCAACCTTCCGTTGGTGGCATCTGACTCAGATAATGATAATGAACATGTGTTGGTCTGCACTGCTTTGGATTGTTATCAAGCAGAATTGTCATCAGCATGGATGCATTACCCCTGGAATGGTGGTGGTTGAAGATGAAGGGACATATGACTCTTTAGCGCATCTGGCACATAAATATCTCGCAATGCAAGCTACAACAGTGCCATGCAAATGCCTGTTCTCACTTTCAGGTGACATTGTAAACAAGAAGCGGGCAGCATTATCTCCTGCAAATGTAAATAAACTTGTTTGTCTGAGTGATTGGCTGAACAAAAAGTAGGACTGAGTGGACCTGCAGGCTCCAAGATATTACATTGTTTTATTTTTGAATGCAGTTGTTTTTGTATATAATTCTACATTTGTAAGTTCAACTTTCATCATGAAGAGATTGTATTACAGTACTTGTATTAGGTGAATTGAAAAATACTATTTTTTTACAGTGCAAATACTTGTAATGAAAAATAAATATAAAGTGAGCACTCTATACTTGGTATTCTTTGTTGTAATTGAAATCAATATATTTGAAAACATCCAAAATATGGAATACCATTTATTTAAATTATTGTTTAATAGTGCAGTTAATTGCGATTAATTTTTTTCAATCGCTTGACAGCCCTACAAAAAAACCCATAAAACAATGGGGAGCTATTTTACAATTGGAAAAATAATTATTTTTTTATTGGGATTGTCTCCCAAAGTGGATAGATTTCTCCAGACACTCATACATAAACCATGAGAAATCAAAAATATTATTACATAATCATCCCCACAAGAAATACTATTACTCATTTTCAGTACCATCAATTTACCTGGATAAGGATAAACACTGTGATACCTATTACTGAGAAACTGGAGGCTAGGTTTTTAAACATATTTAATTGCTTACTGGGTTTTCCTCATTAGTTTCCTGTGAGTCTATAAATTTTACTTTACAGAACCTCTATTTATTATTTATATATAAAACCACAAATTAGTGACAAACTGATGGTATGTTAAGTAGTTTCTGAGGTTCCTTTTGACCTAATAGATGACAGGATACTGGATACTCTTATATGTAGGACCCTACCAAATTTGTGGCCATAAAAAGCATCATGGACCATAAAATGTGGTCTTCCCTGTGAAATCTGGTTATTGTAAGGGGGTCACAGTATTGCTGACCTTACTTTAGCGCTGCCTCAGAGCTGGATGCCTGGTGACTGCTGGGTGGGTGCTCAGCTTTGAAGGTAGCATCACTTCCAGCAGCAAGGCAGAGGTGAGTGTGGCATGGTATTGGGGTGGGAGGGTCACTTTGTAGGGAGGCAGGGCTGGCCTTTAGGGTGGGCTCCATGGGCAACTGCCCAAGGTGCTGTGGTCATGGGGGTGCCGTGATCTCGGCAGCGGCAGGGCTTGGCACACCCCAGCTGGGAGCTCCTACTGTGCAGGCTACAGCTGTTAGTCCTGACCAGGCAGGGGAAGGATAAGACTTCCTCTTCTCCAGCATGGGCTGCTCCTAGGACCAAGTCAGACCCACCTCAGTGAACGTCTCCTACCTGCAGGGAGCTCTGCGGCTTCTGGCTGGAAGCCCAGCTCTGAAGGCAGTGCCACCACCAGCAGCAGCGTGGAAGGGTGGCAATACTGCAACCCCCCTACAATAGCCTTGTGAGTCTTTTGGGTTGGGATCCCCACAGTTACAAGTCTATGAAGTTTCAGATTTAAATATCTGAAACCGTGAAATTTAAGATTTAAAAAAATCCCATGACCGTGAAATTTACCAAAATGGACCACAAATTTGGTAGAGCTGGAGAGGGCTGGGCGGAGTTCTCTCTCCTCACTGCAGTCCAGGGGCAGCCTGCACCCCCCAAAACCCTCCATCCCCAGATCCACCCCAGAGCCTGAACCCAAACCCTCATCCCCAGCCAAAGCCCTCACCCTCCAGAAATCCCAACCCTCTGCCCCAGCCCTGAGCCCCCTCTCACAGTCTGAACCCCTCAGCCCACCCCCACCACATGAATTTTGTTATGTGCACCAGTATAACAATTCATTCCACATATGGATGTAAAAAATTAGAGGGAACACGGTGGCACAATCTGGTCCCTAAAGATGACTGTATTCTCTAGATGATGGTCCATATTCTGCTCTCCCTCAGACTACAGAAAAGCTTCTGATATTAATGGAGTTATACTGTTGTAAACCTGTCAAGTGAGAGCAGTATCATGCCCAGTAGAGTTATTCTAGATTTACATTGGTATAACATATTACGTATGATTAAATATGGTCCTCTAACTCTGTCCTTTATGATTGTTCCTTAATTAAAATCCTAGACAAGGATTGAAGTAGCTGTCTTGAACAACAGTGCCTGTATTAAGGAAAAATTGTCAGACTTCGCTATACTCCCTGCATATGACTCTCTGGAATTAACTAACATAACAGAAACAAATGCAATTATTTCTACCACCTTCAGTCTATTTAAATCTTATTGGGAGCTATACATTGCAAATGCTTTTGTTATACTTGAATGCATGCCATGTCTCAAGAATTATTACTGTATATTTTTCAGCATAACAAAAATCAAAGAAATCAGATAAATTTCTTAACTTGAAACAAGCCATTTAAGTAATGTCCTCATATATAGAATTATAGTATGGTCATCTCTTGTTCTGAAGAATTCTTTCAATGTCAAATATTTTAAAAGTTCCCCATGCAATACTTAGATATTAATTGCTACCTTCAGGGTATCTTTTCTACATGCCAATATTTCTCATGCATGAGGTATAATGAATTATAGAGGCTCATACCATGCTATCAGTTTTGAAGTAGAACTCTTACTGAAGTCAATGAGAGTTCTTAAAAATCAGTCATGTGAGATGGAGTAGTTAAAAAAAAGAAACTTGATTATCAAACTTCTTACCAGGCTTGCTTTTGTGTGACTTTGTACAGTTTGTCATGAAGACAGTGACGTATTTGCACTGTTGTTTAAACATGTACATTAATGCAAGTATCTCAAATTGGCACACAATGAACAAGCTTTTTGGTAGCTCCAGTTTAGCAAAACACCATCCTATTCTTACACTCCAGAAACGTCAAGTCAGTTTTCCAAGAATTTGAGATATGGAAATCGGGTGCTTTTTGGGAATAAACTGGATCCTGACAATGGTAATGTAGAAGAACAGGAGGAAAGAATCTTACAGGAAACAATGTGTATCATTAAGTACAATGAAATGTGTGCAGAACTGATTCATGCCACAGAAATAATTAACTTTCATATTTAATTTTAAAATTATTTCCTCATCTGCAACATATTTATCTGTGCTGGTATCTACAAGAAGACCATAAATGTAGTCAAAGTTAGAATACTTTTTCCATCTCAGATGAAACTACAAAACAACTAGACTAAACTAAAGTTACAGGTGCTACAAATATTCCATGTTGATCCTGGGCTAGAATTAAATACAGGGTGCTATTTGTAGCAACCTTTACTACATTTTAATGCAGATATTTTGTCTTTTATATATATTGCTAAGCTGCTTTGCTGCAGTAACAGCACAAAAGGGTGTGAATGCTCCATTACAATGAATAAAAGATGAAGTGAGCACCATGGCAAGGTAAAAGTCTCACAAGCAGTACACATGCTTTATTTAATCCGTCTCTTACTGTTGTTACATGGGACTGAGACTGTTTCAGTGTTTAAAGACTGAAGCCCTGCCGGATGGGAAGCCTCAAGCCCTATTAGCTGGCTTCACGGAGGACAATCATTAAATAAAGGTCAACCCACTACACTAGACAAGAGGGAGAAAGAAGCAACTCCACAGCTGTTAGAGCTGCTCAGGAAGGAGAGTTTCTCTCTCCGTGCATTATATGTTCCCATCGCAATCTGGGTACTCACACCATGCTGAGTCTGAAGGGATTACTGGGGTGCGGGAGCCACAGAGGACTGACTTTCAGGCCACCATTTCATCTTCTTATGTAAAACAAACTTGGGGGGTAGGAGTTCTCCCAGGTCAGATCGGTGCAGAGTGGTGATGTTCTTGTTTTTTATTGCTAAATAAGTTGTAGTGCCAGTCACCCATCTAGCTGGAGAGCAAAGACTTTGTTGTTGTTTACTTTGAAACAGAAAGTGATATAATAGGGATTGGAATCGATACTGTAACTGTATCTTTCAGTCCATAGTTTAATATAATGTAGAATCTGCACTTGGAAATTCCATCTTCCCTAACCATACTTGGAAACTATAATCAAATGTATGGAGCTCAAATCCCTTCCTACAAACCAAAAAGTGGAAGAAGAAGAAAAGGACAGACTCTCAGTGGCACTGAATTTCTAAACCAAACAATGAAAGATATGCTCATATGTATGAAGACCAGACTATCAGGAGCCAAGGTTTGTATGCAAATACTTGTGACGATATAAAGCAACATTTAAACAGTTATTGTGGTAAGAAGGAAAATGATGAGCTGTGCCATGTTGTGATTCCCACCCCCGCCCAGACAGTAACAAGATGGACCTGCACCAAAACTGTCCATCCAAACAATCTGAACTTTGGGCAAAGTGTACTTCTGGATACAAAGCAAACTCCTCTGCTGGACCCTTGAATAGGCTGAAACAAAACCCAGACTCTGTATATCCTTGAATTTTGCAGAAGTCTGGCTCTGGGCCCAAGCTTGGTGGCTCAGGCCCATCTCCAGTTACAACAGTGTTGGATGTGCAACTCGGATATTCTTTGAACGTAAATATCAAGTTTTCACAAGAAATAATGTTAGTTTTGAAAGCTGCCTTACACAATGTTGTCTTTAGAGTGCTAGGTTAATCTGAAAACCTTAAATTTTTCAAGCACAATTTTGTGACCTGTATAACGTTATTAACTATTTAAAGTCTTAGAAACAGATTTCCCTTCTCTCAAATGAGAAAGCTGTCAAAATTATCTAAGTATCTAGAGTTTTATAATGCTGCTCATCACTCAGCCTCTGAGCATCTTCCATAATCAATAGCAATAGTGCAGTCCTAGTGGATTTCATTCAGTCTCTGGCTCTCTGTCTTCAGAGTAAAATCTCTGCTTGGGTTTTTTGTTTGGTGTTTTGTAGTTGGTTTGCTTGATTGATATTTTTAGGGGAAGGTGTTTGGGGAGAACAAACAACACAAGTATGTAGGGACACAATTAGATTCCAAGGCACAAAATGAGATCAGACTAGCTGGAGACATACAGGATAACAAGAAAACATTCTACAAATACATTAGAAGCAAGAGAAAGCAGGTAGCTCCGTTACTCAAGGGGGAAGGGGCAGGAACAATAACAGAAAATGTGGAAATGGCAGAGCTGCTTAATGATTTTGTTTTGGTTTTCATCACGAAGGTTGGTGGTGATTGGACATCTAACAGTGAATGCCAGTGAAAGTAAGGTAGGATCAGAGACTAAAATAGGGAAAGAACACGTTAGATGTCGTCAAGTCTAGCCTAGCCTAGCCTGATGAAATGCATCCTAGAATACTCAAGGAGCTAACTCAGGAGATATCTGAGCCATTAGCGATTATCTTTGAAAGGTCATGGAAGATGGAAGAGATTCCAGAAGACTGGAAAAGGGCAAATATATTTGCCCATCTATAAAAAGGGAAATAAGGACAACATGGGGAATTACAGACCAGTCAGCTTAACTTCCGTACCCAGAAAGATAATGGAGCAAATAATTGAGCAATCAGTTTGCACACATCTAGAAAATAAGGTGATAAGTAACAGTCAGCATGGATTTGTCAAGAACAAATCATGTCAAACCAACCCAATAGCTTTCTTTGACAGGGTAACAAGCCTTGTGGATAGGGGGAAAGTGGTAGATGTGGTATATCTTGACTTTAGTAAAGCTTTTGATACTGTCTTGCATGACCTTCTCATAAACAAACTAGGGAAATGCAACCTAGATGGAGCTACTATAAGGTGGGTGCAAAACTGGTTGGAAAACCATTCCCAGAGAGTAGTTATCAGTGGTTCACAGTCATGCTGGAAGGGCATAATGAGTGGGGTCCCGCAGGGATCAGTTCTGGGTCTGGTTCTGTTCAATATCTTCATCAATGATTTAGATAATGGCATAGAGAGTACACTTATAAAGTTTGCAGATGATACCAAGCTGGGAGGGGTTGCAAGTGCTTTGGAGGATAGGATTATAATTCAAAATGATCTGGACAAACCGGAGAAATGGTCTGAAGTAAATAGGATGAAATTCAATAAGGACAAATGCAAAGTACTCCACTTAGGAAGGAACAATCAGTTGCACACATACAAAATGGGAAATGACTGCCTAGGAAGGGGTACTGCAGAAAGGAATCTCAGGGTCATAGTGGTCCACAAGCTAAATGAGTTGGCAGTGTAACACTGTTGCAAAAAAAGCAAACATGATTCTAGAATGTATTAATAGAACTGTTATAAGCAAGACATGAGAAGAAATTATCAGCTCTACTCTGTGCTGATTAGGCCTCAACTGGAGTATTGTGTCCAGTTCTGGGCATCATATTTCAGGAAAGATGTGAACAAACTGGAGAAAGTCCAGAGAAGAGCAACAAAAATGATTAAAGGTCTAGAAAACATAACTTATGAGGGAAGAGTGAAAAAAAATGGTTTTCTTTTGTCTGGAAAAGAGAAGACAGAGAGGAGACATGACAACAGTTTTCAAGTACATAGAAGGCTGTTACAAGGTGGAGGGAGAAAAACTGTTCTTAACCACTGAGGATAGGACAAGAAGCAATAGGCTTAAATTGCAGCATGGGAGGTTTAGGTCGGATATTAGGAAAAAAAAAACTTCCTGTCAGAGTAGTTAAGCACTGGAATAAATTTCCCAGGGAGGTTGTGGAATCTCCATCATTGCAGATTTTTAAGAGCAGATTAGAGAATTCTCAGGGATGGTCTAAATAATACTTAGTCCTGCCATGAGTGCAGGGGACTGGACTAGATAACCTCTCGAGGTCCCTTCCAGTCCTGTAATTCTATGATAGTCCCCCCCCACCTCCCACTTTTCAGTTTAGCTTTCTCAAACACATTCCTTTTATTTTTTTAATTGTGCAGAGCAGGGAAATGGTTAGTTTTTAGGCAATTTTGTTCATTCCTAAAGATGCAGGAGAACCAACAAAGCTGAGGAACTGAATATTTTGCAATTCTATAAAAGTCCCAAAACACCTTTTTGCTTTTCCAGTTGATCTTCTGCACTGCGTGCACTTAAAACACATCAGCAAAATCTGTTCAGCCATTTCTGGCATCAATTAAACAAATATAAAACTTCTCATTGTTCCATTTATAAATTTTTCAACACAGACCCAAATCCTTAGCCCAGTCACCAAGTTAGGTGGCCTGAGCAGGTGCACAGGAGATCATTAGGAGCAATTCTCCCAACAGAGCATCTCCACAGCTGCCCCTACAGAAACTACTTTGGTCCAGTGCACCCTCTTCCACGGCTCAATGAGCACTTTCCACAATGGAAACAAGCACCAACAGATCTGCACTGCCATGGATCCTTTCGTGCCACTTCTGGAACAGTCCTTCCCATCATGCTATTCAGGAAACTTACAGTTTACACAGAGCAAGGTTCTGCATTCTGCAGGAGGTGTACACACACCCAAAACCTTCCCCTCACCAACTGATGCAACAAAAACTCATCAGTTCTGAAGCCGCAGAGGAGAGGGCCCCAGACACAAAAAACAGCAGGCTGAAACTTTTTCATTCAGTTTTCTTAGACTGAGACCTGCCTTGTATGGCAGGAATGCTGGATCTTATCAACCTCTGAGCCTCCTGAAATGGGCACTTGTTTCAAATTAGAGATTATTTTAAAAAAAGATTATTTGAAGTTTGCCACCATCTCAGACTCTGGGTCACTGAACTTTAGAAGTTCATAACTTTAAAACTACTCACCTGTTCTTCAAATGTACTTTATTTTGTAGCTATTAGACACCTCACCTCAATAATAAATGCCACAAAAAAAACTATAACAGATATAACTTCAGGTAACAGGAACTGACACTTAACGTAAAAAAGTCTGGAGTTGTTTCCACATCTCAACACCTCCCTTGTTATCTCATGCACTTGAACATCTGTGTTTTCCTTTACACAAGAAATACATTCCTTCCAGATTACATAAAATTATCTTTATAAATAAGATAGTCCTATGATGCAATTCCTATAAGACGAGACTATGTAGTATTTTGGGGAAGAAGCATAATGGACTAGAGCTAACTGCTTTAACAAGTATTTTCTTGACTTGTGCGTTTGATTATTCACTGATTTAATGGTTTTTTTTCCAAAAGGAAATCAACATTTCAAGTAAAAAGAAAGTAGTATAGAACACTATAATTAGAGCAATCATAATTCTCCATCAGTTGGGAGTTGCCAGCCTTATGCTCACTGGTGGCAGTAAAAGTTCTATGGCATGTCCACAGAAATGCATATTCCATTTCATTTTCTGTGTCTTTCACACCCAGGAGAGAAAATTTCTCAAAAACAGCAGACAAAGAAGTCCAAACATAGTAATGAAGATAAGATCCATTTCTGCAACTTTCTATCACAAGAGTATCCCTTTTCTACTCAATGGAACTAATCACCTGAATAAATACTATAGTATCATGAGCAAAGTTGCAAATGTTTTTGGAATATTCAGTGTAAATCGCAAACATTTTAAATAGAATAGTTCTAGCATTATATTATAAAAATAAGATATAACAATGTAATGAAATCCCATTTTGGTCATCTTGTGAGAGACTGATGAAGTTCCAGCTGTTTAGTTTGATGTTAGCAAAGCCTCCAAAATCATTATATTAAATGATGTCTTACCTAACATTCTTATATGCATACATTATGGCTCCATAGTTAAGATTACACTGATTTTTTTTTCAAATAAGCGGGATTTCAGTATCCTTGTTAGAGGTGAAAACAAATATTTGTCATTACAAACATAACACAAATTACTTCCCTAGTACAGTACAAATTTCATTTTCTAGTGAAAGCAGCTAAGGTCAGTAGGGCTCTGATCCAGCAAAGCACATAAGCAGGTGCTTAACTTTAAACAAGCCTATAGTTCCCATTGACTTATGTGCTTTGCTAGATCAAGGCCTAGTTTAAGAGTTCAAAGGAGTTAAAGCTGGTCTATTTTATGATCCTTGTAATTTATAAAACAAGGCTTGGAAGGATTAGATTTTTAATCAGTAAAATGTAGGTAAACATTGATTTCACCACATACACACAAACTGATGAAAAAATATTTCCATCAATAATAATTAAAATCTACAGATAGACAAGGTAAGCAAAAATACTGCTTGAGAACTTATTGGAGTTTGATCTAAGGACATTTCTTTGTATATTTTGACATGTGATATTGACAATTAATGTTTTAACAGTTATAAACATTTAACTTTTTGAATCTCAGCATCTACTCTCATTCAATAATCATATTCTTCCTAGAGTTCAGACCTAACTATTGTTATAGTTAATGTGAGCTGTGTGTTAACAGAAGGAAGAGACACTGGAGTTAATACTGTTGATGTAAGTAAAAATTTTCAGATTTATATTAAAAAAAATTATATTAAAAAAAGCTGTAATTCTGTACAGATTTCTACATAAAATTGTAAAATTTATTACAATTGAGAGAATTGAATTTACTTCCTTACCCCTTCAAAACAACCAAAAATTCTTGATAAGATTGAGGTTAATATAAAACACCATTTTCTAACTTTTCCCCTTAGGTACAGATATTTCTAATTAGATAATAAGAAGGGATGTAATTTTATTTGACTCAGCATTTTAAAATTATTTAAAATTCTTGATTGATATAGGAAAAGTCTTTTTCTTTTTCAAATAATAAAGCAGCTTTAATTTGCTTTAGAAGACCAATAATTTTCAACTACATTAAAACGTTCAATTAATTAATATCAGCTACTTCAGAAACAAGGGTCACTATTAATAACTACTAGAGAAAAAATATTTTCACTTATCTAAACTGGGAAAAAAAGTGTTGTTTCCAATTAGCCATGCCCATGATTGTTGTTTACTGTTCAATTATTCAGTGTAACAGTGTTCAAGAAATATGAAAGGTAACACCTTTTCTAGCTGTAAAATAGAAACCATACAGCATATTATGTTAACTTGTGGTGTTTAGATGTTGCTTGTAATTATTAGAACTGGGAGCACTGGCTGTTAGGAGTCTGAAAGGACAGGAAACAGGAAGGAGGGGGGAGGAGTTGAGGAGGCTGAGTGAGAGTTACAGAGGATGCAGCAGCAGCAGCTTGGTACAGAGGTTTCCATTGTAAAAATAAAGTCTTGTTGAAGTTGTTAGTAACTTGCCTGGTTGATACAACATTTTGGCAATGAGGGTGGGATCTTCTGCCTGTGAACCCACCTGCACCCTTTCTGCAAAGCCCAGGTGAGCCTCCAATTGTTTTTACTGTCTGGATCCATATGTTAGAGACTTATCTGCTTGCAATGGAAAAGAAGAGGCTAAGGGGGGATATGATAGAGGTATATAAAATCATGAGTGATGTGGAGAAAGTGGATAAGAAAAAGTTATTTACTTATTCTCATAATACAAGTGTAAGCAGAGTAAGGACGAGCTCTAACCTGACATTTGGTGGTGAATTATGGCAAGTGTGGAAAAGAATTTTAGAGGCTGATCGTGTTTGCATAGGCACACCCACCCAACCTAGCATAGCCCACGGCAGCCTAAAATGGTTACTTTCACAGCTGTGGGATCCCCAATTTCTTTGTTGTTGGAGCAGGAGGAATAAAGTGTTGTCACCCTGATTATGTAAATGAGGAACTATGAAACTGTTCTATGACAGAGTCTCACCATGAACTAAATAGCACTTGCTAGACAAGGGACATGGGTTCCAAAACCCAGTGAATGAAGAGAGAGTGGGGACAGGTATCTGTACCTGGTGGTGTGGACCTCTTGTGTGAGTCAGAAGCACCAATTACTGCTGCTCCTGCTCCTGCTCCTGCTCCTCCTCCCTCCACTGTTGAATATCAGAACTGATTTTTGATTCCCTTAAGAATCTAGTTACATGTTACTGAGCTGAACTCACTTTGGGCTGATGGTGTACCAGCACTGGGACTCCCCTACTATGAGCTAAAATCATTAAGAGTTGAAGTCACTAAAGAGCTAAAATTACTGAGCTGAGAGCACTGAGTGCTGTGCTAACTAGGGGGGAGCTTGAAGCTATATTGTGGAGCAGAGCAGCTGCTGGGGTGGAGCGGAGCAGAGCAGAGCAGTTTGTGGGGACAGTTGGAGTGCCCATGGAGCGAGTGGAGCTGAGTAGTCTGCGGGGACGTCTGGAGCAGATCACAGGACGGCTGGTGGAGCAGAGCAGTTGGCAGAGCAGAACAGTTTGTGGGGACAGTTGGAGTGCCCACGGAGCGAGCGGAGCCGAGCAGTCTGTGGGGACAGCTGGAATGGATCACGGGATGGCTGTTAGAGCAGAGCACCTGGCAAAGCTGAGCGGAGCTGGGTAGTTTGATGGGACGGCGGAAGCAGAACCCCACGGAGAGGCAGGGCAGTCGGCCCCAGACCATATAAGGTGCCCCTTTATACCCAGTCGGGGGTGGGGGGGGGGACCCTGCAGATAGACTCTTGAATTCTGGGGCTGCACCGACCCGGGACAGAGACTTTTGTGTTGCGGGACTTTTGGGACTGTGGATGATCTTTGGGTTGCTGGACTCTAGCGACATCTGGGGTATTGGACTTTGGAGTCTTGGAGTGATTGTGGGATTGTTGGACTCAAGAGCCCAGGAAAAGGACACGGCCCGGTTTCCTGGGGTGAGTCTTTGCTCATGGTTTGGTCTATGAACTCTAGTTAAGGTGTTTTCCCAATTTAATGCTATTTTGTTTATCTCATGTTAAACACTTTCTGCTACACTGAGACTCTGTGCTTGCGAGAGGAGAAGTATTGCCTCTTCGAGGCACCCAGGGCTATGTGTAAGATTGTCCCAGGTCACTGGGTGGGGGCTCGAGCTGGTTTTGCATTACGTTGTAGGGAAGGGACCCCTGTGTATTGAACCCAGCCCTTGCTGCTATCAATTTGGCCTGGCAGAAGGGTTACACAAGAACTAGGGGTCACCAAATGAAATTAATAGGCAGCAGGTTTAAAACAAATACAAGGAAGTTCTTCTTCACGCAGCGCACAGTCAACTTGTGAAACTCCTTACCTGAAGAGGTTGTGAAGGCTAGGACTATAACAGCATTTAAAAGAGAACTGGATAAATTCATGGTGAAGGCCATTAATGGCTATTAGCCAGGATGGGTAAGGAATGGTGTCCCTAGCCTCTGTTTGTCAGAGGATGTAGATGGATGGCAGGAGAGAGATCACTTGGTCATTGCCTGTTAGGACCACTTCCTCTGCAGCACCTGGCATTGGCCACTGTCAATAGACAGAATACTGGGCTAGATGGACGTTTGTCTAACTCAGTACCTAGCCGTTCTTAGGTCTTACGTTCAATCAGTGCTACAGAGATTTCTGAAGTAAGAAAGCGTGCTCTGCTAATCCATGCCTTGGAGCAGAAGGGCAAGCATATATTTTACACTTTTCCTTTGCAGATGAAATAAATATGAGACTTCACATCACTGCATTAAAGAACTTTTTGTGCCAAAGTGGAATTAAGTAGCTAATCTGCTCAGATTTCGCCAGCATGAGCAGAAACACAGGGGGACTATCATGCAGTATATTGCTTCCCTGAGAGGATCTGATTGTAACTTGTGGACTTTGGGAATATGGGCAGATGAGATGGTTTTAGAGGATCAGCTCATTGCGAAATACACCATGCTGTCATGTGAGACACTTACTTCTAGAACCACAACTTACACTAGAAAAAGCAATAACCATTGCTACTCAGATTGAGTCAGCTACAGCTGAAGCCAAAATAATGAGCAGAGATACAGAAAGCACAGTCCAGGCTGTGACTTCTTTGCAGAAAAGTTGACTATCGCTGCAGACAAACAATTGCAAGAGGAAAACTAATAAAAAGCCACTGTATCAGCAAATGCAAAATACAGTAAAAGTATGCTTTCACTGTGGATCCCCACAACATCTTGCAAGCTACAGAGGATATCCAGCAAAAGTAGCTCAGTGCAATCTTTGCAAAAGATTGGGCATTTGCTAAAGTATGTCGCAGAAGCCAATTCAATCAACAGGTGCATTCAGTTACAATACCAGATGTTACTGTGCTGAGTGTGGACAAAATCACTACTGTACATATTCCAGAACAGATAAAATGCACTGTAAACATTTCCACCATACCATCAGGCAAATCACACTCTGTTCAGCTAATGTTGGACACTGGCGTCTGATGAAGTGGGCATTCACCCACGAAAGCTTATGCTCCAATACATCTGTTAGTCTTTAAGGTGCCACAGGACTCTTTGTTGCTTTTCACAGATCCAGACTAACATGGCTATCCGTCTGATAACTGGCTCAGCAGTATCTATACTACCTGATTCCATTTATTTGCATTACTTTAAAGATGTGCCTCTTACTGAACCCAAATTTCAGTTGGTGTGCTATTTGAAAAACCATATTCCAGTACATGATTGCCTGCCAGCAATAGTTACTTTTGGTGATTTCTGTGTAACTGCAGAGTTCTACATTGTCCACAAAGGTACTCCTATCCTTGGCAGAGATTTATTGGCTTCTTTAAATCTCAGGGTAGTTAATGGACGAATTGATCTTCCTCAGCAAAGCACTCTTGCGGTACACACACTAGTTTCAGCTGGGACCCAACACTGGGTTTAGGAGAAACTTGGCTGTGCTTATGGGTTTCTGCATAAAGTTAAAATGCAAAATAATGTGATGCCTGTACGACAGAAATTACAGCGCTTACCATTTTCAGTCAGGGAAGCTGTTTCAGAGGATAATAAAAAACATGTTCAAAATGACATTATTGAAGAGATTAATTCCTTGGAATGGTTTCACCTATTGCGGTGACGCAGAAGAAGGATGGAGGCATTTGCCTTTGTGTGAACTTAAGGGAGCCAAATAAAGCTATTGTGATTGACAGCCATCCTCTTCCTCACATAGAGAAAGTATTTGCAGAACTCCATGCAGAAAATGTTTTCTACTCTTGATTTGCTTTCCGATTTACTTCCCTGGAGTTTGAAACCTTTCTAGCAGACAGGAACATTTTACACAGAAGGTCATCCCTATATTACCCTCAAACCAATGGGGAAATTGAACGGTTTAACAGAAGTCTGAAGGAGTTTGCAAACAGCTGAACTGCAAGGGCGATAGTGGATACCCTTCACTACTGATTTCTTGCAAGCCTACCGAGCTACACAACATGCCACAATGCAAAGATCACCTGCAGAGTTACTGCACGGGAAACAGATGAATACTAAACTGAACATTGCTGGATTGTTAAAGGCACGACCTGATGTCAGAAAAACAGTTGAACAGAACCAAACAAAACCTAAAGCTTTCACAGACAAGTGGCGGGATGCTAAGGAACCAAAGTTTGAGTGTGATTCCTTCATTAGGATATGAAAACCTGGAATTTTTATGCAAAGGGGACCATAAATTCACAGCTCTTAAAATCTGAGAAGAAGGGACCTTCCACTTATCGACTTTCTGATGGGCAGGTATAGAATGCTTCTTATCTTGCACCTGCCTATGCACCAAGAGGAGATTATGCCAACACCCAGTCTGCTTTGGATGACTTCACCATAGAACTAACACAACAAGACATTGCACTGGAACCGGGGCTTGAGAGACGGCCTGTCAGACCCAGACGACCACCTGTCTCAACTAAAGACTATGTCATGTAGTATCTACAGTGTTTCCAGTGTAATATTTCTACCAGTAGTATAGTATCTTGTTTTCTATTTGTTCCTGTGGTTAGAACAAAAATGTCTGTTTGTTTTTTGTTTTGTTTTAATTGGGAGGGTTTCTTAAGAGACGAGGGACTGTGGTGTTTAAATGTGCTTGTAGTTATTAGAACTGGGAGCACTGGCTGTTGGGTGTCTGAAAGGACAGGAAACAGGAAGGAGGTGGGAGGAGTTGAGGAGGCTGAGTGAGTTACAGAGGGTGCAGCAGCAGCTTGGTACAGAGGTTTTCACTGTAAAAATAAAGTCCTGTTAAAGTTGTTAGTAACTTGCCTGGTTGATACAATATAACTGTATTGTGAGATGCCATAAGAGTTCCAGGGTTAAGGTTATATTGAAATTTCCAGTGAAAATAGGGAATAAACCCCTGATTCAGCAAAGTAATTAAGCATGTGTCCAACCTTAATAGACACTGGTAATTTAAGGGAACTACTTATGTGCTTTAAATTAAGTATATTGCTTATGGGCTTTGTTGGATTGGGACCAGAATAAAGAGTGGCCCAGATCCTTAAAGGTCTAATGGGTGTTGGAGTTTTGGGGGCATCTGAGGACCTGGGTCAGTGTCCCTAAGTTCGCAGCACTTACTATTTGACGGCTTAGCCTGCAAGGTCCTGTGAGATGCTGTACACCAATGATGGGCAACCTGCAGCCCTTAGGCCACGAGACAGTGTTTACATTGATTGTCTGCAGACACGACCACCCACAGCTCCCCACGGCCATGGTTTGCTGTTCCTGGTCAATGGGAGCTGCAGGAAGTGGCGACCAGCCCCGACCCTGTAGCCCGCATCGCTTCCTGCAACGCTCATTGGCCGGGAACAGCAAACTGCGGCCACCGGGAACTGAAGACGGTCAATGTAAACACTGTCTCGCAGCCCGATAGCATATTACCCTGACAGGCTGCGTGATGCCCCTGGGCCATAGGTTGCCCACCACTGCTGTACACGTTCAACTGAAGTCAGTGGGAGTTGAGGCCGCTCAGCATGTTTCAGGAGTGTTCAGAATAGGGCAGATTTAGACTTAGTGGGGCCCTGTGCACAGTTTATTTTTCAGGGCCCCCTCCTTGGGACCCAGCTAAGAAAAAGAACATTCTCTCTTATCTCCCCACCCCAGACAGTTTTTCATTGTTTTTTTCTTCCTTCTCCTCCTATATTATAAGTAATGGGAAGTAAATGAAAATAAAGAGAGGTACCTTGATTGGCGAAGGGGGCTGGGATGCAGAAAAGGGTGCGGAGGTTGGGCTCTGGGAGGGAGTTTGGATGCTGGGTAAGGACTCTGGGCTTGGGCAGGGGGTTGGAATGTGGGTGGCGGTGAGGGGTGTAGGTTCTGGGCTAGGGCAGGGGCTTGGGGTCCAGGAGAGGTGAGGGGTCAGGGTGTGGGAGGAAGTTTGGGTGGGGGCTCTGGGCTGGGGTATGGGAGGGAGTTAAGGAGCATTTACCTCGGGCGGCACGGCTCTCAAAGCAACAGGCACACACCCCACCCCCCCTGGCAGCGGCTCCTAGGCAGGGGAGCCAGGGGGGTCTCTGCATGCTCCTGCCCACTGGTGCAACCCCCGTCCGCAAGCGCCGCTCCCATTGGCCACAGTTCCTGGTCAATGGGAGCTGTGGAGTTCGCTTGGGGCGGGGGCAGTGCGTGGAGACACACACCCCCAGGGCCCGCAGGGACATGCCGGTCGCTCTGGGAGTGGCTCAGCGTGGAGGGAGGGAGGCAGAGCGTGCAGGGAGCCGCCTTAACCCTGCTGCTGGCATGTCTCTGCGTGCCCCATGCAGGGGAGACAGGGCAGCGGGTCTCTGTGAGCTTCCTAGGGAGGGGGCAGCAAGACAGAGGCATGCAAAGACATGTCAGCAGCTGGCTGTTTCCGGGAGTGGCATGGGGCCACTGGCCACAGCATGCAGGTAGCCTGCCTGCCTGAGCCCTGCTGCACCGCCTGCCAGGACTTGGGGGCAGGTTGTCAGATGAGATATGTACTGCATTTTGTGGGGATCCCCCTTTTGTTGGGGGCCCCGTGCCACCACATGATTTGTTTCATGGTAAATCCACTCCTGGTTCAGAAATTAGAAAAGATCAAGCCCAGAGTTCACAAATGTATGCTGTGAGAATTAATAAGTAAAGCTTTGAACCTACAAACACACACAAGATCAGGTCTTAAATCTGTTAACGAATTTAAAGCATTTTCAAATGGGAGGTTCTTCAAAATTATGTTTGTATTCACTTTTGGGAGGAGCTCTTTAGAAAATTCCTGATTTTATTAAGATATGAAAATAACTAACTTCTAGATTAAATCCAAGGCACAGGCAACTTTTTCCAGTTCATAATTTTTTTTAATTCATACGCACTGTTAGTAATAGTTATTTCTGTCTATGTCACAAGAACCATCAACAAATATTTGCATGAATGGATTTGTCATCAAGAGGATTCTCTAGACTCTAAAGCCAAGATTTTCCAAAGGGACTAGTGATTTTGGGTGCCTCAGCTTTAAAGGATTTTCATGCCACACACCTTACCCTTCTCCAAATCAGTCTAGTTTTAGGTATCTCTAGTTGGGGACTCAAAATCATTAGTTACTATGGGAAAATCTTGTCTCAGGCTTTCATTTAAAAAACAATGTATCTAGCCTTTACTGTTGTGAAGAAAAACTTGGAAATATGAAATCATAAACAGATAGCTAAGGGTTAATGTTTTTTACCTGTAAAGGGTTAACAAAGGGAACCAAACACCTGACCAGAGGACCAATCAGGAAACCGGATTTTTCAAAGCTCAGGGAGGGAAGTTTTTTGGTGTGTTCTTTGGTCTGTGAGCTGGTCATCTCTCGGCTCTGAGAGAGGACTCTCTCTCTTCAGGTTTTCTAATCTTCTGTTTCCAAGTTTGAGTACAAAGTAGAAAAACAATAGGCTTATATTGTATTTTTTTGTATTACATGTGTAGTGCTGGAATGTTTTAAACTGTATTTCTTTTTTGGATAAGGCTGTTTATTCATGTTTTCTTTTAAGCCAATAACCTATATTATATTTCACCTTGATACAAGAGACCTTTTTATGTCTTTTTTTTTTTTATAAAGCTTTTTTTTTAAGACCTGTTTGAGTTTTTCTCTGGTTAAGGCTAAGGAACAAAGGGCGGAAATCCCTTTGTGTTTGATTGGCTAAGCTTGAATTTGCATAGCCTCTGTGGTGAGGGAGAGACACTTAATCTCTTCTGGGTTTGTGTTTCAAGGAATTGGAAGCAGGAAATCTTCCAGGGGTAACCAGGAGGAAGCCTGGGAGGAGGTAAAGAGGGAGAAGGGAAGTGGGTTATTTCCTTGTTGTGAGACTTCAGGGCATTCTGATCTTGGTCCCCCGGGAGTTTTGGTGGACAGAGTTAGCAGGCACTGAAATTCCTGTCTGGTGGCAGCGATATCAGATCTAAGCTGGTAATTAAGCTTGGAGGTTTCATGCTAGCATCTTATGCTCTGAACTCTAAGGTTCAGATCTGAGTAGGAAAGTTATGACATACTGTTGTGAAGAAAAACTTGGAAATATGAACCAAAGTTAAATCAATACAATGTTGCCTTCCAGAGTCTGCAAACAGCCTGAAAGAAATCACTCTGATAGGCAAAAATGCTCCATTCATCTCAATATGGTTAGTAATTGATATCTCAAAGTAACAATTTAAGGAACCAATCCTGCTAACTGTGAGATAGGGGCCTAAATATTAACTTTTTAAACTAATTGATTGCTGAGCATTTTAACACAAATATCTAGCTAATATGACAAATGGATGTGATGACAAACAGCTTTGATGATAAATATTATGAAGGCGTCACAATCAGAGTGACTCCATAGTTAAGAATACATTTACGCTTCCAGCAAGGTTTAAATTGGTCACTTATGCATGAATACAATTATGTATCTTCTCCAAATTTGCAGCACTTACTTTTTGTATAAAATTAATATCTTGTAGATTAATGTAAATCTTTTAAATACACCTCTACCTCGATATAACGCTGTCCTTGGGAGCCAAAAAATCTTACTGTGTTATAGGTGAATCCGTGTTATATTGAACGTGCTTTGATCCACTGGAGTGCTCAGCCCTGCACCTCTCCCGCCACCCAGAGCACTGCTTTACCATGTTATATTGGGTGGCATTATATTGAGGGGTAGTAGTGTAGTTTAAGAACTATAAACATTTTTCAATGACCATTAATTGAATTTTATTTTGGGGAATCTACCTTTTAAGAATCCTTCTAGCAACAAAATCTCCCAAATTTGAGAGTTGAAAATTGACTCATGCATTCAAAAAAGCTTGGAAAAAGTTACTATTGTGCCAATTTACTTTCTGTACTCTATTAGTCATAGCCACATGTCTGTCTATGCCATGATATTTTTCATTTTTTAAAATCAAATTAGTCATTTTAAGTGTGACTTTCAATTTTCTGTTATGTGCATTGAAGGTGACAGTATTGTTGAATTAAATTAGCGTATTAGGGAAGGCATTAGGGGGTTGATGTGAATGAGCATGATAAAATTAGTGCACTGTTTCTTGGCAAGCAGTAGGAATCTTTCCTTAATCTAGGATTTCCTTACTTTTACTGTTTGGATTTTTGTAAAGAAATAGACTTGAGCAACTTTAATTCTAAATTAACTAAATTTATGAATGGGAATAACTCCTTCTCCTGAATGTATGCTAAATTCTTCAGCTCTAAAGGCAGAATATTTTGTACTTCTGAGAACAGGCTGCTTAACTGTTTCAAGGACTTCTAATAAAGAGCCTGATGCTGCAGTGTTTTTAAACCAAGGCTGTAGACTTCAATGGAAACTCTTCCTTTTAAATAGACAAGGATTAAGATCAAATTATTGTGTTAACTTTAGTCCTCTGCTCTCAGAAATACCTATAGAGAAATTCTTAAATTCTATTTCAGACTAATCACTGTGTATGACTTACACTTAATTGCAATATATACATAGCCAGTGATACTGTGCTTTTAGTTTCTGTGTATTACTCTTACAACCCCATTCCTGAACAAAATCTGAGTATATCACTGCCTATATTTATGTGAAATGGCCTGTTTCCTAAAATCAGAGCTAAACTTCAGATAACCTAGGGCAGTGAAATATATGATCCAGCAACTTAAGTGCAAGACTGCTCTTGGATATTTAGTTCTCGCAGCTACCTCTTGTTCAGCTTTCACCCTTAAAAATAACAGATCCCAGCATGATCCAGCTACCAGAGTTGTTCCTTTTCAGGCCACATCTACACTACGGGATAATATCGAATTAGCTAAAATCGGTTTTATAAAACTGATATTATAAATTCGATTTCATGCGGCCACACTAGGCACAGTAATTCGGCATTGTGCGTCCATGGTCCGGGCTAACGTCAGATTTCTGAACGCGTTGCATTGTGGGTTGCTCTTCCGTAGTATCCCTAGTTCCCGATCTCCCCGCCGTGGAATCTGGGTTAATGATTACGTCGCGGTGTTCTGGAAATGTCGTCAGATCATTCCTTCTCGGAACATCAGCTGACAATCCTTCGTGCCTTTTCCTGCATGCACTGGCAAATGCCATAGCACGCACCATGCGAGCCGTTCAGCTTTTTTTTTTTCCGCACCATATACTGGTGTATGGATGAGCCGACACGGGGAGAGAGGCGATACTGCCAGCGCGCCACAGCAAGCATTCCCTTGCTTTGCTGCAATTATAGGAGTGGTTTACCGGTCTTCTGTCTGTACTAACTGCTGGAAGAAAACTGGCAATGAGAGCGTTCTCCGTCTCTCTCTGTACTGGTTGCTCTCATGAGTGCCCCCCCCTCGGCTGAAATCGGCGGGGCACAAGCCAAAGAAAATTGGAGATTGACTCACTTGGAACTGAGTAATCCTCCTTTCGGTTTCTACATAGAGGTCAGTGCGTGCCTAGAATAAGGGGCAATGTATTAGAAGAGACACGTAGTATCAGCACAGTGCTCGTGTGAGTTCACAGGGGGTGCCCCTGTGCACACCCACCATTGCTTCCCCCTCCTCCAACTCTGGGCTACGTGGAGTATCCCCCCCCATTTGTTGCATTGACGATTTAACGGAAGCAGGAATAAAACCAGTAGACTTTTGTGAGTAAATGGGGGGCAGGCCTCCGGGGCTATGACAGTCAGGCAGTACGGATTTTTCTTTACCAGGACAGGAGAGAGTGATGAGCTCAGCCCCCAGTTGCTATGATGAAGATAATTACCAGCCGTTCTGTCCATTCTACTGGCGTAGACTCAAGTGAGGAGTTCCATTCCCAATTTTACCAGGCGCCCGGCAGCCTTACCTGGAAGCAGCCAGGAGCATCACGGGCTATGGCGAGACGGTATTCAGTATATTGTACGAGTCTTACCACCGGGAGGGAGAGGCGCGGCTGCTCCTCCTGAGTGCAGATCATGTTACAGCAGCTTCCGTACACTAGGGTGACATGACGAGTCAAGATGACTTTCTTTCCCTTTTCTCCATGTGGTGGGATGGTGGTGGTGGTCGGGGAACTGAGAGCTATTCCGCGCCACCCAGAACACTGTTTAGACCTATAGACATTGGAGCTCCCAAGAATTGCAAATACTTTTTCAGAGGCCTGCTGATGGATTGTGGGATAGCTGGAGTCCTCGTACCCCCTTCCATCCAATGAGCGTCCATTTGGTCTCTGAGCTTCGCCGTCTTACGCTTGCACGCAGCGGTGTGTATCCACTGGAGATTTTTTTCAACGGCTTTGGCATTTCGTGTTCTGTAACGGAGTCTTTGTACACAGATTTGTCTCCCCATTACAGCATCAATTAGTATCTCCCGTATGGATCTCATTGCTGGAGCTCTATTTTGGATTTGTAGACTCTTGCATCGCCATGCCGTTGCTGTCAGCAGCTCCCGGGTGGCACCAAGGAAAAATTATTTAATACAAGCAAGTTCGTGGGGCATACTTACATATTACTATGCACCGCTGCATCCCGAGTTCAGATTGCTGTCACCAAAGACAGCAAAATGGCTACCATAGATGAAGTACTGCCCAGGGCATAGATCGCGATTGTCCAGATCATCATACAGATATATCGATATTGTTATATTTGAATTTAGCGCTACTCCTCTAGTCGGGATGGAGTACAGAAATCGATTTAAAGAGCCCTTTATATCGATATAAAGGGTGTTGTAGTGTGGACGGGTACAGCGTTAAATCGATTTAACGCTCTTTAAATCGATTTAAACGCGTAGTGTAGACCAGGCCTCAGTTTGTTTTCACAACCATGGAGGAAAGCAGAGACCCGAAGCCCCTCCGCCCAAGATCAGGCTGACCGGGCTAGAGGGCTGAAGAAGGGAGAAATAGCCGATGCCAGCCATCCTCCAGGCTGGGAAGCTGGCGACTGGTGACTTTGGTTGTGACATTGGGCTGAAGGCGTCCTGAGCACCTCAGCTCAGGACTAGGGGCTGCAGCACTAACTACAGGAGGAGAGCCCTGTTCCCCCAGGGCAGGACTGAACCGCACTTGCCCGCAGGCTCCCGGGGTAGCTGACATGGCTACAGCCGCCGAACTGCCTCCTCTCTTTATTGGGCAGGACGGCCTGAGCGCCAGCATTTCCCGGGATGCCTGCACTGCTCCCCCACAGCCGCAGGCCAGCTGGAGAGGGCTCGCCCCTGCTGTGCCTCTGCCCAGGAGGCGCGATCATAGGAACAGCCCAGAGAAAGGAAGAGCAGGAGCTGTTGCTGCCGCCAGCAGGGAGCTGGCTGGCTGTGCCCGCCTTAGTGCCCTTTCCAGGCAAGCCCCTCAAGCAGAGACATGGGCAGACAAGTACCAACTTCTGCCAGCACCACCCGGTGCAGAACAGCTGGGCGCTTGCCAAGGCCCCACGGGCTTGTTCTCAGTTGTGATCTAAGGGGCCAGTCTGGCAATACCCAGCATCAGTGTGTGTGTGGGGAGTGCACGGGGCCCCCGGGGGAGACCGCTGGAGCCGCGCCTGGCAGCCCCCGGAAGGGAGGGCGCGGAGCTCCAGAGCCAGGGGCACCCCGGGTCCCCCGCGAGGTGAAAGGCGGCCGGTGGCCCGGCCAACGCGCGCGGGCGAGTTACCTTCGGGGTTGGCGCTGATGAAGATCCGGACGCTCCTGCCGCTGGGCGCTAGGTGAGACGGCAGAGTCGAGAGGTTCCCGGAGAAAGCCGCCCGCCGGAGCGCCGAGTCCCGCGGACAGGGCAGCCGGCCGCCCGCTCCCGCCGGCCACATCTCCCGCCGCCGCCTGCTCGGCCCCGCAGTGCTCCGCAGGAGAAGCTCCGAGGCAGCCGCAGTCCCCCCTCCCACCCCGGGCTCACAGAAGCCCCCGGCCCGCAGTGGCAGCAGGAGCAGCCGCGCTCGCCACCTGCTCGCTGGGAGCGGCCATACGGGCTCCCCGGCTCCTCTTCTGCCACCGCCGCCTCTTCTTCCTCCTGTGTCCTCAGAGCAGCACCGGGCGGCAGCTGGAGGTCATCGGCGACAGCGGCAGCTGGGCTTGAGCGTCCTCCGGCTCCGGGAACGTGCAAGCTGGAGGGCACCCCACGGCCGAGACAGCAGGAGGGGCTGCAGAAGCAGGTGGCGGGTGGAAACAAACTTTATGCGCTGAGCTCTCCCCGGCTCGCTGCTGGGCGTTCAGAGATGACTCCACATTCCCGGCCCCATCACCCAGCGAGCGCCAACGATGGTGCAGCACAGCAGAGCTCGGCTACTGCGGCCAGCCCGGGGATGCGGGGGGGAACCTCCGCAGGCATCCACCACGCCAGTGCGCGCCGCTCGCCCCTAGCTTGGCACAAGCGTGGGCGATTTCACAGCTCGGTCCACGAGCCCACCCCCAATGCCTTGGGCTGCGGCCCCCCTCTCACTCCACACCTGCCCAGGCAGGCACAACGCATCATCAGCTGCCCCCGTAGGACTTCCAGGGGAAGAGAGCGCGCGGCGCTTTTGCAGAGAGATTCTGGATGAGGGGGTCGATCCTCAGCTCTGACTCTCGGGGAGCAGTCTCAGCAGGCTCCTGGCGGGTGCAGGGGAGCCTGGTCACAGCTGAAACACTATAATAATAAGTCCCTTCGTTGGTTGATTTTTCTCATGCATTAAGGGCTGCGGCGTCCAAAAAGGGACATTCCCTTCTGCAACTCTTCTCCAGCAACATTTCTAGCCCCTTCCCTCCTCAAACTGTTTCACAGCCGCCGGCGGGGATTTTTATAGGAAAGCTGCTCCTGGCTTACCCTCTGGCCACTAAAGAGTTCAGAGAGATGTGAGGGGTTTTTGTTGTTTTAATTGCATCTGGGCAGGCTCCCCAGCGGGTCAGCTCCAGCAGAAGGATTTCATTTCCAAAATCAGTCGCTCGTTTGTAAGAAGGACTCAAAGCCCGCTTTGAGAGGCTGCAAGGGGCAGGAAGCGGCCAGCGCGGCTCTGCGGGAGCTCGCTCTTCTTTGCAGCAGTCAGTGGCCTGGCATCCCCGGCGGGCAGCGCCAATGAAATATTCAGAAAGGTTGGGGCGTCTGGCTGGGCGGCCGCCGCCTGCTGATCCGGCGGAAACCTTTCACTAGGCACGCTCAGGGCCGCGCGCGCACTAGGGGGGCGCTGGACTGCGGGGCCCCAGCCCGCGAGCCAGACAGAGGAGGATTGGTTCCAGCGGGAAATAGTGGCTACGCTGTAGCAGCAGGCGGCGGACCTTTCACAATCTGCAGAGTTTAGAAACCTCCCAGAGAGACAGGCAGGGACCTGGCATCAGATGGGCGGGGGCTAGGCCCGGGCCCTTATATGATACTTCCAGTCTGGTGGATCCCTTCTTCGAAACAAGCTGCAGATTCTTTCCCCAGCTGGTATACAGGGATCTCGGTATAGTCCAAAGGCTCTCTCTTTATAGATATTTCTTTCTTGGTACATATATAATACATGTGATATACATACAGGCTGTATGGTAAATAAAGTGATACAGTAAATAAGTTTATTATGTATTTAACACAGGTGAATATGATACATTTAAGTAAATACAGCCTTAAGCATTTTATAAATCCGCACAGATGCAGCTTTTCTCCCTGGGACCAAAATCAGTGCACTGACTATATGCAAGTTGCCTGGTGTTTACCAATATAGGGAGTCTTTCTCCCGGCCTCAGGTACTAGCCTCTAGTTCTCTCTCATGTCCTCTATGCTGGAAAAATGGTCTGTTGCTAATAATGAGTGTCAGCAACAGGTGAAGCTGAAGTGGGAGTGGATTATGGTTTAGCTGCAAGTGTAGTCAATGGCAAACCATGTTCAGCATTGTTTCAGAAATTGAAGTAAAAACCTGGTCATTTTCTGAAGTGCTGCCAATGCCAGGGTTTCTTTGTCTGCACCCTGCCTCCCTTTTGTGTACCTATATTCACCAGTGGGTCAGCTGCACCCATTGCTAGCTCTATCGTCAGCAACAGGTGATTTGTCTAATGTAGATAAGGCCTAGAAGCAGCCCCAGGAGGCTGCTAACAGCTCACTGAATAAGATAAGTGATTTGTGGAACAGCCTGGGCTTCATCTTATGCATTTTACTAGAATTAATGCTTAACTGGACTAGACCCTCTGCTTTTCTCCAGCTCTAACAAGATAGGCAGCATGGAGCCAAAGGCAAGTCATGATTATTCCTCCAACAGTGGAAGCAGCTCCTCAGAGGTGCTTGGGATCCCTTACTTTATGCTGGGCCTTTTTATGTTACAGTTGGTCTGGAACCCATCATAAACTGTTTCCTAAGAGAGTTTCTTAAGGAGATTAATCTCATGGCTATGGCTTTTGGCTACCTCAGCCATGATGTGTTGCATTTTATGATGGATTTTGGCAGTCATTTTAACCTAATTAAGATCCCCAGGCTGTCTCATTTTAATTCACTGGGAATTTTGCCTTAGTAGGAATAGGATGATATCCTAACTGTCTTAGATTCTGCTCCTGTGAATTGCTCATGTGCAGCACTGGGAATGAAGTGAAATGACAGATGTTGATATGAAAAAGAGGAAATGTGTGTACGTTGTGGGGGAGTGAGCAGTTTGGCAAAAAGGAGTTGTTTTGATTTTTGTCAGAATTTATCAATATTAAAACAAGTTTGAGTTAATGTAGAAGGTATTTAGTTACTCTTTCTTTAAATAATTTAAGTTTTAATATGTTAAGCTAACAATAAAAGGAACAGGATACCAAGGGATGTCATGTAAACTGAAATATGAAGTCTAAATAGGATATTGTTATGTCAGTCATAAAACATTAATTGAAAGTCCCAGTACACTAAAACATTTGGCAAATTTTGATGTGGAGCAAGCTATAATTTGCTTTTAGGTTTTAAAACAAAGCTACATTCCTGCCACACATGGAGACCCTGTCCTCATATGGCAGCATTCCATATAGGCACAAGAATCCATTTATGGAGCTCATTGTAGGACTGGGCCAAAAGACCTAATCCAAAACCCATTAAATTCAATGGAAAGACTCCCACTGGCTTCAGTGGGTTTTTGGTCAGACCTTTAATGTCCAGTTCTTCCTACATTCTTAAGGTTAATGGGAGATTTGGCACTTAATTCAATGGGAATAGAAGCAGGCTCTCATTCCACCAGTGACTTGATATAAAACATTATGACTAAGAGCCTGATCCTGGAAAAACATAAGCAGTAAGTTACTTTATTCATGTAAGTAATCTCTGAGTACTGGGACTGTTCATGTGACTAAAGTTACTCACCCGCATAGGTTTTGAATAAATAAGCCCTATGTTAACTACATCCAAATGTTAAAATATATGTTTAAAATATGTTGATCCTATTCTGTAGTTTGCCTTGACTAAATGCTCCTGAAGTCATTAGAACACTCAGATTCATAAGAACATAATACCTTTTACACAAGAAATGATCAAAGTAGAACATTGCAAAAAGCTGATATTTTCTCTGCAGCCTTTTGTGCTTTGTACATCTTATATCTTTACAAATCAGGTTCAGGTAGGATTTCATGTATTTGAAAGATTTCCATTATCTCTAAATTTTTATATCCTGACTATTTTTCTTTGTTCTAAAAACTGTTTTAAATATTAGTTGATGTGCCTGGTTTTCAGTTGATGTGTGCTCATCACTGGTTAAGTGTCAAATTGGGAACCCTTCCCTTCACCCGCACTGGGGAGTAGTTGTTACTTTTATTCAGGCCAAAGTGTCAAACTGTAAGACTATCTGGCCCTAAATGCTTACAGCTGAACAATATTTTTTGTTTTCACATTTAGTTCTAAAAGACATTTTTAGGAATAGTTCTTCACTAGTTTGATAAACCTACCCAAGTGTTCTCTAAATATAATACTAGAGTTTAATTAATTCCATATTTCTTTCTCCCCTTTCCATTCTTCCTGTACCTTTCTTGTTTATCATTCAGTTAAATGCATTTTTTTCAAAGAGACAAGTTAGGTGAGGTAATAGCTTTTTCAAAGAATGGTTATAACTGACAGAGCACTAATCTTGAGTGACAAGGTGGGTGAGGTAATATCTTTTATTGGACAAAGAGAAGTTCTTCAAAAACGGTATTTCCTCACCCACCTTGTCTCTCTAGTATTTTGGGACTGACACAGGAACAACAAAACTGCATAGAACACTAATCTGTAAATTAAGTATAATATTACAAAATGCATCTCCTGTTAAAACATTGAATAGAATAGATTCAAGTTATTATCTGAGAGCCTGATTCTTATACCCTTGCTCACACTGAGTAGCATCTTATTCTTAGAGTAGTCCTACTGAAATCAGTAAGACTTTTCAAGATGTAAACTACAACTCAGTGGGCCTGATCCAGAACCCACTGGCACCAATAGAAAGACTCTTATTGGTTGCTATAGGATTTGAATCAAGGCCAGTACGTGCAACGTGGTCCTACAGTTGAAAAATAATATGTTGAGAGTTACACATCACTTTAAATCTTATTTACTGAAGAAATGAAGAATAAGGATCAACTCTAATTGAATTTAAAGCTTGGAAAGTAACCTGTGTGATAAATTAAATGCAATGCTATGGCTCATATTTAACTGCACAAAAGCCTGGAGATTTAAAATTATGGTTCCCACTGCAAGCTAAACTTGTGTTGTTGTTGTTTAATAGATTAAATTTAATGCCATAGTTAGTATATGGCTGGGATTTTCCAAAGAGCTCCACATTGGTGTAACTCATTGTCATTGACTTAGCTGAAGCAGAGTTGGAGAAATGCTGAAGACTTTTGGAAATCCCACCTTGTAGACGTAATGGGCTCATGTTGCTTAGAGCAAACCTCATGTCTGAGGTTTTGCATTTTAAATAATTACGTGTGAGTTTATGTGGCATCTTTCCACCACAAGCATGTTGCCCTCCACTAAAATACAGCCATCCACACAGTAGACTGTGGCTATTTAATAATGCACAACAATATTTCACAGTGATTCTGAAAGGTGCTGGGCATCCAGAATTCCCAGTGACTTTCCATTGAGATGCCCAAAGACTCTTTGCAGCTCTGGGGATGTGTGGACAGTATTGCAGAGGCAGCAGACCCCCTCACACCTCCTCTTCTACGTGGAGAGAAGAGATCCCAGTGTAATCCTGCATGGGGCAGAATCACTTAACTGAGAAATGACACCATTTGTCCACTTGCAGGAGCAACTCTAAAGCTATGCGATTCTTACAGTTGCACATTTGGTTTATAGCCCTTAGGGTAGCTCATTCAGTCTTTGCCTTCGCTGGTGTCTCTGTTATCAGTTAGTTACAATCGTGAAAGTGTCCTTTGTAAGGAAGAATTGGACTAACAGTACCATCTTATTTCACTTAAGGGCTCAGTCAGGTCAGGATCAGGTCTTTAGGCAATCAATAAGATGTCAAATAGTAACAAGCATTCAGTATAGACATGGATGAGACTTGAATCAGTGCAGTTGAGATTAAAGGCTCTATATCTCGTTTCTTATGCCCTGGGTCATCCTTTCGTCAAATGAAATGTTTACCTTTCATTGTCCACATATATTTACTGAAGCGTTGTTGGGCTCCTCGAGTTTATAGTTTGATTTGAAACTGTGATTTCCAGGAATAACATATGCATCTGTAATCTTACCATGGTGCCGTCCCTGACCTCAAGTCAGGGACTCCTCCTTCTACATCAGTTTCTGAGAAATTTCTGATAAAGTGTTTGATAAATTTAAAGCTCCCACTCTCCATCTATCTTTATCTTTTGAAAAGGAGCTTTTTTTCTTCCTTCTTTCCTCTCTCTCTGCTCCCAGTCCTACACCTCTAGATTTCTGGGGTGATCCACTACTCTACCCCTTCCACAGCTTCCATGCAGCTGCAATCAGCTCCACCACTTTACTCTTCTTCTCCAGGTGCCATTGTTTGGTCCTCCCTCCTGGTGAATAATGCCAGCATATACCTTTGCTGTTGTGGGTGGGGTGGAGGAAGAATTGATCTCATTCTTGGCAGTCTCAGGGCATAGGAAGAGTGAAACTGTTCAGAGTTTTGTTAATTTCACTCTTCTCCTTGGAAAAGCTCTTCTGCTTGAGTAGCAGCAGAATCTGGGAGATATCACAGTTGGTTCATATTAGGTTCATATTTAGAATGTTTCTCTTATAACCATAAGCACACATTCTGCAAATAGTGGTAGCTTGGGTCACTAACTGACACAGGAAGTCACTGAGGGCAAGAACTTTAACAAGATTTATATAGAAACTGTAAATGGGTACAGATAACGACTATCCAGAGTTGTTATAATTAATGATAACAATGAAACCTCGTGCATCAGGATTTAAGTCAGTCTCTTACTATTAGAGATCAGGATGAGACCCCATGTTCTGGGGTGCAATCCTGACCAGTGAAGAGTTTTCTTTACAGCTTACCTTATAATGCCAAGTGCCTTGTTACTGTAGCTGTGTTGGGCAGTCCTCCTCCAACTCTTTGGATTCTAGAGCCTGCCTGCAATACCACAGACTTCCACAGGTTTCCACCAACCTTGCTTAGCAGCTGAGAAGGTGACCCCACACTCGTCCCAGCCCCAAATTTCCCCAAAAATGTATGTTCTGAATTGTCCAGCCCTGTCCTGGAACACTCAGAGGAAAGATAAAGTCCATTACTCCTTTAAAGAGTCAATATTTAAATTTGTTGTTTTACCTGGAGTTACCAAATAGTTCAGTTTAAACACAGCACTGGATTGGTTTAGATTAAAAATAAAACAAAGTTTACTTAATTACAAAGAGAGATTTTAAGAGTACAAACAAAGATTAAAGTCAGAAATGGTTACAAGAGACATAAAGATAAAACACTCTTCTAGTAGCTAAAAACGTAACAAGCTAGACTTGGTTCAAGATCAAATCCCTCCCCACTTGTTTCCATCAAGTTGACCGAACTCCCCCTGCCCAGCCCAACCCAACCAAAAGTGAAAAGGCCTTTCCTCTGGAAACTGTTGTCTTAGGTGAAAGACAGATAATTTGGGGTTTCTTGGCCCCCCTCTTTTATAGTCCAATGAATCTCTGAAATGGATTCTTCTGAAAGATACCTCCAGACAAATGTTTATTTATAGTTGTGAGGTATGGAACATGGAGCCTGTCTGGAAGGAAGTTTCCTGCTGTTTCTTTCCTGCTGGAGTTGTCTGCTAAAATGCAAATTTTTTAGTTCCTACTTTCTCCAGTGCAAGTGAATGAACATTGACAAATCACATGTCTAATCTCCTCCCCTGCCATGATAGTGTAAAGTTTTCCTCCACCACTTGTTATCTTGATGGGTCTGTTTACAAAATATGTAACTACATTCCCATTGTCTTTCAAAGCACTTTGGAAGTAACTCTCCAGGTGGGGAAACCGTATTGTTTTCCCTGGGTGTGGTAATTCCTGTTTGGCTGACAAACACAGTTTAAGAATTATAATTTCAGTTTCTGACCCTAAGTTTGCATCAGCTGCTTGTACCTACATTTTGCAATGATATTAATAACCAGTGAGTCATGAGCTTTTCATTGATACCTTGCATGACACTTATCAGATATTCTTCATGATGCTAAAGAATTGGAGTACAGTTGAACAGATTAAGCCATTACCAGATACCTGAGTTCCCCTTGCCCTCTGCCTTGGGGCAGGAATGGCAGAAGCACCCTAATAGTGTGTAGGGGGGCACAGGCACTCAAACTGTGGCCCTGCCCCCTTGCACCATCCCTTCTCCCCAAGCTGCCGCCTTTGTACAGCCTGATCCCCGAAAACCCCACCCCTGCACTGCCTCTTCCCCCCAGACCCCGCCCTCCCTCGCTCCTTTCTGTCCCATTCCCTCATCTCTTACCCTTACAGTTGGTAAAAAAGTGGGGGGAGCATAGCCCCCTGACCTCACCCGGAGCCAGCACTCCTGCTCTTGGGCTGTTCTTAAGGTCACATTCTATCTCTGTTCTTATATGGTGCCCATTACCATGCTATCTTAGTGACATCCAAAATGCAGACTTCAAACTCCCTGGCTTTCATGGGATCTGAGGAGGGTTTTCAAAAAAAGACGCTCCCTTCAATGGCATTCTCTATGTAGAGACCTAAGAACAATCTTTTAAGGAGCCATTAAGCAGTACAATTATAAATATACATGTTATTTAATATTTCAGAAAGCTTATCAACTCAGACAAAGAAATGATACCACTGCAATCTTGGCTGCTATTGTACGTGTGCAAGCACAGGGATATTATACAGTCATCTCCAAGCTCCTGTCTACTCTGCCAGCTGGCATCAGCGCAAGGAATGTTATTTCATCTTCAAGTTTTAAAAAAACCAACCAGAACACCTGTCTTATCTTCTGTAACTGCAGCAGTGCTGGTAAGATTTGAAATGGAGTATTCCGAGGAGGCTCTGTAGAAATTCTTAATTCCCCTTTGCAGATAGATAAGCAAAAGCTTATGATTTTTCTCTTAAGATGGAAGGGTAGGTGGATCCAGCACATCATTATTTTCATTCCTTATTCCTTGCGTCCTTGAAAGGTTCCCTCCAATTTTAAAAGAGTACAATTAAGGTATTTGAATAGTTTTTGTCTCCGTTTTTTATAATAAATCATTGAAAGCTTGAAAGTAAAATCTGATTCCTTGCACAAAGTCTGTTTTTTTTTCTCTTTCTCACACACACACCCCCTGCCCCCAATAGGTTTATTGATAGTTATGCACAAACTATGTTAAAAGAACATTATTAAGGTTGCAAAGTTAAGAACTCCAAAGTTAGGAAATACCAGAATTAGGGCTGTCTGTGCCATCTTAATTCAGCCCTGTTGCGTGTATGCATTATGATACAATCTTTAATTACATGATCACATGCTATTTATTCCACAGGAACCCAGTGTTATTCAGTTCACAAATTTTCAGCCTGTTAAAGTTTAGCAAAGTGATAAATAATTGAAAACGGGCTTATAATGGGAAGTTTAAGTTGACCTTGACAATACGTGGCGCTACCAGTGGTGACTCTAAGACAAAATAATCGTTGGTGCTTACACATTACTATGTATGTAGTATTATATGCGCATGGCAGATTACAGAAAATGTAAGTGTCTCTTGCTGTAGAGTTTTCAATCTTACTTAGATGATGGAAGTCAGTGAGAGCTGTGGGTACTAGACATATGAAAAGCAGGCTATGTCTGCAAACTAAAAGTTCAGCCTTTTGGTTTTGGGCATTGTTTTAAACCTTCTCCCAGTATCTAAGATTTTTCAAAAGTGGCTAGTGATTCTGGGTGCCTCATATGGTGAATCAGCATGCCTGCACAAACCTGTATCAAAGTGTGTTCTGCCCTTGACATTGTGACTGCCATTTTGAAGAGTATTACTTGTATGTGGAGTGCGTAGCTGTGACGAGGACAAACCAGAGCAGCTTATTGTGATGCTGGACAACTCCGGTGCTAATACAAGAGTGATCAATGGTAATTGTCAGAACAACAGGTTTTCTAAAGAGAGTGGCCAAGTTAGAGGAAACTGGTTTTCTCAATTTGCCTCCTGGAGAGGGCTTGGACTTTAGCCACCTGACTGAGATGTTGTATCTGTTCAGTGAGTCATATCACACAGGGAACAGAAACCTTACAGTCAGGATCTGCTCCCGTCCAGCTACTTCTCTCACTGGCTGAACATTGCCAGGAAGCAAAAGGACTGGAGGAAGAAGAGGGTGGAAGGGGACTACCCATCTGACACAGAGGCTGGATGTAAGGACTTACAGAAGGGGTGAGCACAGACTTAGGAGGCAGAGTGTATTTGTTGCTGTTCTTGTCCCTAAAGATATGTACCTCTTGTATGCTTTAAGAATAATTATTACTGTGGTTTTAGAAATTCCTGTGCAAGTCTGTGCTCCTTACAAGAGCTGGGTGGGAAACAGTATTCCCATCCCACAAAACTTTTTGTGATTTCAGAAATGTTTCTGTTCTGCATCAGGATGAAACTGAGACCTTTTGAAGGTTTCTGTGAAAAAACAGAGAAAGAGAGCTGTTACAGACTGGCCAATAGCCTTGTGATCAGGACAGTCATCTGGGCTGCAGGAGATGCAGGTTCAAGTTCCTGTTTTGCCCCTGCATACCACAGACTTGAATCTGGGTTTCCTTCATCTCAGCTGAGTGTCCTTATTAGCTGGCTATGATGAGGTGGGACTCTCTCCTGTACAAGCTGTTCCATTTTGTATAAATAATAATTCACTGGAACAGGGATTTGAATCTGGGTGTATCATTTCTCGAGTGCCCTAGCTACCAGGCTATAGAGTCAATCTCTTGCTTTCTTTCTGGCCCTGAGAATAAAAGGGCTTGATTTTTCAAAAACTACTCAAACACCTGTGTTCCAGAAACGAGGCTCACCTTATGGTGTCTCATGTGGGGCACCCAACAGTTGAGGCCAGTCATTCTTGAAATCTTGGAGAAACTCTCTAAAAGTCCCAATGTTAAATAAAAGGTCTCATATTTAGCTGCTATAATGAAATAAGGAAATTGCAGACAATCCTCATAGAAGAGCGAGAGTAGGCTTCAATCTCAGAAGGTAACTGACTTGAACTATAGTGGGAACAATACTGTGAGTGGTGATAGGTTCTGAAAAATCCTGGTAGCATAGATTTTTGGGATCTATCTGATTGCTATTGTGTGTGCAAAAATGCTTGAAGCAGAAAAGAAGAACATACACATTATGCTGTCTCTGGAGAAATGAAGGCCCAGTAAAAGCAGGGAAAATGAAAGGAGGAAAAGTTTGAGCTATTTCCATATGCGTCTACTCAGTGTTTCTGTGTCATTCTTACTGCATAAATTGTTTGGCAAGTAATCTTGAAATAGGATTTGAAACAGCAATTAGGGAAATGTAGACTCTAGTGAGTCTATGCATGCCTGCAGTAAAGTTAAGAGGGAGCCATCTGTTATACAGAATACTATTAGTCCTTTCCTCCAGTAAGTGAGCCACACCTGCTGTACATAGGTTAATTAAATTAGAAATAGAAACGTCAATATCCCTGTGCTGCAAGATTGCTTATGAGTACAACCCACCATTCTCATTCTAAAAAAATTATTTGTGCACATTAACTGAAAAGTAAAATCACTGCTCTCTGATTTCTGTGTTAATCAGAGGAAATGGACAGCATTTACACTCCACTCTTAATGTGGTTTTACAGGATTTATCACTGCTAGTTTGTTTTGGAATTAAGAAGTCCCAGAAGAATGAGATTATAATAGTAACTCTGACTTGTCTATGTCTATGCTGGGGGAAATAAAGACTTGCTAAGCTTTGTTTTACCTGCAGGGGTTCTAAAGAAACAGCTGTCAATTTTTTAGTCTCATTTAGTGTGTGTCATCATTTTTTATCCAGCTCAAAGTGATACTGCAGCTGTACTTGGGGAGAATAAAGCTCTCCACCTGTTCCAAATCTAGAACAATGTACTTAATCTTGGAGACAATCACTGAGAGCAAAAGGGAATTTCACTGTATGAATCTAGTCGCTCTACAGCAGAAATGATGTCAGTGGATTTCTGTCTCTAGTCTACTGTATCTAATAGTGATTTCTGTAAATTGATGGAGCATGCAGTACCCTATTACCAAATGCCATCATGGACATGTTTTGCAACTATTGCTGTGCCAAAGTTGCCCAGCACTGTGCTCTGAAGTGTTATGAAGGCCCTGAGGCAGCCCAACTATAAAAACATTCATTCAATGATCCTGAAAACAACTGCCATGGCTAGGAGTGCAAATTTTTTATTTTGAAATAATCCTTATCCCCCAATAAAATCACTTGAGTTGTTGCTTTCGTAGTGCTAATAGTTTTGTCTCTGTAAACAAGAATAGTTCAGGCTGGATCCTAGCATCGTTATTCATGTTAAGTAGTACTTTACTCAGTATGTAGAACCATTGAATTCAATAGTAGCACCTCACTCTGTGAGTAGTCCTCAGTGCGAGTAAGGGTAGCAGAATCTGAGTGAATCTGTCTCTGTCCTTTAAAAAACCCATCTTGCTTGCACAGATGTGCCTTTCTGATCTATTGTACTTGGGTTTATTAATATCATACTTTATTGGCTGTGTTGGCCATTGGGCGAGGCCACTTCTTTGAAGTTTCACTCCTCAACCAACAGTTCAGCTTCAAACACAAACCACTTGCCTCTAAACTGGATGCCAACTTTTACAGGTTGGACCTTTTATACAGGTGCCTTTATAAGTAAAAATTACACTTTTAAAGAGAACATCTGCCTGCATGAAAAATGAAAACTGTAAATTACCTCTCCTTCCTGAACCCAGCTGTTTTCCTAACATAAGGAAGTGCTCTTATTCAGGAGCATTTCTGTTGCATTCAGTCTACAGATGGAGACCTGAGGCACAGAGAGGTTAAGTGATTTGTCCAAGCAAATCTTTGTACAGCCATAAACAAAACCCAGATCTCCTGAGTCTCATTTCAGTACCTTACCTCCAAGAGCAATCTTCCTCTCCTTCTTTAATGTAATCTGAACTGAGAACATTTTATCACTCCCAAGCAGGGCCCTAATTCAGGAAAGCACTTAAGCATGTGCTTAATATTACTCATATTCAGGATCAGTGATAAAGCATATGCTTAGTTTAATAACATGAGTAATCCCCTTGATTTCAATTGATTTAATCTCTCTCTGCCTCAGTTTCCCATCTGTAAGCAGTGGAGGCAACAGGTCCTCACAGGTGCTGGAAGCATTGATTGTGAGGTGCTCAGTTACCATAGTGATTTGGGAGGGTTCATATAAGTACCCTCTCCATAGCTAGAACCCTGTGTCTATCTGAGTCAGTAACATATCTCAGACTGATCTGACACTTAAGAAAGTAGAATTTAATCTAATTTACCAAGTTAAAATATGGCCAAGGCACTAAAGCTAATGCCCTTACACTTCCAAAAATTGCTCTGATTTTAATGATCACAAGTGGTTATGGCTTAATTTAGTGTTTCATGTGGAAGACAGCACCTCCAACAGCACAGTAATGCTAACTTATCCAGTGATATCAGTTCAATACTGACTGAGAGAAGCCTGGGACCTAATGAGTCACAAAAATAATCACCACCTACAGTACTCTGGGTTTTCCTGTCCATGTACTAAACAGCCATAACTCTGCTTAGCTAGTAATTTCTTACAAGTCACTGCTTGGGGCATTTTGTTTGTTTACTTTCTTATCCATTTTTATTTTTGCTTTTCCAAACTGTGTATGGACAAGTTAAAATAAAACATGAAAAGACTTAACAATTCTTATCACCCTTTTTTTTTTTTATAATACACAGACCTCAAACATTTGTGGTCTGCTTACTCAGGAGTCATCCTATTAAACTTCAGAGGGACTTTTTGTTTGAGTAATGTGATGCAAATTTGGCAAGTCAGTAGAGTGGAGGTGCTCTGTGCCCTGACAGACAGGTGTCTTGAATTAAGGAATGAATTAAAGTCTCACTCTTCAGACTAGTGATGTCACAGAGGCTGTTTGCTTGATCTCCAGGGAAGGAGGCCAGCTGAACTGCTTAGCCAGTGCTCACTGCCAAGGGATCCATTGAGCAAATAGCTTGCTATGTCTGCTCAGCTAAGATTGCAAGGCAATGAAAACATGGTTGTAAGAGAAACAGTACTGCAGTGGTTGAAAATTACTGGGAATTATAACATCCAAATATGATTCACAGCTGATTATTTATCAGAGTTAAGTGCACATAACTATTTGTGCTGTATTGCATAGCTGAGAGCTTTCTGTTTGCAGTAATATAAAAATAGGTGGGATGCTGCAGCTGTTATATTCCAGAATCTTCTTGTGTTTTCAGTAAAATTTAGGCTGAGTGATTGAGAGACTTTTTCTCAGTCTGAGAAATTTAATTTCATGTGTATTCCAGAGAAAGTCTGATTTAATTAACCACCCTCTCTGTAGGTAGGAATTAATTAGTTAGCATACCTATAGTATGACTTAATTAGTTTCTTAATGGGTATTTACATGACTATGTTTGAGGGTTTTTTTCCCAGCAAATAAACAATCATTTTACACTTAACAAATGAATGAGTATTGAAAAGGGCCAGGGATATGTTTCACTGTGGGGTCTCAGATCACTTTTACAGCCAAACTAATACGAACACAATGGAAATGCAACCATCTCTAAGGCGGGTTTCCTGAGCGCCTGCGTGGTGCTAAACAGACTGCGATGTGGCTGTGTACCTTACGTAGACTACAGTACGTGTATTAGATTAATTGAAAAATGCTATCTTTTATTTTTACAGTGCAAATATTTGTAATAAAAAATAAATATAAAGTGAGCACTGTTCACTTTGAAATCAATATATTTGAAAATGTAGAAAACATCCAAAAATATTTAAATAAATGGTATTCTATTATTGTTTAACAGTGCGTTTAATCATGATTAATGTTTTTAATTGCTTGACAACCCTAAAACATATACTCACTTACATATAGATACACAGATTTATACACACACACACACATACACAAAGAGTTGCTGGTGGCAGATAGTATAATCAAAGTTGCGTTTCAGCATCCATTCTAAGTCACTTTTTCAGTTGCTCATAAATTTGGCATTTTCCCCCTTTGCTTCCTTGGCTAATGTATTTACAGTCACAAGCTCTGTATGCCTCTTTCTAGTGCCTTTGTTTATGTATTGGTTTGTTCCACTGCTTAACCTTTTTGAATTGCAGATGGATTATCTCTGAATAATTTTACAACCCCATTTTTATTGTTGGACCTCATAAAATTGCCCTTTAATGAGCAAATCTTATCAATGAGAGACTTCAGTTGGCTTTGGATAAGGGCCCTGAGGTAAATTGGTGTAGCTCCATTACAGTCATTTGAGCTGTACTCACACCAATTGGAGAGCTGGCCTTTGTGTCTATCAGAAATTGCACAGTTGAGAATGTAATGGCATTTTCCACTATGAATGCACAGGTGTTCATAACTTGGTAGAGGTCATGTTTTGGGCTTTTTTCTGGAGCATTTGGAGAAAGATCAGGCTGAGAGCTGCCAGGGGTTATTCATGGATGCAGTAGGATCAAGTTTGGTGGCAAGATTGATTATAATAGCCAGGCGAGTGTTCAGTGGACATAAGCAATCTAATATGACTTGCTTATTATGAATTTGAAGTTTTTAAGGGGCAAAGCAATTGTACCATGAAAGGCTATTTATATATTGATTTCGAAGCTCCAGTATTCTGTTGTTTTTGAGTTGGCATAGCAAGATATATGGGTCCTTTAACGGCAGAACCTGGCCAGTGCTTGCTTGACTAAGATTGAGCATTCAGGACATTTGTAGCCCCCAGAGATGGAGCACATGACTGAGAGGGAACAAGGCCTTCTGGGCAAACGAGACAGAAGAGCTCCAAGTGCTCAGTATGAGGGCAGATTTGGAATCAACTGTTGGGCTTCTGAGAGAGATGGTGATAGGGTGGGACCTGTGCTGGGTACTCTGTAGAGAGGGGCCCAGGGAAGGAGCCTGAGTGAGGTTTGGAACAGTATTGCCTGGGAAAGGACCAGGGGAAAAGCCTGACCCAGAACAGGCAATGTTGGAAATGACCCTTGGATATACTAGAGCAGGCCAAATTTGGGTTTAGGGCAAATTGCTTCCTGATGGTTTAGGATTCCAGGGCTGATGCCTGTAGTAGAGGGAGATCATATCCTTCCCTCTGCCCTACCATGAAGCCTCTTAGGGAGATGGTGCAGAAATTCCTGTCCTGAGGGGAGAGAGATTGTTAAGCCTAAAGAGGGCAAAGAACTGCAAAGCCTTACAACAGAGACCCTGTTAAATGCCTGATAAAAGGGGAAAAACTGGGAGCACCTGCATTTAGGGGCTGAAGAACTTGTCTGTGGAAGTTTTGTTTGTTTGAGATCTTTCTTTTTCCCTGGAAAGGGAAATTTTTTTTGCTTTGTGTGAGATTCAAAAGTGCCAGATCACCCTGCCAGCTCATTGATGATCACTGTTTTCAGGGAAATGGAGGCACAAATACTGGGAAAGTATTCTATTCCTTCCCAGTGGGTCATAATATTTTCACAATCAGAAAAACACACGTTCTCTTTTCATTGTCTCAAATCTCAGCAGGGATTTTTCCTAAGAGGTTTTTTTTTTTTTTTTTTTTTTTTTTCTAAAAAGGCACGAAAATTTTATTTTCCAAGGTGAACTTTGGAGAATGTTGTGAGTGAAAACAGGGAGTTATAGTGGAAACTGTTTTGCAACTTTAACCATAATTGCTACTGGTGACACCTCTGCAGTAATGTCTGAATGTTCATATATGTTCAGTTCATACATACTGTATGTGCATGTCTACCCGGGCATTTTTGAATAACCATGCAAAGCCTTGTAGCACATAGTTCTCATTTTTTCGGCAGGAAAAAAAGAATGTTCTATTTTTGGAACTGAACAATTTTTTTTTAAAGCACAGTGACAGTTAATGATTAATAGACACAGTCCACAATACTGTCAGCAGGAAGCCAGTAAATGTGAGGGAAGCCTAAATAATTGAAGGGAAGAGGTGACAGAGGCAGCCATTAGTTATACCAGATAAGAGAGGCTTCACTGCTGGGCAGCCTGCCCAGATGAGAGGGCTGTCTTACCATTTGTGGAGTGAAATTCATGGACTTTATGTTGCATTTCTCACATTAAAAAAGTGTATCAACATCTGCAGAAATCTGTGTGAAAAAATCTGCATCTTAATTTGTTCCACAGCACATCATTACACCTGCAAGATAACCAGTTTCTCAGAAATATGAGGGTGTGGTTTCAAAACCCAGCCTGTATACCCTAAACCAGCACAAATCATAGTTGAGGGAAATTGCACAGCAGTCTTCATGAGGTCTATCTGCTATAGGCAATGAGGCCCTGTTGTCTGCAGAATAAAGTCATGAGCACTGTGACCACCACAAGGAGCCCCATGCATTTTCAGAAGTGGTCAGTGATTTTGGATGTCAAACTTGAGATTCTTTGGTGCTGATATTCAGAGAGTCCTATGTGTCTCAAGTTGGGCACCCAAAAACTGAGGCATCCAAAATAAATGAATACTTTTCAGTATGTTGGCCATAATTTACATGTACTATATGTTTTGCTATAGCTTTATGTCTTATTGATAATTAGACATTTCATATTTCATATTCTCATGATGGATGTGAAAGAGGATCTGCATAATTTTCCTCTCTCACTTTTTGAAGAAATTGTGGGCTAGTTTCTCATCCAGCACTCTGGATAACCTATAGCCATTTTCTTCAGTTTCCAGTCAGCATTTGATACAGTGCCATATGACAGACTGTGGTTGAATTGCTTAAGATGGCAAGGACAGAATGTAGCTCTTCAATTAGCATCCTGTTATAAGAACTGTGTTCATATGAGAAATAAAGTGTTGAATGGCATTCCACTGGGGTTAATGAGGGTTTTTTCCACATAAATAGAAATAATATGATAGTTTACAAATAAGTTGATTTGAGTGGCAATGTAAAACTGCATGGTAGTGAAAGCTATAGGGGAAAAGCAAGACAAATTAGAAGGGCCTTGTTGCAGTTTCAGTGAAAGAGAATATGAAGAAACGTATGGGGCCAAATTTTGTTCTTACACTGGTTTAGATCTGGAATAACATCATGGATATAAAATATTTGGATAGAATCATACTCTGAATTTAAGCAAACTTGATTAGGAAGAATTTTTAAAAGGACCTTGTGGCAGCGATGACTTGTACCTTTAAGGGCAGGAGGTCTTGGGCCAGTCAGTTAGTTCTTCCCTGCTACATCTATGCTCTGTGTTGGACTTCAGAGGAAGGAAGCCCCTTTGCTGAGAGCTGGCTGGAGAGGAGAAGAGCACAAGGCTATGAGGAGCCAGCAGAGAGCACAAGGCAGGCAGATGCCTGTGGAAGACTTCAGGTGGGAAGGCTCAGGAAAGAGCAGGGAGCAACCCTGGAGCCCAGGAGGGACTGAAGGGAGAGATGGAAGAGACCCTGAAGAGGGTGAAAGTTGAGCCCAGAGCCTGGGCAGAAGAGTGCTTGAAATTAAAGGAGAGAAGACCGAGAACCACATGTGACCTGGCTGGAAGGCTAAGTCACCAGACCAGACCAGACCACTGGAGCCTGAAGGAGGAGATGGGGTGAAGTTGCTGCAATGCCAGGCCTTGCTGTGGGGAGGAGCTCTGGGATGGTGACTCTCTTACAGACTTTAAAAATAATGATGTGTTTTCTGCTAAAAATACATAAGTAGAGAGAGAGACTAAAAAGAACCACAAGTCTGCCAGTGGGATACCCTTCTGTTTTTTTTTCTCTCTGTGCCAAAATCTCAGTAGGCAAAATATCAATGTCCAAATTACAGTGAACTCTGTCTTAGACGCATGCAAAGATGATGGTAGTGGCTATATGACATGCTACCCGCCACTGTGTAGCGGTCAGCAGTTCTTGTCACAGCAACTCAGAATGTTCAAATTATTCAGAGTTGTGGGGCCATTAGAGGGCCAAAAGCTCTATACAATACATCACAGGTAAGTTTATGTGTCCTTCTGCAGCACTAATGTCTACAGCCCAGCTTTTATCTCTCCCTCCAAGGTCGTACACCATCAATGAGAAGCCAGCTCCAGAGGAGGAGGTCAGAGTGGTGCATGTAGGAGACAAGCACTCTGCAAACTTGAAGAGGCAACATGCGGGTTGGGTCACGTGGGGTCAAGTTTCCCCTCTCCCCAGTTTGCTGCTTGGCTTATACTTGAGCATGCCCAGTAACACTGCTGAATCTGACTGCCCTCACTCTGCCCACCTTCCCATTATCAGCAGGCATGGATCGCCTCTGCTGCAAAGGTATTCTGAGATCCATGGGCTTGGGGCCAAAATTTGCTGTAGAATCCTCAGTGTCAGCATCATAAGAAAGCCTCTTTCACAAGGGCAGGATGCTACCGTTAGGACATGATTACAACCAGGTATAGTTTTGCAAGTAATTATCCCCCGTCTGCATGATTTTTCTAGGAAGAGGATGATGTGTCTCAGTGTCTTTTTAAAGTGGTCTTCTACTTCTGTATGTATACAGGAGACAGATCTATAATACAGTAGAATACTGTTCAGTCATAATATCTATCACATGCAAATTTAACCTACAAAAATGGAAGCTCTTCTTTTACTATCTAAATCAACCATGTTAGACCCAATTATGTCTTCAGATAAATGACCACACAGTGCTCCTAGCATGGAGATGAATCTGTTGAACATCAGCAAAGAGATTGCACAACAAGATAGTTACAAATGTATATGTCACCATAAATTAAAGGGAACCCATTAAAAGTCTGCCTAAAGTACATTTCTCAACTTGTCTGCCATGATGTGCTGATAGTGACTGTGAGCACCTCTTCCCATTAAGATTCACCCTTGTGAACTGTTTAATTATGATGCTGGGGCAAGTGCTGTATGTTAGAACAGGGACTAGAATTCGTTAGCAATCATTTTGCATATCATAACTCCATGGAATATTTAAAAAATGGGCTTAAAAATGCAAAGAATCCTGTTGAAAGGAGGCTTATATGCAACATCTCAAGAGAAATAGCCATAATTTGGATTATTTATTTCTACACCAATATGCAGCTATTTACACTTACTTGCTATGTTTCAGTCAAAGGGAGGTGTAACATTAAGTGGCATTCCAATACCAAAATGACAGGTGCTGAAGAAGTATTCCATGAAGGATCTGAAGGAATGGAAATCAGGGCAGTAATGGTACATGCCCTTTTCAAGGAGCTTAGAGTTGGAGGGGAACCAGAGACTGTCTTTTTGATATATGTTTGTGGAGGATAAGGCTATTGCGGAGAAACTAAATGAATTCTTTGCATCAGTCTTCACGGCTGAGGATGTGAGGGAGATTCCTAAACCCAAACCATTCTTTTTAGGTGACAAAGATGAGGCACTGTTTCAGATTGAGGTGTTGTTAGAGGAGGTTTTGGAACAAATTTATAAATTAAACAGTAATAAATAACGAGGACCAGACAGTATTCACCAAAGAGTTCTGAAAGAGCTCAAATGTGAAAATGCAGACCTACTAACTGTGGTATGTAACTTATCATTTAGATCAACTGCTGTATAGATGACTGAACGATAGCTAAAATGTGATTCCAATTTTTAGAAAAGGCTCCAGAAGTGATCCAGGCAATTAAAGGCCAGCAAGCCTAATTTCAGTACTAGGCAAATTGGTTGAAACTATAGTAAAGAACAGAATTATCAGACATGTAGATGAACGTGATTTAATGGGGAAAAGTCAACATGGTTTTTGTAAAGGGAAATCATGCCTCACCAATCTGCTAGAATTCTTTGAGGGGGTCAACAAGCATGTGGACAAGGGTGGTCCAGTGGATATAGTGTACTTTGATTTTTAGAAAGCCTTCGACAAGGTCCCGCACCAAAGAGTCTTAAGCTGTCATGGGATAAGAGGGAAGGTCCTCTCATGGATCAGGAACTGGTTAAAAGATAGGAAACAAAGGACATAAGGAATAAATGGTTAGTTTTTAGAATGAAGAGAGGTAAATAGTGGTGCCCTGAAGGGGTCTGTACTGGGATCAGTACTGTTCAACATATTCATAAATGATCTGGATAAAGGGGGTAAACAGGGAGGTTGCAAAATTTGCAGATGATACAAAACTACTCAAGATAATTAAGTCCAAAGCAGAGTGCAAAGAGTTACAAAGGGACCCAATAAACTGGGTGACTGGGCAACAAAATGGCAGATGAAATTCAGTGTCAATAAATGCAAAGTAATGCACATTGAGAAAACATAATCCCAATTCTACATATAAAATGATGGGGTCTAAATTAGCTGTTAGCACTCAAGAAAAGACTTGGAGTCATTTTGGATAGCTCTCTGAAAACATCAACTCACTCAATGTTCAGCGTTAGTCAGAAAAGCTAACAGCATTGGGAATCATTAGGAAAGGGATACATAATAAGACATAAAATATCGTATTGCCTCTATATAAATTCACGGTACACTCACATCTTGAATACTTTGTGCACATCTGGTCAGCCCATCTCAAAAAAGTTATATTGGAAAAGGTTCAGAAAAGGGCAACAAAAATTATTAGGAGTATGGAACAGCTGCCATATGAGGAGAGATCAGTAAGACTGGGACTTTTCAGCTTGGAAAAGAGACAGCTACGGGGGATGGGGGTGGGAGGGGATATGCTAGAGGTCAATAAAATCATGACTGATGTGGAGAAAGTATATAAGGAAGTGTTGTTTACTCCTTCCCATAACACAAGAACTAGGGGTCACCAAATGAAATTAATAGGCAGCAGGTTTAAAACAAACAAAAAGGATGTATTTCTTTGCTCAGCGTGCAGTCACCTGTGGAACTATTTGCCAGAGGATATTGTGAAGGCCACGAGTATAACAGGGTTAAAAAAAGGACTAGATAAATTCATGGAGGATAGGTCCATCAATGGCTATTAGCCAGGATGAGCAGGGATGGTGTCCATAGCCTCTGTTTGCTGGAAACTGGGAATGGGCAACAGGGAATGGATCACGTGATGATTACCTGTTCTGTTTATTCCCTCTGAAGCATCTGGCATTGGCCACTATTAGAAGACAGGATATGATACTGGGCTAGATGGACCCTGGGTCTGACCCACTATGGCCGTTATGTTCTTATGAGGCCATCATATCTAGGTGTTACTACAGTGCAAATAAACAATAATAATGGTAGATGAAGAATAAGGGGGAGTTAAGGGCCTTTTTTGAAGACAGAGAATACAAGTATGTACTTTTATTTTGAAGGGAAGGAGCAAATGAGAGAGAGAGAGAGAGCAGATGAGGATGAAAGAGAGGGAGGAGACCAGTAAGAAGCAATATAAGTCGAAAGAAAGTTTATTGAGGGGGATCAAGGAGAATGGTGTTGGGATTAGCAGGGCAGAGCTGACAGTGAGCAGAGGAGGGAACATCAGATACCGGAGAGGGTACACAGGAGCGTTACAAGTGCATTGTGGTCCAGATTAAAAAAAAATATCTAAATTCAGGACAATACTTAAGCATGTGTTTAACTTTAAGCTTTGCACTTTTATGAGACTTAGAAACATTAAAATTAAACAGACCACAGTGAGAGATTATGCATACTCTATCAAAGAAACTGAGGAACCACCTGATCAGCATCCTATACAGCAAACAGGAAAACATCAATGACAGTCTGGACCTATACATTGAATGCTTCCGCCGACGTGCACAGGCAGAAATCGTGGAAAAACAACATCGCTTGCCTCATAACCTAAGTCGTGCAGAACGCAATGCCATCCACAGCCTCAGAAACCACCCTGACATTATCATCAAAGAGGCTGATAAAGGAGGTGCTGTTGTCATCATGAACAGGTCTCTGACTACCAAAAGGAGGCTGCCAGACAACTCTCCAATACCAAATTCTACAGGCCACTTCCCTCAGATCCCACTGAGGAATACACTAAGAAACTGCACCATCTACTCAGGACACTCCCTACACTAACACCGGAACAAATCAACATACCCTTAGAGCCCCGACCAGGGTTATTCTATCTACTACCCAAGATCCACAAACCCGGAAATCCTGGACGCCCCATCATCTCGGGCATTGGCACTCTCACTGAAGGACTGTCTGGATATGTGGACTCTCTACTCAGACCCTATGCCACCAGCACTCCCAGCTATCTCCGTGACACCACTGATTTCCTGAGGAAACTACAATGCATTGGTCACCTCCCAGAAAACACCATCCTAGCCACCATGGATGTAGAGGCTCTCTACACAAACATCCCCACACACAGATGGAATACAAGCTGTCAGGAACAGTATCCCTGATGATGCCACAGCACAACTGGCTGCTGAGCTCTGTGCCTTTATACTCACACACAACTATTTCAAATTTGATGACAATATATATCTCCAGATCAGTGGCACTGCTATGGGCACCCGCATGGCCCCACAATATGCCAATATTTTTATGGCTGACCTGGAACAACGCTTCCTCAGCTCTCGTCCACTCACGCCCCTTCTCTACCTACGCTACATTGATGACATCTTCATCATCTGGACCCATGGGAAGGAGACTCTGGAAAAATTCCACCACGATTTCAACAGCTTCCACCCCACCATCAACCTCAGCCTGGACCAATCTACACGGGAGGTCCACTTTCTAGACACCACGGTGCAAATAAGTGATGGTCACATTAACACCACCCTATATCGAAAACCTACCGACCGCTATGCCTACCTTCATGCCTCCAGCTTCCATCCCGGGCACATCACACGATCCATTGTCTACAGCCAAGCACTGAGGTACAACCGCATCTGCTCTAACCCCTCAGACAGAGACCAACACCTACAAAATCTCCACCAAGCATTCTCAAAACTACAATACCCGCACGAGGAAAATTAGGAAACAGATCAACAGAGCCAGACGTGTACCCAGAAGCCTCCTACTGCAAGACAAACCCAAGAAAGAAACCAACAGGACTCCACTGGCCATCACATACAGCCCCCAGCTAAAACCCCTCCAACGCATCATCAGGGGATCTACACCCATCCTGGACAATGATCCCACACTTTCACAGGCCTTGGGTGGCAGGCCAATCCTTGCCCACAGACAACCTGCCAACCTGAAACGTATTCTCACCAGCAACTGCACACCGCACCATAGTAACTCTAGCTCAGGAACCAATCCATGCAACAAACCCGATGCCAACTCTGCCCACATATCTACACCGGCGACACCATCACAGGACCTAACCAGATCAGCCACACATCACCGGTTCATTCACCTGCACGTCCACCAATGTAATATACGCCATCATATGCCAGCAATGCCCCTCTGCTATGTACATCGGCCAAACTGGACAGTCTCTACGGAAAAGGATAAATGGACACAAATCAGATATTAGGAATGGCAATATACAAAAACCTGTAGGAGAGCACTTCAACCTCCCTGGCCACACTATAGCAGACCTTAAGGTGGCCATCCTGCAGCAAAAAAACTTCAGGACCAGACTTCAAAGAGAAACTGCTGAGCTTCAATTCATCTGCAAATTTGACACCATCAGCTCAGGTTGAACAAAGACTGTGAATGGCTTGCCAACTACAGAACCAGTTTTTCTCCTCCCTTGGTTTTCACACCTCAACTGCTAGAACAGGGCCTCATCCTCCCTGATTGAACTAACCTCGTTATCTCTAGCTTGCTTGCTAGCATATATATACCTGCCCCTGGAAATTTCCACTACATTCATCTGACGAAGTGGGTATTCACCCACGAAAGCTCATGATCCAAAACGTCTGTTAGTCTATAAGGTGCCACAGGATTCTCTGCTGCTTTTACAGATTTAGACTAACACGGCTACCCCTCTGATACTTAAAATTAAACGTGCTCACATGCTTTATAGAATCAAAACACACCCGAGAAGCATTTCCTGGAGGCATTTGGCCTGGAGACTCTGGCTTGGCCTTGATCTGCCGGTTAATGTAGAAGGGTGCATGGACACAGTCCTGTTCCACCTACTACAGGGTATTGAGCACTGTTAGCAATAGGACTTCCACCCCTCTGTGCAATGCTTACTCAGAAGAATGATGGATGTGGCCAGAAAGGGGTTTTCCAGACATAGAGGATTGTCATAAAGAAAGTCCAGAGGCAGGTATAATAGAAGGACAACTTCTTCATAGCGTATGCACAACCTGCCTCAGGTGGCATGTGACCAGGATTCATCACTGAATTTGGTCCGCTGGTTGAATCATTAGCTACCTGGGCTTGGGCCAGGTACTGACGGGGAGTATGTCTAGACCTTGGGATAGACAATGTGAAGAAATACATTGTGAACTTGCAGTGATTCTGAAGATGAAATAGGAACAAAAGTTGATCTATAATTGCTCAGGCAGCTTGCCAGCTGTCCTTTCAACTATATCCTTTCGTGTAACTTTTTTTTTTTTTCTTCACTACTTAAGTCACATGTTTTCTCTTCTAATCTTGTTTTTTATTTTGCCATTTTAATCTCTTGGGGCTGTAAATAGGAATGATCATAACTAAGAAAGACAGCCATTGTAGTGCTTGCATGAGGATATAAGATTGTTCCTGGAAGAGCAATGAAATTACACAATACTCAGAAGCTGATATATCTTACCCTTAATCAGAAATTCATATTTTCCTACTATGATAAAGTTTTAGGTGGGCACATTTTAGAAAGTTAATAAAACAGCACTGATATTGATAATTTTTAAAGATAGAGGATGTAATACTTCATATGGTGTCTCACGCTGGGAAGGACCTTACACTGTCTGTTTGTTTCAACATTTATATGGCCCAAAGTGTCATAGCATTTGGCCTGAAACAGTCATTAATGGACTTTATCCTCACCACACCCACGTGGTGGAGGAGGTATTATCTCCATTTTTACATAGGGGGAGCTGAGACACAAGATACATTGATTGATTTGCTTAAGGTTGCACAGAAAGTCTTTGGCTAAAATGGGAATTCAGTCCAGGTCTCCTGAATCCCAGTCCAAGTTCTTTACCACAAGATCATCTCTTCAGATTTTAAGGCCAGAAGGGCTGATTACAGTGCTTAATTTGTAATGAAAGAAGTGCTGGGGCTCAGCCGTGGCAATCCCTGGCATAAACTAAACACTAGGCTATTATTGTAATCTAGTCTTACCTCCTGAATAACACAGGCCATAGAACGCCTTCTGGTGATTCTTGCATCAAGGCCATACAGTCTGGTTGAGCTAAAACATATTTTTTAAAAATACTTTGCATCTTGACCTAACATCCTCCCCTTCTGCTGCAGTATGGGTTGTTCATGGCAGGCTAAAGCACAAGAAAAGAAAATATTAAATAAATCCAAGAACAGTGAATAACACTTATGGAGACTGATAGTAGTGGGGTCATATAATTAACTTATCTACTTGAGAGGCTAGACTGTTATCCTCACAAGTTATATATCTGAAAGCTTCTATGGGCAATGGACTGATTTAGCGGCATTAATCTAGATAAAATTAAATGCATCTTTTATAATAAAAGTATCTTTGAATTTCCCAATAGTAAAACTTGATACTGTTCCACTATTTGGAGCGCAGTTCATGAACAAGGATCATTATAGTTTGGATTAATTATAAACAAGGCACCCAATAATTCCAACAAATGCTTCCTTGAGGCCCTGAAAATCAATTTTATAATAATTTCTTTTTGACAGCTTTAGTTATTCTAAAGAAATATATTGCAGTTCTATGTTGAAGTTTCCATTACCATCTGGCTTTGCTTTGCTAACCCATTTGGACTCCACAAATTGTTGATGACAATATCTATAGCTACTGCTCTGCTTCTTGCTAGTTTACTTTAAAATATAGATAAGAGTATTTCAGACTTATCTTCTGTGAGTCTGAGCTACTTTTGCTACCTGGCTTGGTCACAGGAGGATAACATTTGAATACCTAACCAGATATGAAAGATACATTTGCTTTTGCTGTCACTACACTGAGAACTCATTTTTGTTCCAAAGATAAAAGTAGTTACTATGTACCAAATCCCAAATGGTCCACATTTCCAGCTAGGAACCTGTTGACCTGCTAAAGGCAATTCAGATCTCCCAAACTTCACATCAACTAGTTCCAGAAATGGTAAGATCTCACATACGAACAAGACACTCTGAGCTAATCTAATGAAGGTAATGTTGGTACAAACCTGGAGGAGATGTACAATTGGCTATAGTTATAATTTTATCTTATTCCTTGTCAGGCATAATGATAACCAGAACAGGGGCTTCAGAAAGCAAAAATCACATAAATAAGTGAAATAATGTTCATAACTACGGAAATAATGCAAACAGGTATCTGTGTAACAAATGCATGGATTCTAGCACATATCGGAATATCTGGAAATGAGATGGCTGACAAAGCAACAAAACATGGTCTACAAAAATGAGGAGATGGATAGTAAGATGGACAAGACATGAAAAGTCTTGTCATGCAGGAGCTTGAGAAGGAATGGCAAGAACTTTGGGCTAGGGAAAAAGTTTCTATGATGTGCGCTCAAAAATTGAAGGTAATACTATACCCCACAGTCCTTGACAGTAGAAGTGAAACAGTCTTTTTTTTTTTTTTTTTTGGTGTTAAAGGCCTTAAATGATAAGTTAAACTTATTAAAAAGACATAAAGATGGGCTGTATGTAAGCAGAGTCTGAATGAGCTCCCCCTGGCATCTAGAAATGAGCTGTGGAAAAAACCTTCAGAAGCTGATCTTGTTTGCATGGACCCACCCACCCTGCCTACGTGCTCAGCATGATGGAATTGCTTGCCCAAATGATCACTTGTGTCTGGTGTTGGATCCCCAGTCTCCTTGTTATTAGGGTAGGAGTAATAAAGGGTTGTTATCCTTGTGTGAACCAAGGGCAGCAGAACTGTATGTGGCATACCCTAATGGATGGACTCACGCTCAACTGAACGGCACTTGCTAAGCAGGGGACATGGGTTCCAAAGCCCAATGTGTTGAGAGAAGGTAGGGACAGGTATTTGTATCTGGTGGTGTGGGCCCTGTCTAAGGGACCTAGACACTATTTGACCCCTCCTATCTCCATGGTATAATAAAAGAGCTAATTTAGACTCAACTGAGAGTCTTATTACATGCTACAGAGCTGAAATCAACGATACCTAGGTCTAAGTAGTAGACCTATTTTGGGACAGTCTCTCTATTGCAAGAGACTGCCCAGTGTGCACCAGCAGTGAAGCTCCCCCACTAACAGCTGAAATCACTGAAAGCTGTGTCAAGTGGGGAGGGGCCCTGAAGACATCTTGGTAAGTGGCCAGCAGGGCAGCTGGCACAGAGATGCAGCAAGCAGCCACCAAGGCAGCTGGCAGAGAGGTGTGGCAAGTGGCCAGCAAGGCGGATGGCGGAGAGGCGCGGCCTGCAGGGCACCTGGCAGAGAGGCATGGCCAGCAAGGGCAGCTGGCAGAGAAGCTGGTGGAAAGGGCCAGAGCAGAGCCCTGCAATCAGCCGTTGGGGCGACAAGCGAGTGCCCGAGCAGTGCAGCATGTACAGTGCCTTCTTCCCCCTCCCCCGCCCTTGTGCCTTCCACACAGAGTGGGAGGTGAACTCTGTGGATGAACCTCTGAACTCTGGGGCTGCACTGGCCAATGACAGCAACTGTGAGTGGGGTACAGAGAAGGCACGGGCATGTTAAAGGGATTTTTGGGTTACTGGACTTAAGACCCTGAAGGGAAAAGGACACTGCCCAACTTACTTGGGGGGTGGGTCTTTTGCTCATGGTTTGTGTTTATGAGCCCTAATTGCAGTGTTTTCACAAATTAATGCTGAGTTAATTCCCTCCTTTTTATTAAAAGATTTTGCTACACTCAGACTCTGTGTTTGTGAAAGGGGAAGTATTGCCTCTTAGAGGTGCCCATGGGGTGGTGTGTAATTGTCCTGGTCACTGTGTGGGGGCTCGAGATGGTTCTGTGTTGTATTGTTGAAAAGGAACCCTTAGATACTGAACCCAGCCCTTGTTGCTGCTGGCTTCACCTGGCAGAAGGGTTACATGTGTAATGTGTACAAAACCACAGAAACTGTTGATCATGTTCTATAGCATTGTGGGCACTATTCTATGGAAGAAAAGTTTCTTCATGAAAAATGGAGTCAGCTTGGAATCAAATATTTTTTCCTAAAGGGAAATGCAGTAGTGCAAAAACAGAACAGAACAAAACAAAACTTGATGTGTTTTCTTAAGGATACTAAACCGAGTGAAAGGATAATAAACAAACAAACCATACACACACTTTGTCTAAAAATGAATGACGAAAGTGGTGGACATAACCTTGTATAATGAGATCACCATGCCAAAAAAAAAAAAAGAATGTCAAAGACAAAGGAAGCAGGAAGACGAAGCTCTGGCAGAGGAGAGCTGTGGTGAGCAGGAGACCCTGCCTGGGAGAAGGGTTGGGGCCTGGAAGCCAGAGCGAGAAGGCTGAGCTCCAGCTAGGAGAGGCTGGGAGTGGTGGCTTTGTGAAGAGCAAACTGGGATGGAAGAAGAGCTCTTTGTGTGGTAGAAGATGCCATGGCTGAGTATGAACCTTTTCTTGTGGTGATGGACTATCTTGGGGGCTTAAGGATTTTTTTGAACTGTTACTGTTATTACACCAGCCCCAGGCAGGGGTCATGGCGTTAGCCATGACAAAGACTATGTGGAGTTCCTAAGAAGTCTTGAAGAGGGAAAAGGGGGCCGGGTGCTGCAGAAGTACCCCTGGCCATGTGGGGTCCTGTGGGAGGCGGCTGGCGCTGCGACACGGTTACATTTTTCCAGGAGTGTTCCAACGCCTGGCAGTACATGGTGGCTCTATGTACTGTGGTAGGTGCATGTGAATTTAGAGGCATGGTATACTTAATGCTCAGAGCCAGTTATTGGAAAAGCCTTTGATTGCATAAAGTCATGAAAGTCTGTTACTCAAACTTACATTGGAGTAAGCTCCAAATCTAGCAGGCCAAACCAAGTCAGCTATAAATAATGCAAAAATGTTTGCTGAGGGAGCTATTCAGCCTGGAGAAGTAATTCATACTCAGTAGTCCAGAAAGCAGAATTCCAAGAGGATACTTGAACGTGTCATGCTCTTAGGAAAAGCATTACTGTTGTAAAACTAAACCCTAAGAGTTGACAATGTTTCCATTGTGATTCTATAACCTAGCTGCAAATTTTGATGGGAGTTGTGTGCAGAAAACAAAATTAATTGTGGACCAGTTGGCTATTATTATGTTAAATCATACTGGACAAGAGAGAACTTCTCTGAAATATTAGTTCCAGAATGCACAGTACAGTTTAAATGCTGTCTGTAGTAAAAGCACAATTATTTCTACTCTGAGTAGATTAGTTCATTTCTTATTTGGCCAGGCATGTCTGTAGTGAAAATTGTTCTTCAATGTCTCTTTATCAGCAGTGCTTTTTAAAATCTTTTTTACTTAATCCAAAGTATGGCTAGTAACCTATTCCATTGGAAACTTACTTATACTAGCATATTAGACTAACCATGCTGCGCATTTCAATAAGATGAAAAGCTTTTCTTTACTGCATAATGGTGAAGTGTCACTTTACCAGTTAGAAGCTGCAGAGAATTGGGGGCACATTTCCTAACGTGATTCAACAAGTAGTGAATACAGATTCATTTTGGAGCCTTCAAAGCCTCATAACATTATCAAAGCAATTATTTTGACCAGGGATAGAACATACTTTCTACAGGCCTATTCAGCATTTTCTCCACTGGGGCTTTGCAGGTCTAGACTCCTTTTCTTTCTACCCTAGGATTTAACATAAAGGGAGGGCTGGCTCCAGGGGTTTGCCACCCCAAGCAGCCAAAAAAAAAAAAAAAAAAGCCACAGTCGCGATCTGCGGCAATTCAGCGGGAGGTCTTTCGCTCTGAGCGGGAGTAAAGGATCCTTCACCGAATTGCTGCCGAATACCTGAATCTACTGCCCAGCTCCGGAGTGGCCGCCCTAAGCACTTGCTTGCTAAGCTGGTGCCTGGGGCTGGCCCTGCATAAATGATACATAAAAACTTCTTATTCTGATGCAGAAACTTCTAGTAATGCTAGGTCCCACTAAAACACTTAAGGCCTATATGCTATGAACAGCTGTCTATTTACTCAGCATGTCTCTTTGGCCCAAAGTATCTGGTCAGTGGAGCTTCACTGATTTCCATGATTTACCTTTATCTGGCCTTTTAGGTTTAAATAGAACCTGTGACATGCTCAGGGAGATTAGAGAGGCTATTAAAATAAAAAACTCAGTAATAATGGGGGATTTCAACTATCCCCATATTGACTGAGTACATATCACCTCAGGAAGGGATGCAGAGAGAAAGTTTCTTAACATATTAAATGACTGCTTCTTGGAGCAGCTAGTCCTGGAACCCACAAGAGGAGAGGCAATTCTTGATTTAGTCCTAAGTGAGGCATAAGATCTGGTCCAAGAGGTGAATATAGCTGGATCCTTTGGTAATAGTGACCATAATATAATTAAATTTAAACATCCTTGAGGTGGGGAAAACACCACAACAGCCTAACACTGTAGCATTTAATTTCAGAAAGGGGAACTACACAAAAATAAGGAGGTTAGTGAAACAGAAATTAAAAGGTACAGTGCCAAAAGTGAAATCCCTGAAAGCTGCATGGAAACTTTTTAAAGACACCATAATAGAAACTCAACTTAAAGGTATACCCCAAATTAAAAAACATAGTAATAGAACCAAAAAATTGCCACCGTTGCTAAACAACAACAACAATTTGAAGAACAGCTAGCCAAAGACTCAAAAAGTAATAATTTTTTTAAGTACTGTACATTAGAAGCAGGAAGCGTGCTAAACAACCAGTGGGGTCACTGACAATCGAGATGCTAAAGGAGCACTCAAGGATGAGAAGGCCATTGCGGAGAAACTAAATGAATTCTTTGCATCAGTCTTCACGGCTGAGGATGTGAGGGAGATTCCCAAACCTGAGCCATTCTTTTTTAGGTGACAAATCTGAGGAACTGTCCCAGATTGAGGTGTCATTAGAGGAGGTTTTGAAACAAATTGATAATCTAAACAGTAATCAATCACCAGGACCAGATGGTATTCACTCAAGAGTTCTGAAGGAACTCAAATGTGAAATTGCAGAACTACTAACTGTAGTCTGTAAGCTATCATTTAAATCAACTTCTGTACCAAATGACTGGAGGATAGCTAATGTGACGCCAATTTTAAAAAAGGGCTCCAGAGGTGATCCCGGCAATTACAGGCCTGACTTCAGTACTGGGCAAACTGGTTTAAACTATAGTAAAGAACAAAATTGTCAGACATATAGATGAACATCATTTGTTGGGGAAGAGTCAACATTGTTTTTGTAAAGGGAAATCATGCCTCACTAATCTGCTAGAATTCTTTGATGGGATCAACAAGCATGTGGACAAGGGGATATACTATATGCAGATTTTCAGAAAGCCTTTGACAAGGTCCCTCACCCTCGTAGGAAAAGCAAGCTGTCATGGGATAAGAGGGAAGGTGGTCTCATGATTTGGTAACTGGTTAAAAGATAGGAAACAAAGGGTAGGAATAAATGGTCAGAGAGAAGTAAATAAATAGTGTTGTCCCCAGGGATCTGTACTGAGACCAGTCCTATTGAACATATTCATAAATGATCTGGAAAAAGGGGTAAGCAATGAGGTGGGAAAATTTGCAGATGATACAAAACTACTCAAGATAGTAAAGTCCCAGGCAGACTGTGAAGAGCTGCAAAAGGATCTCTCAAAATTGAGTGACTGGGCAACAAAATGGTAGATGAAATTCAATGTTGATAAATGCAAAGTAATGCACGTTGGCAAACATAATCCCAGCTATACATAAAAAATGATGGGGACTAAATTAGTTGTTACCACTCAAGAAAGAGATCTTGGAGTCATTGTGGATAGTTCTCTGAAAAATCCACTCAATGTGCAGTGGCAGTCAAAAAAGCAAACAGAATGTTGGGAGCCATTAAGAAAGGGATAGATAATAAGACAGAAAATATCATGTTGCCTATATATAAATCCATGGTATATCCACATCTTGAATACTGCATACAGATGTGGTCGCCTCATCTCAAAAAAGATAAATTGGAATTCGAAAAGTTTCAGAAAAGGGCAACAAAAATGATTAGGGGTATGGAACAGCTTCCATGTGAGGAGAGATTAATAAGATTGGGACTTTTCAGCTTGGAAAAGAGATGACTAAGGAGGGACATGATAGAGGTCTATAAAATCATGACAGATGTGGAGAAAGTAAATAAGGAAATGTTATTTACTCCTTCTTATAACATAAGAATTAATTTCACCAAATGAAATTAATAGGCAGCAGATTTAAAACAAACAAAAGGAAGTATGTTTTCACACAATGCTCAGTCAACCTAGAGAACTCTTTGCCAGAGGACATTGTGAAGGCCACAAGTATAACAGGGTTCAAGAAGGAACTAGATAAATTCATGGAGGATAGGTCCATCAATGGCTATTAGCCAGGATGGGCAGGGATGGTGTCCCTAGCCTCTGTTGCCTCTTGCTTATTTATTCTGATGGTCTTAACCTAGCAAGGTGCATAAACCTACATTCCATGGCAGCCTCTGATAAAATGTGCTACAGCAATGCAAAGTGTTAGGGCTTGTCTTCAGTACACAGCTTTTAGCGACATGTCTGTGTTGCTACAGCTGCGCCACTAAAAGTTCGGCAGTGTAGCTGCTGTTTGTTGGATCTCCTGCTGACAAAAAACTTCCACCCCCAATGAGCAGTGTTTGTGTTGTCAGCAGAAAATCATTCCTGCCAACAACGTGCTTTTCACACTAGCACTTGTCGCAGCAAAACTTTTGTCTTTCGGTGGGCTTGGGGTGGGGTTTAAGACCTCTGAAAGACAAAAGTTTTGTCATTCAATTGCCAGAGTAGACATAGCGTAAGTAGAAATAATACAGTGGGCTGTGTGTTAAGGAGCTAATAAACCTGTTGTGCCCCTGCTGACAGGCGTTTCAGTGAGATTCCTCTTATCAGTTTAGTTTTGTCTTCCTGTGCTGATAGGCTGAATAAATCCTACTAATTTCCAGCTATGCAGGAACACAACAGAAACAAAAATCTTTGGCATTTTCATTGATCACTACATTTGTATAATAACTGTGTGCTGGTTTTGCCCAAAGTAATAATGAAATGTCTTCTTATTGTTTTCAGTTAGCTGTTGTGTTAGTGAGCTCTAAGGAGCATCTGGGCTAAGATTACTTATGAAAGAACTAAAACAAATATATTATATATAATAAAACAATTATATAATTTCAAATGATTACTGATAATGATACCTTGTGTTAAACATTGTTAGATCAGTGGGGTTTGCACTGTAAAGGTCTCTGGTGGGGAAACCTTCAGTATCCTTGCAGGGCTGCACCTGCTGCTTCAGGGATTTTGCCAGTCACAAACACCCTACAGGATCTTTAATAAGGAACAATGAAGTCTGAAAATATTCAAATGAGAGGCAATGAAGGTAAATAAATCAAATTGAGGCAGACAACTTTTGGTGAGATGATCCAGTATTTCACCTGTAAAAAGAAGAAAAATGTGTAATATAAATAAAATACACCTAGGATGTACTGGACAGAGTGTGCTAAATGTTATCAATATGATTCTACTGTAACATCTCTTCATGGCTTTAGCATTATCAGGAATCAAAGGTGTTTTATATTTGAGAGAGTTTACAAAAGACTTCACAGTGATGCGCCAAGACTGAAATATCCATTCCCTGAGATATTTGACCTGCCTACAGATGCAGCTGCTAGGGAAACTCTTTTTGATGTCATTCCAGGATGTGCCATTGTCTTCGAATGAACACGGTGTCATCCCAACTAGTGTTGTCTTTTGACAGTGCTGGAGGTATCTCTGAACAGAGGTTGACAATGCTGCTTAACCTTTGTGGGCACAGAACTTTCTCCTCGAAAATTCTATAATGCTGAACACTTCAGAAGATTCTAAAGACTCCTTAAAGCATTTTAGCAGCTGCTGACAGTGTCAAACTACAAGTATTTTTGTACTTATTTCCGCTACTAAATATTTCAGTTTAAACAACAGGACACAATGGCATGCCACAAAATATCTGTTAGAAAATGAAAAAATTCTCATTAGTATGTTAACCATATGCATATGGCTTATTTACATTCCAGCACTGCACCCAATGTCAGTTGTATTTAATTCACCAACAGGTGGCAGCGTTCACTCAGTTCCCTGTAGACATGTCTGCACATGCAAGGTGAACAGTCATTTGTCATGCACTGTGGTACATAAACAATATTGTATGTTGGAGAATATTTGTAGATTTTTTTTTGCAAGCTGCACCAGTATTGTTAGTGTTGTGTAAGGAGCTGATCTGGTAACAAAATGCTTTGTAAATCTTATGGAATTCAGTTGTGATTTAATAATTAATTAATAAATTTACCTAAGCACAATGATTTGGACAAAGAAGGGATCCAGTTCTGCAAAATGGTGAGCAACTCCTCAATGGTGCTGTGATTCCATGGCCCTCACTGAAGTCAGCATCAGGCCCCGTATTTGTTTTGTGCTTCCTTAATTTTGCAGAGAAATGAGACTTTTGACTCAAAAACTTGGACACTCTAGACAACAAGAAGTGCAAGACAGCAAACTTACTCCTAAAATTTTTGAGTGCTCTTGTGCTATTACATACTCTCTCTGCTTTTGTTTAATAAAATTAGAAGTAACTGAAAACAAATCTTGTGATTTTTGTCATAGGGTTTTGGATGTTTTGTTATACTTGTTATAATGTAGTTTTTGCTTGTGCATGTTCTATCTATCCCTGTATTTATAATGTACTCAAGTCAGCATGGGATCTGAGTGCATCATAATTATGAAGACATACATACTTGTCATCCAAATACTGCTCTTCTCTTTGTGTCATGACACGCTGAGAATGTGTATGTGGTAAAGGCACCTTTTTTTAAAGTCACTTCCCTTCTTAGGTGAGTTGTTGTGGGAATCTCAATGTTAAAGGAGAGCCAGCACTAGGCATCAGCAGACTAAACCCAATTTGCTTAGGTCCAGAGCAGCTCAAGGCCCCTCACTCACTTTTTTAGTATGTGTTGGGGGGAGGGGGAGAGTATTCTTTTTTAGGGCCCCCAATGGGCTAGCGCTGCCTCTAAAAGTGGTTGTTCTTAGATCCTGTGGAATGGTGTACCTTTGCCACCGCAATGGTCTGATCCATTGGCAATAAGAATTTTATATTTAAGTATCTTTTCCTGCTTCTTTTTTACCTTACAAATAGCAAGAATATAAAGTCTGGCCTTCCTTGGTTCTGCTAAGGACTTCTTCTGGTCTCAGATACTTATTGTGAGCTGTCATACTTTAATTGAAGAAAGGGATTGTTGTTTTGGATTTTTAAGAAAGACTTTTAAAATTCTAAATTCGCAGTAGACTCTGGAGTTAAATATGTGTTTATAAAAACAAAGAGTTTCTCAGTCGTACTGAAAATCCTTTCCCTTTTCAACAGATCTGTTTTCACTCTCTGACTCTTGTGATGATGTATTTTCACTAGCTGTAAAATCAGCATAGAGCCTTCAGGGCAGAATTACCTTGAGTTGCTAATATACAAAACAAATACATATCACTCTTTTTGAGAAATTTGCAGACCTTGTTTATACAGCACAAAGAAGGAAAAATGGGCACAATCTCAGTTTTTGTTACTATACATATGACCCTTCACCAGTATGCACCTCAGTTTTAACCTGTTTTAATCTGTAAAGTGTGTATAATGATATTTAACTACTTCACAGGGATTTTGTAAAACTTCCTAATGATATTTGTAAAGTATTATTGAGGCCAATCAGTAACAGAGACAGGACTAGCTTTCTGGAGTTCTGGGTTCCCAACTCTGTGTTCATTCTTCTAGGTCGTGGACACTGGAAGAAAAAAAAATAGTAAAAATATTGGGTCTTTTTTCCCTTAAAGGGTGGATTCTGCTTCTAGTGTTTTTAGTGGAAGTTTTGCCATTGACTATCAAAAGAGCAGGCCGTAAAATGCTGCCTTTGGGTAGAAAAAAATTAGTCAAGTTGTGAAGTAAAAATAATCAAAGCTTTTAACTTCAGATATTATATAGTCACAGTGTCTGAAAAGGAGTTATGTTTTGGAAGAAAGTGGTAATTCTTTTTAGTAGTCATATAATGGGACCCAGTGGCTACTGGTCACAATCTTGGATTGCAAGTGCTTTGGAGGGGATCCCCTATGTTTTGGAAATTTATAAAATCAATTTTAAAATAATCTTGGGATGGGCTGTGAGACCTTATACAACTTGCAATTTAGCCTATAAGTGCTTTTTTTGGAACACGATTTTTAGAAAGTGTGCTCTGGCAAACCTCTTTGTGTGGCTCACCCATATGGTTCAGATACTGGCTGCACCAGTCACTATGTTAACAATGAAATGAATTCACCTCCTCTTCCAAATATGCCCCAACTTTGATTTTCACAACCTCATACATACTAAGGATAACATTGTGATCCAAACAGAATTGAGATGTAATGCTGCTGTGTTTGCAATTTAATTCTTCCAGCAGCCTTCTGAAGCACGTGTCAAGCCAGATCGATAACGTCCCCAATCAGTTGCGTTGTTAAAAGGGTGGCAGAACCTCTTGGTGAGCAGTTTCTATCCTGGTCTCAAGCAATTCTTGACATCTGAATTGTTCTTTTGGCGGCCATATCAGAGAAATCACAGATGAATCAGTAGAAGGGTAAAAGAATCAGCATGGATGACCCAGAAGCAGGAACGGTGGCTATAGGAATAATGCAGCAGCATGAGCATGCTGCAAATATCTCATTAGATTACAACACTCATCCCCTGTTCCTATGACCTCTGCTGACACTGTTTGTAGCAAGTTACAAGCTTTCAGCTTACTGTTGGGATCCTGAGTAAGGTGAATCTAAACAGAGGATGCATTGTTCTGTTCTTAATCCATCACCAAACAGCTTTAACAAGAGCAGAACCAAAGATGAGAAGACTCTGTGTATGCATTATTTGAGATCGATGGGGTCTGATTTTTCTTAGAGTTTCGCTCCTTTCAGGAGCAAGATCTTGCATCCCAAATTCCCACTTTAAGATTGCACTCCTCTGCTCAGAAGGCTCTGACAGCTGGTTAGAAAAATCTTGTGATTATTTTTGTCCTTCAGTGGACTCCATTTCTGGAATTGGCCTATTTTGCAGATGGAATTAACTGAGCAGAGTGCATGAGGGGGGATAGTGCTGCAAGGGAAACTCATCCATTGACGGGATTGACAGTCAGTTCTGACACATTGTTCCCTGCACTAAACTTCAAGGCAATGAATGTGCATGTTTGTGTTACACTGCACAGAATATTGAATTACAACAGACTTCTCCTGAAGATTCCTTTTCTATTTGATATCAAAATACTGACATATTTTCCCACTTGCCAGCAGTCAGATAACATTTGTGCACACATGATTAGGCATCGCAGCATTTCAAGAAAATGCTATAGCTACACTTACTATCAACACATCCATATTATGAGCTATGAAGAGATCCCACACCTCAGCTAATGAACGCTAGTGTTGAATTTTTAAATACTGTATGTTTGTTAGTTGAAGAGCACTTAAAAATAGCAGCAACATAAGCACTGTTTCAAATGTCAGCCTGTAATTCTAACGTGTTTTTTGAGGGGGAGCAAATTGAAATGTGTCCTTTTAATGCCTTGTATTAGCTGAAGAGTGAGACTGCCACGTAATAATTGAGCTGAAACCACAATGTGCTGGGGTTAAGAGTTAAATCACCTGGCTCAGTCCTTCTGTACTGGAAGATTAGTCTTGGCTGGAGTTAATGTACCACTGTGCTTCCACATCAAGTTTTCCTATTAAGGCTTACTGTATGATTTCTTTTGTGGTTAGCTCAAGATTCATAATCTCTCTAATAAATCTTTAAAATTCCAGGATGGGAGCCGGCTCCAGTCAGTAAAAGAAGACTAGTCAGCAATGCCTCTGATTCAGAAATGTCACAGGCTGCTTGAACTGTATCTTCTATACTGTTTTCCCAAGACAATGTTCTCAGCAGGTGATGTAAGTTTTTGTGGGGAAATATAGACATTCTATATAGGAATGCACAGAAACCACAATTTACACAAGTATTTAGAAACAGAAAACAAAGGAATCTGCTGTGGATGGTATTTCTTTCTGCAAGTGTTCTTAGAATGGGGCATGTATTGCTAATTCTCTGATGCTACTTGGCAGAGTGTCACTACAGAAGCTACAAAGGATAGACAAATTTTGGACTGGAACTTGTGAATTATTTCACAAGCAAGGTGTTCTTAGATATGTATGAGGCATTATCAGCTCTTACTAAAACGGGAATTTGAAAAAAAGTACAGCAAGTACCTTCCTGTCTTTTGTATGTTGGTGTTTCTAAACATGTTTTTAAGAAATCTAGATCAGTTTGACTTGGTTGAATACAGTCTACATTTGTTCTGGGTCTTTCCAATGAGTGATATATCTCCGTAATGTGGAAGCTATCCCTCCCCCCCTAAAAAGAAGAATTTGGTCAACACCTCAGTAACGAGAAACCTCTGGATTAAAAAAGAGAGCTGGGGCCTGGATACAGCAAATATTATATGTGAGCAACTTCCACTGAAATCCCCTGGGGTCACTCTTTCCGTTAGCATTTAATGTTCTCTAATGGTTCATCGATCTCTCATGATTGGGCTGAACTCTCTCAGGGAATGTGGTGTGTTCACCACTTTCTCATCTGCTTCTCATTTCTCAGGTTGAGCAAGATCATCTCAGATACTGTTGATCTTTTCAGCAAAATAGGATGAGCGCTTGTTGCATGAGAAGTCAGATGGGTCTGGGTTTGAAGTTTATTTGCTGACCCACTGTCTGAAAGATTTTGTAGATACTATGGCAGCACTGGCATAGCTACAGTAGTGCAAGTGGTGCAGCTGTGCCAAGGTCAAGTTGCAACAGTACTCACTCAAATTTGTGCCCCCTCTGTCGGACAGAGGTGTGGCCAGGCCAAATCTGAGTGGCATTGTGACCAGGTGTGCAGCAGTCACAGCACCACTCTGGTTTGGCCCATCTGCCCCTCCATCATGACAGGGGTGTGTCTGTGTGTGTGTGCAAATTTGAGTGAGTGGTGGAGCAACTTGGAGCATGGGGTCACAACATCATCATTCAAATTTAGCTCTCGTTGTGTGAGTAGGGACAGGTGATGGGAATGAGTGGAGTCACTGGGTAGCCAGGATCAGGAGGACTCACCCTTGGCCAGAATAGGAGCAGAGTGCTGAGCTGGGAGGGGGTGCTGGTGAGTTGCCAGGAAGATCCTGGGGATGATGAGTGGGGCTATGAGGCAAGTAGAGAGTGTTTGGGGGGCTTTTGGAGGAGATAGTAGGGTGAGTTGGGGGAATGGGGAATACTGGTGACTGTGAGGATGGGGCTTAAGCAAAATTTTAGTTTTCAGAATCAGGAAGGGGGTCTCTAACCTATTCTTGCACCAGGGCCCTCTAGGGCTTTGTTACATCACTGTATGACAGAGAGGAAAATGGACCTCTTAGTGTCTCTGGTAGTTGCAGAACAGGCTTCCATGACCTCTATGTGCTACAGGTGGCTAGATTCTGAGCAGGACTTGTGGTACCTCTGTTCTAAATACTTGCCTTCATTTGGCATAGATTGCTGATGAAGCAGGGCACTCTGGGGATGATGTGAAGGAAGGAGGTGTGTTGTGTTCAGGGCTTTGGAAAGAGGGAACTGCAGATGATTGTAATGTTAGTCAAGATAGCATTTTTTTTGGCTCATACTATTTTTTTTTTGGTGTGTAGGGGTGTATATTTAGTTTGAACCTCTATTATTATGCTTTTAAATACTTTCCGAGCAGCTTACAGGCATTTCACTCTTGTGACTGTTCCTTTTAGTTTCCTCATTTTTGTACAGTTCCTCTTTTTGATGTTAAATTCTGTTGTGGTGAGTTTCTTTGATATTTTCTCCCTTACAATGACATTAAATTTAATTACATTACGGTTGATTTATTGCTGAGCAGTTTAGCTATATTCACCTCTTGGACCAGATTCTGTGCACCTCTTAGGACTAAATAAAAATTGCCTTTCCCTTTGTGGATTCCAGGACTAGTGGGTCCAAGGAGCAGTCATTAATAGTGTCTAGAAATTTTATATCTGCATCCTGTCCTGAGGTAACATTTACCAAGTCAGTATGGGGATAGTTGAAATCCCCCATTATTATTAGGTTTTCTGTTTTTGTAGTCTCTCTAATTTCCCCGAGAATTTCACAATCACTGTCACTATTCCTGGTGGAATTGGCGTATTCTCAACAGTTGACAAGAAGAGGAATTCCACCAGGATTTCAACAATTTCCACCCCACCATCAACCTCAGCCTGGACTAGTCCACACAAGAGATCCACTTCCTAGACACTACAGTGCAAATAAGCAATGGTCACATAAACACCACCCTGTACCAGAAACCTACTGACTGCTATACTTACCTGCATGCCTCCAGCTTCCATCCAGGACACATCACATGATCCATTGTCTACAGCCAAGCTCTAAGATACAATCTCATTTGCTCCAATCCCTCAGACAGAGACAAACGCTTACAGGGTGGCTAACAAGCATTCTTAAAACTACAATACCCACCTGGTGAAGTGAAGAAACAGATTGACAGAGCCAGAAGGGTATCCAGAAGTCACCTACTACAGGACAGGTCCAACAAAGCAAGTAACAGAATGCCACTAGCCATCACCTACAGCCCCCAACTAAAACCTCTCCAGGGGATCATCAAGGATCTACTACCTATCCTGAAGGATGTTCCCTCACTCCCACAGACCTTCGGAGACAGGCCAGTCCTCGCTTACAGCACCTGAACCTGAAGCAAATACTCACCAGAAACTACACACCATACAACAAAAACACTAACCCAGGAACCAATGGCTGTAACAAACTCTGTTGCCAACTCTATCTATTCAAGGGACACCATCATAGGACCTAACCCCATCATCCACACCATTAGGGGCTCGTTCACCTGCACATCTACCAATGTGATATATGCCATCATGTGCCAGCAATGTCCCTCTGCCATATATATTGGCCAGACTGGACAGTCTCTGCGCAAAAGAATAAATGGACACAAATAAGACATCAAGAATTGTAACATTCAAAAACTAGTTGGAGAACACTTCAGTCTCCCTGGACACTCAATAACAGATTTAAAAGCGACAATTCTTCAACAAACAAAGACTCCAATGAGAAACTGCAGAACTGGAATTAATTTGCAAACCGGACACCATCAAATTAGGCCTGAATAAAGACTAGGAGTGGATAGGTCACTACAAAAAGTAATTTTCCCTCTGCTGATACTCACACCTTCTTGTCAACTGTTTGAAATGGGCCATCCTGATTGCATTGGCCTTGTTAGCACTACAAAAGTAATTTTCCCTCCCTTGGTATTCATCCCTTCTTGTCAGCTGTTGAGAATAGGCCACTTCTGCCTTAACTGATTTGGCTCGTTAGCACTGGCTCCCCACTTGGAAAGGCAACTCCCATCTTTTCATGTGCTATGATATGTATTCTGCTTACAGTATTTTTCACTCCGTGCGTCTGATGAAGTGGATTTTAGCCCACAAAAGCTTATGCCCAAATAAATGTGTTAGTCTCTAAGATGCCACAAGGACTCTTGTCGTTCAATGCCATTTATCATTACATTATGCAAAAAGATGAGTTACACCAAAATTTTGCCTTCCCCTAGGATGTATTTTCATAAATTATGCACCAGTAATAGAAACATTACTATAAAATGCTATTCTTTATACATTTTTCTATTTTCTCTAAAATCACAAAAAAGCACTTAAATGGGTTTTTTCCCCAAAATTGTGTTCATAGCACTTAAGGACTTTTAAAATAATATTTCAATATAAATAAATAGTGCAAATGCCATTTCTGCAATAAGAGATGAACACATTTGGTGCTCTAGAGATCAGTGAATATGATGTGTCACCATGTGAGTCCATATTGGTACTAAAAAGTTATACAAGAATCTCTTTCTAGATTTCTTTTGTAGCTGATATGTTGCCAGGGAAACTCTTTTGCTAAAAGAGAATGAAAGAGAAAAAAAAAGGTTCTATTGTATCATGGGAGGTCTGGAGGAAAAGTCAGGAGAACTTCCACTGCACAGTTGTGAACACAATGCACAGCAGACAGCCAGGACACATTAGGCATTAGGAAGTTGTTTTCCCTGTTTCCTTTCAGGTCACTTAATACTGAAAATTTGGACAACTGCATGTAGCTCAATCTTATTTACAGTTATTTATATAATACATGAATAACAAACTGCAGAGGGGAAAAATGAGGTGATTTCTAAAGGCAATCTTGTATTTTGGCTTAGCCAGCTCCCATAGCTGTCATCCCATCCAGTTATCAATATTGTTGACTCCATGGGCCAAATTCTGACTTTCATTGAGAAAAAGCCATTTAGGGAATAGGAAACTGGACTTGGAGTTTTCTTCAACTCATTCCGTTGAGGGAGTGAGTATTGTCTGCAGAATGTGCAAGGAATTCAGCATTCTCATGCACACAATATTTCAGTACACTCCCATAGCATCATAGCTCCAGGATGCTGTCATCCTCACACCACCTTCAGCCCGGCCAAGGAGTCCAGTAGATGAAGTGCATACATGGAGTGCCTCCTGTAGGAACAGGAATGGGGAGTATGCTGGGGAGTTGCTGCTTTTCTATACTGTGTCCTGTGACAGATTTGGCACTGCTCTGTAATAATATATGAATATTGTATGTTGGCTTGTGTACTGGGATGTTGTCTGTATGATTATATTAGTTAAACTCAACTGGAACCTGCCTGGAAAAACAGGCAGGAAGGGAAAGAATGGCTGAAGATAGCCTCTACAGCTGGTTGGAACATTTTTTGATTAAACGTGTTGTCGTCAAAATATGTTGTTTCATCAAAGCCAGAATGTTTTGTGATGACATTTTGATTTTGAAGTATTTGAAGGGAAGTTTCCTGAGGCCCAGGTGGACTCTCCAGTCACTTCCAGAGATACCTTGAAACAGAAATTTGACCTTTTTTGATCCAAAAATGAATGTTGTTGTGACACAACTGTTTCAAGAAAATGTTGGAAAGGTTTTGATTTTGCTCCAACGCGGAATGAAAATGAATTTCAAAACCTTGCAGGTTATCACAAAACAGAATTATCATTCTTAGCCAGTTCTAATAGCTGCCTCTCAGCAAATACTCAAGATTTAGGGACAATGCCAAAACTCTTAGCTTTTATGTCTTTGCTCTGTCTCCGGGCAACCTACAGTTTGGATCAGGGCAGGAAAGGGCTCATGAACATGGAGGAATAAACAGACTCTGGAAGGATTAAAAAGGACCCTTTGTCAAGAGAGGAGAGGTAGCTCAGTACTTGGTGCTGGTTAGGTCTCAGCTGGAGTACTGTGTCCAGTTTTGGTCACCAATATATAGAAAGATTTAGAGAAACTGGAAAGGATCCAAAGGCAAGTAACAAAGATGATCAAAGGGATGGAATTCAGACTATATGAGCAAAGGCTGAAGAAACTGAGTATGTTTAGTGTGGGAAAAGAGGAGATTAAGGGGAGATATGATAGTGGTCTTCAAATATTTAAAAGGCTGCAGTAAAAAAGGTGGAGAAAAATTGTTCTCTTGCCACAGAGGGAAGGACAAGAGGCAGTGGGTTCAAACTACAGCATAGCAGTTTTAAATTAAATCTCAGGAAACCTCCTAACTGTAAGAACAGTAGGACAACCAATGGAATAAACTGCCTAGGAAAGATGTGGAATCTCCTTCATTGGAGGTTCTCAAAAAGAGGCTGGATAGCCATCTGTCTTAGAAGGTTTAGACACATCAAATCCTACCTGCATGGGGGGAATGCAAGACCATGTTTATTTTCTATTTATGCAAACTCTTACTTGCTCTATGCCCCCTAGTGGCTGCTCTAAACATTCACCACTAACACCACAAGTCTCCTTGACTTTCAACAGACAATTAGCAAGCACAGCTCGGTTAAGTTGGACCTCAGTGGCTCCATCTGTCACAGGGGAATAATAATCATACAAGGTAGATGGGAAATTAATAATCACATTTGCACACTTAAGATGTGTTTTCACTGCCCAGTTAACCAAGGTGATTGGCACCTGGGTTAGCCTAACCCAGGTGTAAGTGCTCCCATCAGCCCTACCAGTGTTACTGCAGCCTCATTCTTTCTGCACTTGCTCTTGTGTGTCCGGGGGCATATCCCATGGTCATTTGAGCTGAGATGCTCTAGCATTCTTTCCCTGTCAATTGTGGGAGAACTTGTCTGCTCTTCATGGGGAGCTGTGGGAAAGGCATTGGAGGACTACTAGCACTCAAATGATTTTGCCTGCAATCTCGCTGCAAAGTGTGTGGGGGTTCCTGCCTGAGTGAAAGCAGAGCCCAGGTTCTAACTTACACCCCCAGCTGGGTAAGCTAGCATGGGCTCAAAGCACCTCCAATTTGTGGTCAGATTTTTCTATGTGGGTAGTAGGGAAGTTTGGGATAAAACCTGTATAAAAGTCCAGGTCAGCTGTTCAGTAAAGACATTATCTTTAGCCTAGCTCTTCTGGAAGTTATTTTCTTTGCAGAGATGGAGCAGGATTTTTCTGTTTACATGTTCCCTACCAGAGGAAAAACCAGTCTGCAAATAGAAAACAACACTTTCAGTGAAATTGCCTTTAATTCTTTCTAATGACCTCAGCATGCCTTGGGCGTCCCATGTAAGGGACAAACGTAAATGAAAAATTCAGTGTAATTTAGTATGGGGTTTTCAATATGTCATTCCGTCCCAGGGAGAGGGATTTACAGCCACATGAAAGGGGCAGGTGGTGTCGCTTCTATCAGCACAGACACACTAATGTATGCAGGGACTTCTTTGGATTCTATGACAACTGTCACTGGAGCCAATCCCCCATGGCTTACTCAGGAGCATTTCAGCCATTGGCTACAGCTGGTTGAAAAATATTTTTGGGAAATATTATTTATTTACAAAGGAAAAAAGGATCTGTAATTTGCTGTGCAAAGATATTCAATACATTATAGAAAAAACAATAATTCCTGACAGTGCAGTTAAAATAATATGCTATAAGATGTATTTATGACCTTTAGTTGTACCAGGCTGGAGACACAATGGCAAATTTGTACCAATCTTAAGAGTTCCCCACAATGCCTAAAGCCATGATATTTCAAAGAAGCTCGAGGCCTATTAGAAAGAAAACTGAAATAGGTCATGATAACCTTAACCTTTGAAGAAAACTCAAACTCATTTTGAAGAGCTGTAAGGCATTTTTTCCGGCACATGAAATTTGACCTTTTATCATTGTAGTCCACTTTGCTTTACACAAACGCACATCCATAGATATACATATTCATGCCAAACAAATGCTTCCAGTGTTATGAATAATATTCACTTACTTAAAATCACAAACATATTTTTGTTGGCTGGAGTGAATTTTACACACGACACAATCACGTAATACAGAACAAAATCTTATTTTAGCATAACTCCTTGTGGGGATCCTATAAACTGAGTAATGTTCACGTTTGGGTAAGTGGATTTAAAAATAGCTTCAAGAGAAGAATAGGCAGCCTTAACTATATAGTTCTTGCTACTGGCAAAAGCTATAATAAAGCAATCTATTACTCCACAAGGCTTTTCTTGGAACTCAAGATGTAGCAAAAGAAATGGGGAGCAGCTGGGGGGAAAGTGGCTGCTTGTGGAGAATATGCAGTCATAAAAGGCCAAGCGCCAGATTCTTAAATGGCGTAAAATTAGAGTAACTCTGATTTAAATGGATTTAAACTGGTTTAATGATATCAGAATTTGGCCCAACAGATCAGACCTTAGGGGAAAGGAGTTTGTACTTGAAGTTAAATAAAATGCTCAAAAATATGAAGCATGAAGGTTGGTGAAAAGTAAATAAACAAATATCATAATGCCATATACAGTGGGTTAAACCACCTTATATTTTTCTCCTTGGGACTCTTCTTTATATGGTCTTTTAAAGTAAATGGTCTTAAAGAGGTTTGTAAGAAAAGCAGGGTTTGATTTAGATGACCTACTATCATATGCTCTAGGTCCTTTCTAACTCTAGGCATCTGGATTTGCCCCATGGTTTAACTTTTGAGTTTTTCAAATATGTTTAAATTTTAAACATATTTTTCTTTGCCATGCCTAACTGCAGGGCATCCCATTGCTGGCCAGTCCTTGTAATACAAGGGACATCATATCTGTCACTGACAGAGCAAAGAGAATATGTTTAACAAGTCCACTGTAAAGCATCTCAAAGCTTTGTAATAAAATTGCTTCAGCTACCACCTCATTCTCTTTTTACAAAGGGGAGAATTTTCCCTACCAAATGACTATTTGTTACATTTGAATTTGTGATTAATAAACAAAAAATCTGCCTATCATTAAACATCTAGTACCATGTACAAGAAGAAATGTTAAAAATATCAGCTCCCCTGCAAAATACCTTAATTCATCCCACAGCCATCCTACTGAAGCAAAACAGATAACCTCAGACCATGCCTGAAGTTCCACAAAGGTAAAGGGAGAAAGTTCTAGGTGTGAGAGCCCTTCACCAAGAATTTCCTATTCCTAGGTCTCCAGAGCTAACATCTGGAGACTTATAGAATGAGTATACCGGCTGCTGTCAACTGCCTGACAAATAAGGTGAGTCCTGTTGGATTCAGTGGTCTGTGTGAGCAGAAGAATTGCCACATTTGGATACTTTTTCAGGATTGGGATATGAGTTAGCTAGGAATCAAACATGTAAGGCTTTATAGATACAAATTGACACCTTTGATTGCCTGCAAAATAAACTGGAAGCTGATTTAGGGTTGAGAGAACAGGTGCAATATGTGCTATGCCACCAACACTTCTAAGTACGTGAGTAGTCACATCCTGTACTAGCTGAAGCTTCCAAGAGGTTTTCAAAGGTAGTTCCATGTAAAGTTCATTGCACTAATTCAACCTGGAGGTCAGAGAGCTCTTAAAGGTCTGATGAAATGGAGCATGGAAAGGCGTTTTTGCAATTCTCTGCTATTTGAGAAATTGGGGTTGAAGATCCCTTCAGATTACAAAGTCACGGCCAAATGGTGAGCACCCCCTCTCAGGCAGAGAAATAGAAAACATCCCCATATCTTCCAAAGGCTTCCACCTACCTCCTAATATCACCTCCATCCTGCCTGAGCTTAAGTAAATTTTCTCTCATTCAGGACCCTCTTAGCCAACCAGGGAAACACCGTTTAGGTCTGATGAAAAGAGACATGAGACATTACTATCCTTAGTCTAAATCATCTCATTATCTGTCTTAGGGGCCTTCCATGCACGTTGAACAGTAGGGGTGTGTGATGGGGACCTCAGACTGGTCCTGAAAGATCTTAATTGGGCCAAGTGGGCTCAATCAGTCCATTAGGCTGCGATCTGGGAGAATTAAATCTGGGAGGAAAGCCTTAATTAGGGGAGCTTACCTGTGTGGGAACAGGTGGGGCTTATATAAAGACAGAAAATTGGAAGCAAGGAGGCTGTAGGGAGTTAGTCTGCAGTCACTCCCTGAGACTTGAGGGGCTGGCAAACCCAGATGAGGGAAGGTCAGGAGGCAAGGGGAAAGCTGGCAAGGTGCAGGAGGGAACCACACCTTGGCTACTGTTTAGAGAGTCCCTGAGCCAGAACCTGGAGTAGAGGGCAGGCCTGGGTTCCCCTGCAAGCCACACAGAGTGGCACCTGGGGCAGTGAATGGGAGGCTGCCTGAGACTGTGGGTGAGCAGGGACTTTGATACACATCCGAGGAAGGGGAAACCACACAGTGACCTGGCTGGAGAGCTGAGTCATGAAGAGGATGCTAAGGTTCCTGGAGCAAGAGACAGGCCTCAGAGGGAGAAAGAGAAGGAGTGCAACTGTAGGAAGGAGTTGCAGCTGTGCAGAGCTAATCCCCAGAACATCTAGAAGGAGGCACCGTCCTGTGGTGAGTAGAGCACCCCATCACAGAGTGATACAATGGAACCAGGTCGTACCCACACAAGAGAACATTTTGGGAAGATGAGCAATTGTCCAGTCCCACTTTTAGGGACTTCTTGGGAAGGAACACATGGAACATCGCCAGTCCATTGACTTCTACCAGTGTCTATAGGCAAGTAAACAAAATATCCTGGTCAATAGTACTAAAGGCTACTATTGAATCTAAAAAAAAAAATCACCTTTCACTTTCAAGATAAGAAGATTATTGAAAATTGTGCACAGCAAATATTTCATACAAGAAATAGTCAGATAGAAAAAGGAAGAAAAAAATACTTCAAATAGCACCAATGTCCACAACTGGACATTTTCCCCCAAGTGTCAAGAGTTTAGATATTTTATTGAATAGAAACCTACCAATCATCTCATAGGTTTTTAAGGCCAGGCAAGACTATTATGATGATCTAGTCTGACCTTCTGCACACCAGGCATAGAGCCTGACTCAGAGACAGAACACCCAGAGAAGACATTCTCCTTTAAATCAATGCATATAGGGGAAAATATGCTACATTCAGAAGTCCAAAAACTCCTTTGAGTGCTGTGCTATTGGAGCAGGGCCTGGTCTCCCAGGTAGGTACCCTAAGCTACAGTCACTCTCACACAATGGTCCCTTATGGCCTTGGAATCTATGAATCAATTAAACTCTTTCTCTGACAACCCTAACCTACTTCCTTCTCAGCAGCTGTTTTGTGCATAACCCAATCAGGGAAGTTCTCTCAGACCACACTAACTGGATGGTGCCCTAGAGGGGAGATGGACATGGGAATGCCTAGTTGAGGATTCTACAGGGGCTTAGGTGTGAGCTAGACACCAAGCAACTCAGTGGCATCAGGACTTCAGCAGCTGTGCACATGTCCACCAGCAGAAATGTGGGGCTTCAGGAACTTTACCAGTGGAAACTCAGATGCCTACAGTTTTATGCAACAGCTGAATGGGGGTTGTGATGATCTAAATCTTGGATTTTAGGTACCTAAAGTGACAGTCAGGCACTTAAATCACTTTCTAGATCCAGCCCTCACTAAACTAAAGACAAGCTGTAAAGGTTCAGTGTGGAAAGCAAAGGCTATTTATAATAGGATAAAACTTATTGAGGCAAAAATACTTTCCTGTAGCATGTGATGACTAGGAAATTTAAGAAGCACAGAAGTTCAGATTGCTTTTGCTGCTTACCAAATTTGTCCAAATGTGGAATTCAATGTGGAGTTCAACCTAAGTTTTAAGCTAACAGTGGCTTGTACTATTTATACCAGTGCTATAAATACTCACTTCTTCAAAGGATATCTTCAAGTCCGTGGATGTGAAGGATTTTCTTCCAAAGCATGATATTCTTGGCACTGTTATACTGTGTACACTGCAGTACAATAAAGTGATTGTGTAATACTGAATATGCTGGTGACTAACCATTTTGCCACTCACTCCAACAGACACTTAAAAAGGGGCTCTTAAGCTTTTTTGCCTTGTAAATCATAGCAGTGTGCTGGAGAGACCAGTAAAAGCATCACACTTAGCAGTACAGTAGTTCTGCTCTCAAGGGCACACAACAGTTGCAGTCTTTAACTCAAAATGCAATACGTTGAATCTGAGCCTTCACTGCTTTGTACCTTGTGTGGTCACTTACACTTGTGCAAACTGAGTGTAAAGAGGGTGTGAAGTGTCACCATATCAAAACAACCATGGTTTACATCTATTCTGCACATGTGGAAATGACTACATGAGGTGCAGAGCAATGGAGAATCAGCCCCATGTTCTCTAGCTGTGCATACCTTTGGTTGTGCTTTAATATTGCTGTATTTCCTTCCTTATGTATTAACAGCATGGTCATGAAAGCTGAACAGGGCTCAGCTTTCATCCTAACCCTCCTTCATTTATCTGTTATCTTTCAGGAATGTCACATCAGAGAAAAATCTGATCTGTGAAAAGTATCTTCTCACATTATAAACTGTCAATGACTCCTACAGGGAATGACTCCCCTGCTCCAGTTTCTTAGATGAGTCTCAGTGCCATGCACTGTGCATAAATACTGCCCACCATTGTGCTTCACAGACTGATAAGTGCTGTCTGATTTTAAACAAAATGCTTCAGAACAGGCTAGTCTGTCATAGTTTCAATAGTCTATGGTATGTCTGAGCAGCTTAGAAATAGCATTAAATACCTTGTTCAGAGAAAGAAAAATGCAAAGCTATGGTCTCATTAAGATTCCATGTACTTTAAAGGAGCTGGAAATGAGTATATTGGATATACTCTGTTGCAGTGAGACACAGTCAACAATGCAACCGTGGCCAGAGAGGTAAATGAGTTGGATGCCCTCCAATAATTTAAATAAGACTTAAGCATGATCGTTGTCATGATCAGGCTAAGCTGACTAAGTTGGCTAGCTCCTGTCACTGAAGGGAATTCCTGCTATGTGAAGGTGACTTTCCCTGGCCTGTATTTTTTTTAAACACAACTCTGTTAATTCTAACGAGATCTCTTTAAGGATATCTTTTATGGATCAAAGTAATATTTCTTCCATGCTGTCCAATAGTGTTTAAATGGTCCAGTTTTAAAACCCTAACCTTGCAGAGCACTAGTGCCTAGAGCCTCCGCTGTCTCTGAAGCCTCATCCTAGCACTATCTTCATTTCCAGGACTGATGAAAAAGACAGGTGTCCATCCATGCCAACATTATTCAGATTATCTTCAAAGTGAGTTAGGTGCTTTGAGGCTACCCGCTCCTACGTATTTTGATACTTGGTACCTGGTGTAACAATGCCTTTTATACTGCCAGTTCCCCATTTGTCAATATATAATGTGCTCATATTGCAAGACAGGCCAGAAGAATAATCCTGCCAACATTTACTTTCTCAGCCATTCCTGTTGATTTTAATGGGACTACTCACATGAGCAAGAGTTAGATAAGGTGGCTGAGGTAATATATTTTTATTGGAACAACTTCTGCTGGTGGAAGAGACAAACTTCTGAGAAGCTGGTCCAATAAAAGATATTTGCCTCACCAGCCTTGTCTCTCTCATATCCTGGGACCAATACAGCTACAACAACATTTCAAACAATGAATAAGAGTTGGCAGAATCAGACCTCATCATCTTTGTTGCTGTTTAGCTTTCAGCTGCTCATTGTACTAAAAAGATAGGACAAAATTATGCTTTCGCTGTCAGGGCAGAATTCAGATTGACTTCCAGCCTAATTATAGGCCTAATGAATAGAGTTGGAAAATGGATTCTTTTTCCCCCCACCAAAAAATCCAGCTTTTTGGTGAATCTGAATATTTTATCTAAAACCCAAAATATTTTTGATTCAGAAATTCCTCGACAGTGCCTCATGGGAGTGCCACAGAAATTCCTCTCTGGGCTGTGTTCTCCTTTCAAACTACATCACTCATGAATGACCATCTTCTCTCTTGGGAAAGGGAGGCAGTGTATTATGGAAGTTGCATGTCTATGGTGAATGATAGGAGATGAAGTTCAGATGGGAACCTAAGCTCATAGAGGAGAATGGGGACATGCGGCAACTGGACTACATCTCCCATGAGGCACAATGGTGGCATATTTAAACTGAAATATTTGTTTGTCAGACTTTTCATCAGAAACATTTAAGTTTTCAGGTGAAAACCACAAACTTTTTGGGGACTATGACTCTGGCAGACACACCTCCCCTTATATTTCCCTCAGTTGCTTTTCTCCATTCATCCCTGTGTAAATAAATACAGAAGTTCCCTTTCCTATATTCACTGTACTTTTCCGGTGTGTATTCATGCTGTGGGGTTTGGAACAGATGCCCTTGGGATGGAAGGGACTTTCCTGGCTGCATTCCTGCATGCGACTTCTCTTGGCCAGAACTGCCTGTAGAGCAGACTCAAACTTGGCCATGAAGGCACTAAAGTTACATATTAATAAATCTTTAGTTAGTTTACTAAGGATTGGCTGACTGCATGATATTTGGGTAAGATCTGAAATATATATTGACCCGAGCGTAAGTGTCCAATCTATTGGGATTGGTAGAGCGTTAAGTATGGTGAATAGGGTTTTCAATAAACCCTCACTGTATGAAACCTGTTTACCTAGAGAGGAGCAAGGACTGGAATGCTTAAAGGGGAGTGTGTTTGGCTTCTTGTTAACCAGTGTGATACTACAGAAGCTCTTTATGACATATGTGACAGAGTGTCTGCCAAGACTGATCAAGCCTTTAGACCGCTACCCCTTCCTACTTATAGATTCATAGACTTAAGGTCAGAAGGGACCATTATGGTCATCTAGTCTGACCTCCTGCACAATGCAGGCCACAGAATCTCACCCACCCACTCCTGTAACAAACCCCTAACCTATGTCTGAGTTATTGAAGTCCTCAAATCGTGGTTTAAAGACCTCAAGGTGCAGAGAATCCTCCAGCAAGAGACCCATGGGCATCAATGATACTGCCAAGAATGACCTTAAGTGGGTCACTGCAGACTATGTGGCTCTGGAAAGACGGATAAAGGAGTTTGAGGCACAAGTTGTGTTCTCCTCCGTCTGTCCTGTTGGAAAAAACAGGCCAGGTAGGGACCATTGAATTGTGGCGGTAAATGCATGGTTGCTCAGGTGGTGTTGGAGAGAGGGCTTTGGATTCTTCAACCATGGGATGTTGCTCTAGGAAGAAGGATTGCTGGGAAGAGATGGGATTCACTTAATGGAGAGAGGGAAGACCATCTTCGCAGGCAGGCTCGCTAATCTAGTGAGGAGGTCTTTAACTAGGTTCACTGGGGGATGGTGACCTAAGCCCTGAGGTAAGTGGGGGTTGGGACACCAGGAGGAAGCACAAGGAGGAGAGTTCAACAGGGGAGGCCTCCTGATTCATACTGAGAAAACAGGGCAATTATCTTAGGTGCCTGTACATGAATGCAAGAAGCCTGGGAAACAAACAGGAAAAATGGGAAGTCTTGGCACAGTCAAGAAACTATGATGTGATTGGGGTAAGTCACATGACTGGAGCACTGTCATGGATAGGTATAAACTGTTCAGGAAGGACAGACAGGGAAGAAAAGGTGGAGGAGTTGCACTGTATATAAGAGAGCAGTATGATTGTTCAGAGCTCCAGTCTGAAACTGGAGAAAAGCCTGTTGAGAGTCTTTGGATTAAGTTTAGAGGTGACAGCAACAAGGATGATGTCATGGTGGGCATCTGATATAGACCACCAGACCAGGAGGATGAGGCAGACAAGGATTTCTTTAGACAAAAGTTTCCTGATCACAGGCCCTGGTTCTCATGGGGGTCTTCAATCACCTGGACATCTGCTGGGAAAGTAATACAGCGGTGCACAGACAATCCAGGAAGTTTTTGGAGAATGTGGAGGACAACTTCCTGCTGCATGAGCTGGAGGAACCAACTAGGGGCCGTGCTCCTCTTGACCTGCTGCTTACAAACAGGGAACACTTTACAGGGGAAGTAGAAGTGGGTGGCAACCTAGGCAACAGTGACCTTGAGATGGTTGAGTTCAGGATCCTGACAAAAGGAAGAAAGGAGACCATCAGAATACGGACCTTGGACTTTAGAAAAGCAGACTTTGACTCCCTCAGGGAACTAATGGGCAGGATCCACTGGGAGGCTAATATGAGGGGGAAAGCCAGTGAAGGAGTCCAGGAGAGCTGGCTGTATTTAAAAGAAGTCTTATTGAGGGCATAGAAACAATCCCGATATGCAGAAAGAATAGCAAATATGGGATGATTTAGTTGAGGTTGGTGCTGCTTTGAGCAGGGGCTTGGACTAATGACCTCCTGAAGTCTCTTGCAACCTTAATCTTCTATGATTCTTTTGATACTGGTTTGGTGAATCTAATTTTAGAGTAAACCACTGGTTTTGGGGAATTATCTGCCCTGTTTCTTGCAGCCTGCCATAAGCGTGGCATTCTCAGTGTGGCCTATCCAGGCACCCAGTCACAGAGACTTTTCAGTGAAAAATTGAAAATTTCCACAGAAGGCAGCCACTTTCTGCAAAAGAAACAAAACCGACTGACAGACTAAACAAACAAAAAAAAAAACCCTCCAAAAATAGTTTAGCTGAAAACCCAACTTGAAGTCTAACAGTTGTTGATGGAAGTGCTTTGGACAATCCTCTGCTAAGTAATAGTGAGTTTCTATCTCCTTTGAAGGCAGACCTCAGGTGGAGATTTTCAAAGGAGCTTAAGTGATTAGGTGCCTAAATATCACTGAATTCCAAGGGGATTTGGGCACTTAGCTCCATTAGACTCTCCTGAAACTCTCAGTCCTTCAGGATTTCTGTACAATAATTTGTACAAGACATTTCATCCTTTGCTTTAAATATATTGCTACACCTTTCCATTTAGAAGATGATTTTTCCTTATTCTCTGTGTGAAGACATGCTGTTTTCCATTTACCTCTGGAGTGTAACAACTCATTTATTACAATTAAAAAGATTAAAATAAGCACTTTAGCCCTGTTGAAAAACCTTTAGGAAATGGTATAAATAATTTCTTTACTTTTTTTTTTTTGATAAATCCAAAGGTCCCAGAGGTTTTAAAAAGCGAACTAATTACACTGCTTTAGAGCCAAAATGCTTCTGAAATAAATGTAGTCAAACTGTACTAATTCTGGGTCCCTGAGAACGAAAATGATGGTTAAAATTGTTGATTGGCTCTAGTCTAGCTGTTGGGCTCCAGACTACAGCAGTGGAATCTCCTGGCAGGTGATGTTAGGGTTTCCATGTTCCGTGACCATCAAAAGGATCTTGTCCCATTATTCTTCATGGAAGGTATCTTGTAGCCTGCAACAACATTGATGGTGTGATGGCAGCCTCACAATCGTTCATGATCCAGATGAGTGGAGGACTGTTCATTGATTCATCGAAGACGAGTCTTAAAGCTGTTTTGCTGCATAATGGCAATTTTTGCCATCAATTCATGTGGTCATGCAGTCCATATGAAGGAAACCTATGACAACATGAACAACTTTGAGTGCATAAACTATGACCAACATCAGTGGCAGCTTGTTGGTGATTTTGAAGGTTGTTGCTCTCTTGCTTGGTCTGCAGACTGGATACACAAAGTACTGCTGTTTTCTCTGCAATGAATGTCGTGCAGAGATTCCCACTACATCAAGAAAGATTGGCCACTCTGACAGTCATTGGAGCTGGGAGGAAAGTGTTCAGCATCCACACTTGTTGAATCAAGGAAGATTTTCTTCCCACCTCTTACACATCAAGCTGGTCTGATGAAGAAAACTTTGTCAAGGCCATTGACAAAAAAGCAGCTTTCAAGTACCTCTGTGAAAATTCCAAGGTTAAGTGAAGCTAAGATAAAAGAGGTGTCTTGTTGGTCGTCAGATTCTGTGAACTTCTTCGAGATGATGCATTTGACCGCACTGCATGCAAGGAAAAGCGGCATGGAGAGCCTCCAGACAGTGCAATAAATTTTCTCGGAAACACAAGCAGCAACATACAGGTTGTTGGTGGAAACCTCCTCAAGGCATACAAAAGCCTTGGTTGCAACATGTCACTAAAGATAAATTTTTGCACTCTGATCTAGATTTTTTCCACCGAACTGCAGAGCAGTGATGACGAGCACGGCGAGCGATTTCACCAGACATTGCAACAATGGAGAAACTCTATCAGGCAATGAGCCCATCAATGCTTGCAGACTATTGCTGGACAGTGACAAGAGATCTCCATTTAATGAATACAAGAGACAAGCCAAGAAGCACCGAGTAGACACTGAATAGGACTAAACTATTGTACATAATAGTTTTTTTGCCTCTTGTTTCATAATAAATTTATTATATAACCCTTTGTCTATTTATTTGCTGATTTTTAAATAGTGTGTTACATAACTAGGACAGCAGTGAAATATTATCATAGTTAGCAACCATAAAACACATTGAAAAGACCCTTAGGTTTTCAATTTATGATTTAAAACTCTTCACGATTTACACAATTATACATAGACATTAAAATGTGAAAAAAACGTTAATATCTTAGATAAACAGTAGCCAATGTTCAGTTGTTTTAATTGTCATATTTGAATTCAGCACATCAAAATACATAATAAATACCACATTTTATCTCTGAAGCAGACGACTTCTCAAAAATTGTAGACCAGTGTTATTGGCTTGTTTTAGTTTTGAGTAAGTGAAGATGAGAGGAGAAACAAATTCACCATTGGGCCTGACCTGGGTTTTAGAATGTTTTAGGCCTTCCCACTTGCAGGGTTGCAACAGTGCTCACAAATTTTGGCCCTGCTGCCTCTCCATCATTGCACCTGATCTGTCATTGCTACCTGGTGTGTGTGTAGGGGGGTGCTAGTACTCCTTGATGCTGAAATTGAGAACTAGTGCCCTGAAAATTAAAATATATACTTTAAAAAGTTTCCTATCCTATGCACAGTTAGACAGCAGGATCAAAGGGCTGATTTATTTAAAACAGAATCCCATTTATTGGAATCAATATATTAATAGCCCTTGTTCCATCAAGATTACACAGGAAAGTCCTATTTTGTAAGGGGAGAGCTCCCTGTGAAATAAAAGTTGAGGTGCATGATTCAAAAAAGGTTGAGAACCCCTGGAGTAAGGCACTATCTCTTCCTGCTTATAATGCACCAGTGGTATTGTACTATGAGGAAGATTTCTTTCTGGTGGTATGTGATGAATTTATGCCCTGAAGTATGAGGATAGTTAGCCCTTGTAATTTAATCTTAACTTCAGAAGCTGCAGATGCTTTTCTCCTCTATAGATATGACTAGTCCATCTAAAAGTCTCTCTCATCAATGGCTAAAATCCATTCCTACTAGATTCCCAGTGCCTTCCACTCTCATGAATACGTTTAAGGTATGACTACGCTGCACATCCCTTTTGGTGGTATGTAGAATACATATGCTACATGCTCTCCTAGCACAAGTATAAATAGCAGTGTAAACAGTGAGGTACTAGTTAAGCAAGTGGATTAAAGACATGAATTGTGTGGGTGGGTAGCTGGCTATTTACCCTATATGGCTCATTACTCACCCACCAGTGCCTCCCTGTCTACACTGCTATTTTTAGCAATGTATTGTCCCACAGTTGCCTCCCTGCTGCTGGAGTCTTTCCTCACATCAGGGAAAGACTCAGGCAGCAGAGAGAGGCTCTGGCAACAGAGAGACAGTGGGGAAAATCTCCATCAGTTCCCCACTGCTGGAACCTTTCCCCGCTGCAGGGACCTGCCAGAATCTTTCCCTGCCACAAGGAAAGACCATGGCAGCAGGGAATGACTGTGGCAGTGAGGAGGCAGCAGCAGGGCCGGCGCTTCCATTTAGATGGCCTAGGCAGTTGCCTAGGGTGCCAGGATTATTGGGGGATGGCATTTTGCCAGGGAGGTGAATGCATTGGTATCAGTTCTGGAAGGTCTTCAGACCCAGTGCTGCAAATGGGTGGTATGGTGGTGAAGGTTATACACTGAAAAAAGCTAATATAGAAGTGTGATGCCATGAGGAGAATTTCTCATAGGCACAAAGTTAATATAAACAGGATTTCTCTCTTTCAGCAGTTAGATATTTGCCTGGAACTTTAAAGGCAATGTCCCAGCCTCAGGGGCTTTTTCTTCACCTAATTATCTGCATATAAACATCATGGCAAGGTTGCCCCACAGTGTTCAGCACAAATGGAAACAGAGTATGTCTCCACTGCAGTAAAATACCTGCAGCTGGCCCGTGTCAGCTGACTAGGGCTTGCAAGGCTTGGACTGCAGGGCTATAAAACTGCAGTGTAGGCATTTGGGCTCCAGCCTGAGCCCGAATATCTACATTACAGTTTTATAGTCCCACAGCCTAAGCCTCGTAGTCGGAGTCAGATGACACTATCCAGCTGCAGGTATTTTATTACAGTGGAGACATACCCTAAGGGACAACCCTGAGCAGTGTGAAAGTCAAGTCAGAGGCAAATGGATTAGCAGATTCTTAGAGGGAATAAAAATAGAAGGAGGAGGGATGCTGCATCCCATTAGCCTTTTTCACTGTAAGAAACATGTCCCTTTCTTGCCTGAGTCAGGAATGTGAATTGCTGATATTGTTACCTGGGGTTCTTCCAACCCAAAACTCTTGGTAACTTTTACTCTATGGGAGGTGGTGTCAGGAAATAAATCAGGGGAGACACGGCCATCCAACCGACAGATGGCTGGCACAAACAGGACAACGCAAGAGTGCTTTCACTTAAAGCTAAACTTTACTTAGTCTCAAGCACTTACACACGTCTGCAACAGGTTAATAAAACACCCCCAACCCTCGATAATTACGAGAACTGAGTGTGGCTCTCGAGTGACGCTGCAGCAGGCTTCCAGTGGCCAAATCTTCCGTCTGCTGGTGGGGACGGCAAGATGTATCCAGAAGGAGAGTCCAAAAAGAATCCAACTACTTCAAACTTTTCCCCTTATTTATACATTAGTAATAGACTGACATGTCCCTTAAAGAAAACTTATTATGCAAGCAGTTCCAATGGGTAAGCAAGAGGCTCCTTCTGATTATTGATTAACCAGGTGTGGGGTTTTCCAGTGTTTGCAGCCTTTAGACCCCAATAGACATTCCTGGGGGCACATCCTGCTCTTTTAAATGCATGTATCAGCAACTTCAACACAATTCTTATCAGGAAGGATGCGGGGTCAAGCTGCCCTTTCTGTGGCACCCCAACCCCCTCCTCTCCTGCCTTGGTCAAGCTGAGACTGCTTAATAGGTTGCTTTTAACAATAAGCCATAGTGGTTTCAGGCACTTTACTGGTTTGTCAAAATCTCCCCGTACAATATGATTCAATCCCTAGTGAAGTGAAGGAGTATTATTGTAAAGGTGAGAATCAAGTAAAAGAAAATTTTATATTTCCTGTCTTCATTCTGGACTCTGTTGGATCGATTGTGGAAATGAAATGAAGATTCTTAATCGAAAATGTGCCCTCACTTTTAAAGGACCATGATTAATTAATTCCTCTACTGATTAAAGCTGCTGTGGTATCACACGAGGGGAAAGGTCTTTCTGGAAGGTAGGACCCAATTGTTTAGGGCTTCATGAATCAATTCCAATATCTTGAATGCCACCCAGAAACTTACTGGAAACCAAGCAGACGATAGGGCCCAAATGTAAGGTCCTCTGCAATGCACTGCTTTCTATACTAAAGGTGAAATGTGACCTCCTTGTAGTCAATGGGAATTTTTCCATTAATTTCAGTGAGGCCAGGATTTTATCCAAGGAATTATTCTGAAGCATCTTGAAGTGTGACCCCCTATAGAGTGCATAGTAGTAGACCAAATATGAGGCGACAAAAGCAGGGATAACTGTAGTAAGGCCAATATTAAAAACAGATATTGTAGCTTTACTAAGCACAGCTTGGGGAAAAAGCATTGGAAGGGGTTGCAAAGTAAACTAGGTTACAGGGGTTTATTTGAAAGGATACTTATTGCTGTGGGAAGAGTTTTAATGATCTCGCATAAAAGAGATGCTTGAACACTATGGAGTAACTTCTGTGGATGATGTGAGTCAATTTTATACTAAGACGCTCTGATATTTGCCTTTGTGGAAACGCCAGTCTCTCATTGTACTGTCTGAATGAACTGAGATTTAAACCCTAGAAATCAGCTAATCAAATGCTTCAGCTTCTTCATTTAAACCAACAGCCATTTTTGGGTTCATTCATTCTCTTATATCAGAGTATTAACCACTCAGTGTGTTCCAAAAGAAAACCCAATGTACATAGGTTTCAAGAGCAGCCTTTCACAGCACATCTCCTTTGTTAGCTGCCATTCATGAAATCTGCCTCCGCTGCCATCTGCTAGGCTCTCTCGACAAAATGAATTTTATTTTCAAAGGAAATAAATAAAGAATGAAAATTGACAGTTGCTTCACAGCAGTGCAAGGGCACATTTATCCTCAGCAGAATTGATGATGCTGTATTAACGTGTGGAGAGTCAACACGGTGTTTACTGCAAGAAAAAAAATCTTGCATGAAAGCACTCCAGGGTTACTGATGACATTTGATGCTTTCCGGCCCATCTCAGTAATTTTAAAACAGACAGTGTGCCAGTGTCCTGTATTCATTATCATCGCTAGTCAGACTGCTAAAGAATAAGTTACCAGTGGCCAGAGGAACTTCTGAGTACTTGGATACAACAACAACAAAATAAAGATCGTTATACCAATATATAACACATCCTAATTCAGGGCAAGTGCCTACCATCCATTAGATGAGTTCAGAGTTTGGGATACCGTTGGATTCCCAGTTAGTTGTTTGATGATCAGTTAGCAGCAGTGACTAGGAGAGCCCTCCTTCATCTACATTTGGCCAGAAAGAAGCTACCGTTTCTGTTGTAGTCCACACCTTTGTTACCCTGAGGTTATATTGCTGCCATGTGATCTTCAGGCCACACCTTACCACATCTGGAGGCAGCAGCATGAATCCAGCACATGTGGCAGCAGCGTCTTTCTAAGCAGAGTTTCTCTCTGGGAGCACGGGATACCAGTGCTCTGTTATTTGCACTGTCTGCCTATTGATTGCTAGGTGGATTTTTAGTTGGCTTTAAGCTAGAAGTATGTACCTGGCCTAGTGCTTGTCTCCCTGTTAGATATTTGCGCAGTTGCCATCAGCAGAGGAATTATTTAGTTTAAGAGACAGGACAGTAGTCAGGGTGTTCTCTGAATAGCCCTGAATTTTGGAATTTACTCCCTTCTCAGTCCAAATAACAGAACTGTTGGCCATCAGAGAATATTCATAATCTTTGTCAGGATTGTGTAGTGAAACCACAAAAGTTTGGGCCATAAAACTGTTAGAAGCTGAAAGTCATGTTTTAAAACATTTTATAAGTGAATTTCTGAGCTCTCTCATTGACAGTGATTAGCTTATCTTGGTTAATGATCTCAAACCTACCAAGTCTTACTCATAAGAGTAGTCCCACTGAAGTCAATAGGACTATTTGCATAGGTCAGTCGTTATGTCTCACTCTTTCCCCTCCTCCCTCATTCATACATTCTAGCAATGAAATGTTAGGCTCTGCAAACGCTGACTCATGCTGATAGCCCCATTGGCTTCCATGAGAATTCTGGTGTAAATAAAGCATTTTTAGGGCCAGGCTTTAAAATTGCAGAACAGATTAAAAGGGCACTCTTTCCCTTTAAGAATTCTAGTGTTTATTCCTTCTAGAACTCTCTGAGAATTTGAGAAGCAAACAGAGACATGATGCTCATGTACATGACAATAGTCAGAATGGTTTTCTATATCACACCTATTTCATAGCAATGAAGTCAAGGGGGAAAACCAAAGTTTGCGTATACTCCTATAAGTAATAATTTCTTTCAGGATAATTTAACAGACTTCTGTTCTATGTGTGATTCCTTTATTAACTACAGGCCTAATCGACAGACCACTGAAGTTAACGAAAAGACTCCTGTTGACATCAGTGCGTTTTTGATCAGGTCTCAAATACAGGCCAAGTAAAGGTAAGTCACAGACAGTCCAGTGTGATTCAGGAGATCAGCTGATGCTTCACTGGATCTTTTTGTCCATGTCAGGTTGAAGATTTCAGCACGTTCAAGCCACGTGTACACTACAGAGTTAAGTCCACTTAAGTTATGTCGATGATCATAAACTGTTGTAATTAAATTACTTTTGCATGTCCACACAATTCTCCCTGTTTCAGCAGAGCGCATCCACAGTTGGTGCTCTAGCACCAACAGAGAGCAGTGCATCTTGCATCATTATGCAAATTGCTACCTTCTCCTGCTAGCAATTCTGGGAATGGATCACTGTGCATCATGGGGACAGCATCACTGCCCCATGATGCAGTTTTCTCTGTCTCATAATTCCAAGGGCTTCAGACTGCATTTTGTGCCATTTTTCAACTGCCTCTGTAAACTTCGCACCTGGCATATCTGCCTGAAAGCATAGATCCTGACAGTCTTGTGATAAGTGTTATAAACACAGCACAGCTAATCCTGCAGTATTTCATGAGCTGCAAATCTGAACAGGAATCCATGCTGCCTGCCCTGCTGTGTGCCATGGAAAGAAACAACTCAAGATTGATGTTGACATTCGTGGAACAGGCACATGGGTGGACTGTCACTGTTGGGCTTGGGAAACAAGCAACAAGTGGTGGGATCGGATTGCGATGCAGCTCTGGGATGATAAGCAGTGGCTGCTGTACTTTTGAATGCACAAAGCCACCTTCCTTGAACTGTGTGCAGAGTTTGCCCCTACCCTGCAGCAAAAGGACACCAAAATGAGAGCTCCCCAAATGTTGGAAAAGCAAGTGGCAATTGCTGTGTGGAAGCTGGCAACTCCAGACTGCTACTGGTGAGCTGGGAATCAGTTTGGAGTTGGGAAGTTGACAGTGGGGGTTGTGGTGATGCAAGCGTGCAGGACCATGAATCACCAAAGACTATGACTCTGAGCAATAGTGGATGGCTTTGCGGCAATGAGATTTACTAACTTTGGCAAGGCAATAGATGGCACGCACATCCCTATTTTGGTCCCAAACCATGTTGAGTCAGAGTACATCAACAGAAAGGGCTACTTCTCTATGGTATTGCAGGCGCTGATGGATCACCAGAGTTGTTTCACTGCCATTAGTGTGGAGTAGTCAGGGAAGGTGTATGGTGCACGCATCTTCAGGATCTCTGGCTTGTATAGAAAGCAGAATGCAGGGACTTTCTTTCCAGACCAGAAGATTCCAATAGGGGATGTGGAAATGCCCATAGTGATTCTGGGAGACCCAGCTTACCTCTTACTCCCGTGGATCATGAAGCCATACATCGGAAGCCTTGCCAGCAGCAAGGAGTGCTTCAACAATAGGCTCAGAAGCTGCAGAATGACTGTAGAATTCGTGTTTCACAGATTAAAGGGTTGCTGGTGCTGCCTTTTTTGGCAGGTTAGACTGCAATGAGGAAAATATTCCCACGGTCATAGCAGCCTGCTGTGCTTTGCATAACATTTATGAAGCCAAGGGGGGAAAATTCCCCAGGGGAGCACTGAGGTGGATTGCCTGGCTGCTGATTTTTAGCAGTCAGACACCAGTGCTATTAGAGGGGCTCAATGGGGGAGGGTTGAGAAGGTTATTTGAATTAGGGAGGCTTTGAAGCAGCATTTTGACCATGAGCCCCAGTAATTGGAATCTTCTGAATACTCTAATCCTTATATTATATTATATTGTATTATATTATATTATATTTTATATTACAGTTGCAGAATAACCTATTGTCTTAGGAAAAGAAAAGGAAATGTTCTAAACAGAAATAAGTGGCTACCTATTTAACAAATATTAAAGTTAGCATCAGAACAGAAAACTTATATTGCACATATTCTCCTTTCTTTTTCTTTTGTATGGCTTAAAATCAGCAATGTTACTTGTCCAAGTCTAAACTGGCAACCCAGTTTATTGCCTGAGGTGATGCAGAGCATGGCAGAAATATCACCAGGCTATACTTCTTTGAGACATTAGTTGATTAGTCATTTTATAGTTTGAAGTGTGTTTCTGCAGTAACAAATAAGATTGGGTCTCAGTCCCCATTTATGGAGGAAGTAAGTACATCTTTCATATGATGTGTGGATGCAGTTCAGAGTGGACCATATTTTCCCTTGGAATGAAAAACCACTGTGTTCTTTGATTGGGTCATTGATGAGATGTTTATTTGGGATGTTGGCATCCTTCCATCTTGCTTGCCGTTGATCTTTAGGGACAACCCCAAGTCTTTGAGCTCTTGCAGTGCAAGCCAAAAAGGTTTCTGGATTTGAGTAGAAATCTCAATATGTTGTTTAGGTCTTCATATATTGGAACATTCTTGTCCCTCTGATACAATGAATTCTGAAGAATTATCAGGTTGCAATGAATTTGGGGTGAGTAGATGTGCACCAGTGTGGGAAGCCAGGGTTGTAGCATTGATTTTACTGTGCCCACATGCCAGTGTGTTATGTTCAGAGCTGACAAGTGATGTGTGGGAGCTGTGTGTCCAGACAGATGAGTAGTATTCTGCGGTAGAGAAGACAAGAGCCAATGAAGGTGTCCAGAGAGTTTTTGCATCAGCTCCCCAGGTCATTTCTGTCATTTTCTTAATGAGATTTACACATTTCTTATAATAATGGTTTGTGCAGCTGTGGCCTGATTGGAAATCCACTTGTTCATTTGGTAACACTGTGCGAATTAGACCCCAGATCTGTGGGATGGCTGATGGCTCCACGCTGCTATTCAGCAGCCCTGATAGGGTCATGTGTGATATCATATAAAGCTGTCAAAGAAGCTCTGGAAGGAATAATTTTTCTTGCAGGGCAACTCTTTCCATTCCTGTTCAACCCAGGGCTTCAATCAGTGATGTTGGGGTGCCAATTTGATGACATTTGTTGTGCCTTAGCACATAACAAGGCAGCCCACAAGAAGATTGTCAACAGCTGCATTTAAATGAAAACATACAAAATTTGAACTCTCCTCCTACCCCATGATGCTCAGAACTATCAGCATTGTTAAAATGCTGGATTTTTGGATGGTTGGCTATCACCTCACAGCTGAATGTGTTATATCTAACTTATAAAGAGCAACAGAATTGCTAGGTAAGCTGTCATATATGCCTGACCAAAGGAGGTTATAAGAATATTCATTATAACATAACTGTCAGTCTCAATGACATCTTACATGCACAGTATCATAAACAGGCCACATCTGAATCTACTTTTAGAATACTAAAATTTATTTTAAATACTCCAGAAATCTTTTCATTTGAAGGATATGACATAATGTTTTTTGGTAAACTTATAGCTATAAATAGAACACTGCTAATCTGACTTTATAAGTGTAACATGACCAGCATGCATTATTAGAAATGTTCCGTTATTCCATGCAAAACTCCCTAAAATCACCACTCAAAATTCAAAAAATCTAGAATTAAGGTGAAAAGTTAAACCTCCACTCTGCACCTCATATTTACAGTATGGTATCTATATATCCTTTGTAAATCAACTATAAAATGCAATGTTACAGGTATTAAATTACAATAAGTACATGCATTCTTTAAACTTCACCTGATTTCTAAATCTCAATCAGATCAACAAAATAAGTCAAATTTAAAGAAATTTGGTTCAATGTGGTTTCACCTACTTAAAGCTGAAGTGATTTTTTTCATATTAAATCAAACTCAATCACCCTGTGAAATAAACGAGGGAGAGCAGAGACACTTTGACGAGATTGTATTTAAACCCCTTCCCTCACCAGAGTGTAGTAGATATGTTTAGGATTGTCATAAACAGATAGCTAAGGGTTAATGTTTCTTTTACCTGTAAAGGGTTAACAAAGGGAACCAAACACCTGACCAGAGGACCAATCAGGAAACCGGATTTTTAAAAGCTCAGGG